>NW_020799091.1:37121728-37223170 GCF_003259725.1 Athene cunicularia | reverse complement strand
GGCTTTTTTTTCAGACAATTTCTCAGCTTTCTAGATAGAAAGAGGTAAATTTTAAAGTGTTTAATTGTGCAGTAATAGAGATTTGATGTGCCTGAAGAGAGGCATAAATCTAATTTCTCGAACTCTTTCACAGAACTCATAATAGCTAGCACACTGCATAGGAGATATCTACACTAATGACTGCAAAGAACAATTGGATATTTTACAGACTGCCTGAATAGCATATGGGATTAACATCCACAGTCCCAGACATCTCATTTGGGATCATTCTCAAATCCCACTGTCCTGAACCAGTGATCTGTCAAGTCTCAAAAGATTGTGATTATTGTTTCTGATATTCCAGTGAAGTAAAATAAAAAAAAAGAAAATAAATCTAAGAATTTGTAGTCTTTCTAGACAACAAAAAACATTATGTCTCAGCAAACGTATTAGTTAAGGAACATTAAATCTGCAGCACTTGCAGTTTTTCAAGTCAAGAATTGTATCTAAAATGTCATAATATGCATACTGAATAGCTGAGCATTGCCATACTTG
Source organism: Athene cunicularia (assembly GCF_003259725.1). NCBI lineage: Eukaryota > Metazoa > Chordata > Aves > Strigiformes > Strigidae > Athene > Athene cunicularia. The sequence goes on along the minus strand of NW_020799091.1, from coordinate 37,222,636 downwards.
CCTTTCTAAAGGCATAGCTCAAACTGTGCTCTTCTAATCACCTGAATACTCTTTCCATGGTGCATGGTCATACAGATATAGCAAAATAAGACCCATAATACACTACAGGTTACTTGGTATCCTAGTGAGTTTTTCAAACACAAAACAAAAAAATATTCAAGGAGACAATGAAAGAAGAATTGGAGGAGACAGCAGGGAATCAAACAAATGGAAAGTAAGCATGTACATTTACCTGGAAAACAGAGAGAGAGAAATTTTTGCAGGAGCAACATTACTGTCTTTGGTCAAAGTTCTGAGAAAGAAAATGTAAAATAAATGTATTTATAAATGCATAATTTCTATAGATAAAGAAGGCTAAACTCAGGACAGCTACCCCAATACAAATAATCGCCTTGTGTTCTGTATTTTAGAGTGAGTTGTCTTAGCCTGCGATAGTTAATAAGACACCTCCTCCAATCAACAGAATATTTCACAAACCATGATTTCTTTCAGCTTCCTCAGATACCTTCTGTCTGGCCTCATGGATGTGAATTAATTCAGCTTTGCCAAATAGTGTCTATTGCTGTTGATTATCCCTCTCCTTCCCAAACTATACAGATATGCTCAGAAGTCTGGATCAGATTTTGTGTATGAAGACTGCAGAAAAAAGGTGTTGATATTTTCAGCTTTTTCCCATCTGTAATTTGTACCAGCTTTTCACCAGCACACCCACATTTTTTTTTTTTTTTTTTTTTTTTTTTTTTTTTTTTTGTGGATAACACACTAATAGCATCCCTTCCTGTTGTCTCTGTTTCCAGTAAGTTTTAACTCCAGTGAGGCTTTATTTTGTCCCTAAATATCAAATCAATTCTCCTTTTTTTTTTCCTGTACATGTTTTCACATGTTGTTTTCAGTTCTTTCTGATTAAATAAGTGGGTTTTCTGAAAAACTCCATCTTCCTCCACAACTGGATGATTTATCCCTGGGATTTCATAAAGCTTTTCTTTAAAAATCAGCCCACTCTCCCTATCATAGCAGCTTCCTAGGAGATTTTGGCTGTCAGTTCCTTATATAAGCAAAAATCTGCTCTGCTAGAATCCAAGGATTTACACAGGCTGTTTATCAACCCAACCTTCCTCTCGATTTTGAATTCTACCCAGAGTCACTACCACCCAAGTTACGATCTCTGACCACGTTCACCTGTTTCTTCTCTATTTCTGAGTTGCAAGTCAAGTAGAATATTACCCTTTTTGTCCCCTCTAGAATTTTCATTAGGAAACCATCACAGATTCACTCTAGAAATTTCCTAATTTTTTTACACAATGCTTTTTTAATTTCCAGTTGAAATCCCCCATAAGGATAAGGCACTGCTATAACGAGATTTTTACTCTTTATATGTAAAACACCCTATCTACTATTTAGTCTTGGTCAGGTGAGGTGAACAAACCTCATTACATCACCAGTGCTACTTCCTTCTCTCACCTTGACCAAAGACTTTCAACAAGCATACCTCCAGTTCATAGTCTCAGGTCTATGGAGTTCAGAAGCTCAGCAGGGTCAAGGACTACATTTTTTTTTCCTTTTTTGCCTGACTTTCCTAAATAGCTTCCACCCATCCATGACCATTCTGCAGTCTTGCCATCTTACCAAGTCTTTCTACTTCTGATCATGCCAGTCCAACAACAGTGCATGAAATTGCAGTTCTTGTTTGTTGTCTGGGCTCTAAGGATTAGCATACAGACATGCACTAAAAGCCTCTGAACAGCCTCTATTCTGAGAAGAAATGTAAAAATATCTTCAGTTCTAAGGAGAAATATAGAAGTCTTTACTGTAGCCACCTTCTTCATGAACCTCCCCACGTATGTACAGTTCTTCCTCTATTACTTTAGGGCTTCAGTTCCTGTTCCCTGAGAAGCAGAGTTTGTATACCCTACCAGTTTAGCAAGCCTGTTTGTAAAGCTTCTATCCTCTGTTAATGAGATGAATTTTACCTTTCTGAAGCAGCTCTTCTCCCTCAAATGAGACACCATGTTTAAGGAAGCTGAAATTTTGCTCATGACAACTGTTATACAGACAAGTGCTGGTCTTCTGAGTGTGTCTGCTCCTACCTGTGGCTTGCCCCTTGACTGAGAAAACTGATAAGGTGACTACTTGGGACCTTGACTCACTTCTTTTTGTCCACAGTCATCTAGTGACCTTTGAGTCTCTCAAGCAGATCTTGCCGGTATCATCTGTGCCTACTCAGATGAGCAGCAAGAACAGTATACAGAAAACTGCGTAAACCTTGGCAATATCTTTAACATTACAGACCCACTACAGAAAAGTAACAAACCTCACTGGATTACAGGTGTTCTGCAGATTTCTAGCACTGAAAAAAGTACCCGGTGACACACACTTACTGCTTCCTCTCTGTAGTACTTTCTTTGAAGACATGAGAGCTTCTTCTAGCAGAAGTTCTAGGTTTAGTCTTGGAGACTAAATGACCTATTGAAGTGTTGAATCCTAAACTTAAGTTTTGCTCCTGATGAGCAAGAGTTACTAACCCAAGGGCATTACATAGAATCAGATACTAGCAATAGCATTTTTATATTTTTATTTGAAACCTATGTCCCTGTGATGCCTGCTAGCTGATGCCTGCAAGCAGTTGGTACCTGCAAGCTGAGGCCTGTAACAGAGATAATAGAAGCATTTATACTTTATATGGTCATGTTGTACCCAGTTGTGTATACCTGGAAGTTTCAAAGTGGGGAAATGTTAAGAAGTTCTTTCACCAAACAATGTTTAACTTTGTATTTAACAAAACCTGAGTGGTTAAAGTGTACAGACAAGATACCCTAACCTTGAGAATAGATACATCCTTTCAAACAAGGCAGATAAGAAAGAACAACTTGGCTGGACAACAGAGTCGGGAAACATCCAAGGAGAAGAAATTGTCCTCAAAAGACTCATGACCATAAAAGGGAAAAAACAATAGGGTGCTAACTCCCCATACAACCACTGTCAACCACCTCAGACCCCCAGCATTTGTAGTGTAATTTTACAATGTCAGCATTATGCAAATATAGTAGATAGATGGAAAGGTGGAGGCTTCTTGAAAATTGTATGAATATTCATGCTGGTAAGGTATATAAAGGATGAACTTTTGTTTTACTGTATGGAGAGATCCTCTGCGCATCCAGCACTGCAATAAAGGATACCTGCCTTCAAAGACTTAAAACTAAGTCTTAGAAGGTTCTTTTGAGAACAGATTTATTGTAACACCTACATTAGGTAACCAGAGTAAGTGCTTAGGACTTCTTTTTCCAAAGTATTTATCATCTTACATCCTTATATGTCCAAAGTGCAGACCTCCAGCCTTTAAGTTCATAGAGTAACCGATAGCAGTAAGTTTGTCATTTACTTCATGGTGTCTATGGGTTTCAAAATCATTTGATTACAAAAGACAGATGTGTCCCATATATTATGTTTTCCTTCTTTTGTTTTCTTACAAATTTCCCCTCTTTTGATGTTAGAGATAGCAGCAGAGGAAATCAGTGAGGCATGCATGGTTCCAGACAAGTAATCTGTTTTATTAAAAGTACCCAATGATAAAGAACAGAACTACACTATTTCCAACACCAAGGATAATTTGAATTCATATTTCAGTGCCTCACCACATCGTCATGCTTGTTTGATTGCATACTTATCTAGCAATGTGGCATTTAGTCTTTCATTTTAGCCCTTCAGTGTGAACAGAGAACAAGATCAGATACATAGTTAAGGAGGAATAGGAAGATAGGAGGTCAATAATTTATCATTTACAAATTATCAATGTTCATTGGTGATTAGTTTCTCAGAATATGTTTATCTGAACTGTGCATTCAAATTGTACTGCATACATTTCATGTGACATTAGGAGCCAAAAATCTGTGTCCCTAAAAACATATATGTATGTTTACAAGAACAGAGGGTATAGGTATGTCTACAGAATGAACATGAAAAAGGGAGAGTACTACAGTCAACAGAACACAAACTAGGAGTAAATAATTGTGTGGATATTATTTTTGTTTCTTTGATAGGAGGGAATTGTGCATAGTTAATGATTTTTTTCTTTATTAAACAGACAGAAATCTGAGTATGTTTCCCTGGAGAGAACATAATCATAAACTGAGGGAAAAAAATATTTTTATTAAGAAATAAAACAAGATGTTAAATGGCAGCCCTGAGTGGGAAGTCATGACCGCTGGCAGTACACTGTCATTCACCTTCCCCTAGTGAATTAATTTGCCGTAAACATTAGAAATATCATCCTTCATGTCAGAACCAAAACCATTAGAATTTTATCCAGCACAAAAGGGAATTTCAGAGGTATCTAGAAGCTTTTATACTTTCATAATCTTCTTACTAAGCAATTAAATAATTTGGGTTCTAACTTGGTGTTTAAACTGATGGACAATGTCAATTAAATTTGTTTCCCTAATACAGTGTTTCAAAACACCAGCTGATGCAAAAAGAAATAAAAAGGAGGGAGACAGGATTTTGTGATAGAGAGATGTAGATAGAAAGAATATGCTGCATATGGACCTCTTTCATACGTTGCCCTAAATCTATTTTTAACAAAAGATGAAGTGCTTCTGCTAAAATTTGCAGTACAGTTCAGTTTTAATTATTTCGCTGGCTATTACTTGGTTTTGGTATAACGCTTTGTAGACTGAGTTGATCAATTGCTCCATTAAAAAACCTAAAGTATTAACTGATTTAGTTTAGAATGGAACAAGACTTCCTGTAATCTGTATCATAATACAATGGAATATATTTTTAAAAACAAATAAACCACCTGACAATATTTCACTAGGTTTCTTTCTTGGGGGAAAAATTAGGGAAAAAAAAGTTAAAGAGCCTATTTAAACACACACAAACATTGTGTTTAATCAGGATGAGAATATCATCTTGTAATCCTGTTACTGCACTGTACAATATATAAGACCATAAATTTTAACAAACCTGGCTAGGCAGGAGGGAAAAAAAGAAATTTTAAGCAGATAACCTTATCTGAAAATTTATTTATGTCTGTTACATCTAGGTTTCTTGGCATCTAAAGTTTTCTCTTGTAATCTCATTTAATTTAAACAGTCTACCCTAGAGCTCAGTGAAATTATTTTTTTTTTTCATTTTGTGAAATGTTCAGTAAAAATCTTTGCTGACCTGTTGAACCTTTAAGTTTTTGTGTTTTCTTTCTCTTAAGAGTAGACTCACAATGAAAACTCATAGCAGATGAATTTTAAAATATAGTTTACATTTATTTAAACACCATTCATTCTTGAAGTAGGTCAGTGTTCTGCACTTCATACTGTGAAGTAAGTTTGGTTTCTTACTCTTACAGGTTAAGAGTATGCTTAATTAATCTAGATGCACAGTAAAAATAATTAAAAGAAAAACCTGTTGCCCCTAAAAGAGATGCTTATAGTCTTTGGCAGTGTCAGTGGTCATTCTAGTTCCAGGAAAGTAGGTTAATTCAACACTTGATATGAAATTTCATTCCGGCTTTAGGTATCCAAGTTTTCTGTCTACGATTTAGTTTTCTGTGTGCATGTTACTTGTCTAAATTTTCATTACATTCAGTGAAGAGCTACATTTGCAATCAATAGAGTCTATCTTATTTGAAAGCAGACATACCTGATCACAAGTATGTAAAAAACCACAACCCCAAATCTTTAGAACTAAACTCTGTGATAGAACATGCTGCAATCTTTTGCTTTACTTTTCTTCAGAAAGTGCCCAGTTTCAACTGTAAACTGGAAGGCATCTCTTGAAATACTGTAGTCCTGCTGAAAGTAGGTCGACTAGAGCAGGTTTCTCATTGTTCATCTGGGTTTTGAATATCCCCAAGGATGGAGATTCCACAACCACTCTGGACAACCTGTTCCAGTGTCTGATCACTCTCACAATGAAAAGTTTTTTTATGATAAGGTGTGATATGGTGGTATGCTTTTTGGTAGGAATTAAGGCAATTATATTTATGTAAAACCATTGGGCAAATTTTATTTTATATCCATAAATAAGTACAATACTTTGAAAGAAAGGAGAAAAGAATGTGAGGAAAGTACATGTCTAAAAATAAACTCACAGAGTTCAGTAAAATGCATTCTGAATTTGTTACTTCAGATAGTATTCACAGTCCTAGCAGTCTCAGAAAGCATAATGCATTGCAATGTCTAGTCCCTTGAACAAACAGAATCACAATAAACATTGGCATTAGTTGGAGCTGCATGCACAGGAGGTTATATGATGATTGAGCACCAGTCAATCAGGCAGCACATATCTTAGGTGCTTAACCCTCAGCACTGAACTCAAAAAACATGCAAGAGGGTAGCTAAATCTCCCTGGACATTACATGGGAGGAACTAGGCATTTCAGAGAGGCCAGCTGATTGTATGAGAGCTTTCTAGAGATAATCAACAGGAAATACTGAGCACAGAGGGAAATCCAATTTCCTGATATTTCTGGGGACTATAGCCCGAAAATGAGGCTTCAAAAAATATTTCCTTTTATTCAGAATACACTGTTGAGAACCAACCCTTGCATAACAGGATTCTACAAATGTGGTCTACAAAATACAGCAAAAAATTTCCTGTATACATTGAACAAAGATTTTAGTGATATGAAAAAGTACATGCCCGCGTTGAGTCCTGTACCCTTCTCCTATTTAGTTTACTACTGTAAATGTAAGCATCAGGCCTTAGGAGGAAAATAAATAAATAAATAAATAAATAAATAAATAAATAAATAAATCAGTAAAAAGCTAGGACCCTTATTTCTCAAGCAAGGTAGATACAGGTATTTATGAACATATAGATTTTATAAGATGAATAAGAGGGACTGCTTAGGGAGTAACAGTAACTTTTGTCCCAGATCGTAAATTTGAACTTTGTCCTTCGATTCCACCTAACCTTTTTTGAATGAGGCTTTTTTACTCTTTAAATACTCTTACATTTTCTTTAAGTTTTCAACAGAATATAAGACCAGGATACTGCGGACTTCAGGAGACCTTGACTATAATCCCTATTGGATGCAGGATTCATTGCCTTGCTCAAGGCTCTTGCACGGCTGCCAGAGATCACATTGGTTTCTACTAATCTCTTAGGGGTGCTCAAAGGATTAATTAGTTAATGTGTTGTGAAGCACTTTGAAGATGAAAAGTGCTATATAAATGCTAGGCATTATGAAGAAAAAGTTGGGGAGGGGAATTGGGGTTTGACAGGTAGTTGAAATAGAGCTTCAAAATCTCTCATTTGTTATTAAGAGACTTAATTATCTCTGAACTATCTATGATCTGGTTTTCAGAGCAATAAGAAAATCTTTAAAACATCAACCTACTTGGTTTGAACCTGATGAAGGTTACACATGTTTCCCCTCTGTTCTTTCCCTTTAATTAATTGTGATAAATTCTATGTGCCTTGTTGCTCAAAGGTTTTCAGCTGCCTGTTACCTTGTAGTAAATATAAAACACTGTACACTAGCATGACTTTCAAAAAGCTTATGAAAAGGAGAAAAGAATTGACAATGTGCCCCAGGAGTGAATGAACAAAGCTTTGAAAGCAGCACCATTGCAGCTGGAGCCATTTCATTGGTATTTCATTTTATGCCTGAAGTTTGTTTAATCAAAAGAACTTAAATCTCACTATTGGCCCTCCACAGACTTTTTCAGTGGATACAGCCATAGTATGATATGTAATGAGTTAAGGTTTGCAGTTTAGCAGCTGGATTGTGGGTAATATTACTTAAGAGTATAACAAGAAAATAGTTTAAAATGCTTAGGTTTGGCCACATGATTCTGTCTGGGTCAAATCAAAGGTGACATTAGCCCAGACTTTTTACTCTGTGATCAACAAAAGGCTTTTGGGGAAAATGTGTTGTCAACACATTTTCTCTAGGCTGAATTTTCTGAATGTGCTAAGGAAGAGCAAGCCTGAACTGGTTTCCTCTTCTGCTTCTGACGCAATGTCAGCATGGAATGTGCCTTCCACTTCTATTGAGAGTAAATCACATCCAGTCTTTCAGAGACATTGTGCCTCAAATTTTCCTGGAGAATCTAACAGGTGTAAAGTCAACTCATGTATCAAAAATTATGATATAAATGCCAAAAAAATCTCGCCTAATAAAATTTTCATTTACTTGGCTCCTAGGGACCTCTACTTTATAAATGTTACACTAGTGAAAATGAAAAAAATTAAGTGATAAATAATTTCTCCTGGTAATCAGTTCTATAAGATGATGTGAGAGTCTGATGAAGCCATAGGTAAAGTCTCAAAGATCTAACAAGGAATTTTGGTAAAGGAAATGGTTTCTATGGAAACACCAGGGCTGTACAGATAATGGCAGGGAAGCACATCAAAAGGAGGGGATCCTGCAGAGGTGGGACCACACTTTTCTGAGACTGAATGTCCCTGTCTTCAGCAACTCTGTAGAGAGTCAATAAAGAAGTCATTTTCACAATGCATGTGACAAGACAAAAGGTCAGACAATGGTCCCCCTGCAGGGACAGGAAGTAATTCCCCAATGACCCTCAGGCTCACCAATGCACTTCCAGAAGAATCTGAAGGTACAAATTATGTATGTACCAAAGCAAGGAATTCTAGAAGCACAGACTGTGCATGATGCCTAATTAGCATAATGAGTCCATGTGCATGAGGCAATGAATTACAAAAGATATGAGTCAAAGCCCCAGGTGGCTGCGCCCCTCTGGAAATGAATGCCTATGCTAACTGGACCAACGCTGGAATCAGGACTGGTGAAATCTCGCTTCTTTGTTTCTCTCTCTCTCTCTGTCTGTCTCTCTCTCTCTCTCCTTTTCTCTCTTTCTTCCATTTTATGTTCCATTCCCTGTCCCTGTATCCCTGTATATAAGGCAAGGCTTGTTGGGGCATATTTAAGGTTTGTCAGGGCATGTTATAAGATCTGTTCTAGTCAGCCTATGTTATACGGTTTTTCGGTGTATGTTATGCAGTTTATTACTTGTTGCAGAGGTTGCAAGGCTTACTGACAAAAGTTTCATGACGATATCTGTTGTGAGCAAATAAAAACTAACTTTGAGTATTGGCAAATCCTCGGTGTTGTTTCACCTTAATCCTGACCTGGGAATTGGCAAATCTGAATCATCGTCCTGAGAAGTTGGAATGAGGCAGATGACATGATAATATTTTTTTTTATGTCATAAATGAACTTCAAAATATGCATTCTTCATCTTCTTCTTTTACTATGTCCTTTCATAGAGTTTTATTCATTTTAAATTTAACAGAGAAACCAGACCAAATGAAAATGCAGGAAATTTCATTATTCCCACATGACATAAACATGCACATTTATGTAGTGTGGGTTTTATATTAGTGGTTCTAATATGGCTAGAAGCACACAGAAATCCCCACCCTGTCAGTATTACTAAAAATGCTTTGAATTATCACTTCCAATTTGTTCACAAGAGACAACAAGAAGACTATCACACCACAGCCTGCCTAGGTGATAAATGGATTGAGTTTTTAATTGGGTTACTTGTAACACCACTACTAAAAATCATATCTATAAAATAATGAAGTGTTTGAACAGGTGAGCTGATCTTGATGGAAAAAGAGCTGCCCCCACAATGTTGACCAGATGATTAAGTTAGATCTAAAAATACATCCTACATATATGGTGACAACACTCTCTATTTTAGAGTAGCTTTAGACCCCTAGTAAGCAAACCTATTAGACTCCCACTACAGAGGAAAAAAAAAAAAAGTAAAAATAACCAACCCAACCCATAAGTTACTATATTATTGCATGTCCTCCTAAGAATTTATTTGTTTGGCAGTCTGGAATAGCTTTTGTCCTGTGAATTTGATTGCTGTTTTTAAACAATTATTGTCCACAGTAATATTTTGTGCATTTTAACTTTGCAAAGTATGTCACATTTTATTTCATCATTTATAATTACATTAATGAAAAATGGTGGTTTGTTATAAGCTCTTAACACAAATGCAAGGATAATTACACAAAACAAAGCAGTCACAGTGTTAAGTTTTCAATGAGCGGAATACTCTTGGATCTGAACTTAATCTGCATTTACTTTAAACCCTTTGTGAAAATTTGATATGCATCATTTTAAAAATCAAGAGAGTGGCCAATATGAGTTTAACAAAATACCTGTTTGCCCTGATGACTTTTCTCCAGCATTCGTCAGTAGCACAGGGTATGAGAGCAGGCCAGTACATAGGGATAGTTCCCACCAGCTTGTAGTTTAGGCACTTTTCGCAAAATAGATGATATAGAGTTTTGTGATTTTTTTTTTTCTTCAGTGAATTTGCTTAGTTCGTTTTTGAGCGTCCAACAGCTTTGTTATCAACAGTATCTTCTTGACAAGATGTTGTGTGAAGCAGCACATCGTTCTAGTAGTTTTCTGTCTGTCTGCTGTTATGAATCTACACAGCCCAAGCTTTCATAAAGAAGTCTAAACAGGTAAGATCTGAAGAGTACTTAACTGTGGCATCACAATATTTAAAAGCTGCCTGATCTGAGTAGAATGGTTCAAATGGTATAGAATAAATCTTAGATATCACACATTTATCCCGTTTAAAAATAATACAGAAACCCCCACTGTGCCATATCAAGAGCTGAAGCACTGGCCCATAAACTGTCATACCACTTAACTGTTAGCTTGATCCCACATATGGTTTTGGCTCAGAATAACTAGCACTAACTGTCTCAGATAATGCATGTGGAGGATAATACATGTTGAGGACAACTCCCAAGAGTTTAGTATGACCTCCCTGGTTTGAGAGTAAACAGAGTTAATGTATCTAAATCCTAGCTAGGCTGTGAAGCTTAGTCTTAAGATGCAGGAATGTTCCCAGCCAAATACAGACATATCCAATGAGGCCAGTCTAAGCTCACTTCTGAGAAAAATTTCCAGACAACCAGATTTTTAAAACATGAAACAGAACTGAGCTAAAAAATATGTAAGGGAAAGTTTGTTTTAAAATATACCTTTCCCATAAAGAATCATCAAGATGCCCATATGTTAAATACATTTTATTACTAAGTAAAAACAATTATACAAATACATTTCTTCCCTACTTTATTCTCTTTGTCTGCATGGTCAGTACTGATAACAGTAAACTAAACCTTACAACTCATTGAGCAGTATGGCCTATTCATGTCAAATCTTTTATATTGATGTCATGACCCCTCCCTACGTACCTGTCTTCCCAAGTATCTTCCTGCCCACTTATGTGTCAAGGTCAAATATTTCTCAAAGGGTAAGTACCATTATAACAGTCACATTAATTTCCTATATGATATAACAGATATTTTTTTAAAATTTTATTTTGGGAAATATGAAATATAACGTTACAGATATCATCCAAACCAATTTGATGAAAATTCCCAGGCTGAAATGTCAAGACCAAACTACATTAATTACACAGAACTGTATGAGTACTTGTGCAGATATGATTTATAAGTTCCACATCCCTACATTTTTCCATGACCTGCTTTTATCCACAACAGCCTATGCCATTTGATCTATTTGAGTGATCTATTTGAGCAAGTACTGTATCTTAGCTGAATCGTGGTGTGCTAAAGCTACTGAAGTCCGAACTTCTATATTATTTGATTTCTTCAATGAGTGCTAAAATGTTACCCAATATTTTAGGTCATTGTCTTCATAAATCTAATACAAAGTTATTTCATCTGAATCAAACAAGGTTTATCTCAGATATTTTTTTTTCCATTTGAATAAGACTTTATTAATATATTTTAGTCTTTTACTTTAATATTATCACAGATTTGAAAAGATATTTGGCAGAATTGATTGAACAGCTCTGGGTTTATTGCAATTTTTTAAAGACTAACTTTGGGAAAGCATTTTGCTCTTGAGTTGACAGCTTTATTCCAACCCTAAGGCATCCGTGATAATTAATAACTGTGTCAGATTGGTTCATCCTAAGCAGATGTGCTATGCAGGGTTTTTCCTTATCTTCCCTGTTTTCTAACTTGGTAAGTGACCTTTATTAAATTATGTTTCAAACCAGGAATTCATGACATTCGGATTCCATAGGGCAAAATGAGAATGTCATTATCTCAGCTTGTACAGGAAGCTCTGTTACTCTGACTGTATCTAACTCACAGGCTTTTTGTTTTATATTTTAATGCAGATTTTAATAGAACTAGCATTTATACCAAAATAAGATAAATTATTCCTGCATGATTCAACTTTATTTCTCCTTTATTCTTACTTTATTTTTCTTTTTAATTTATAATTTTCTTTTTAATCTCCTTGATTGATACATACCCATTTCCTTCAACCTTAATAAAGATTTTTCACCTTTTTCTCATTTATGTTCATTTATTGCTTAATTTAGAAACCGTTTGTTTAAGAAATATATTTTTTGCGATGTTATGCATGTGTTTTTTACGCACTAAAGTTTCATAGCATTTCCTTTTCCTATCTGAAAAGTGGAAGGAATAAATGTGTGTGTCATGAATCTACTTAACATTCAGATAAGTTTCCTGCTTATTTTGTTCTATTGCTTTAAGATGAAATAAAGGAGTTATTCATGACTGGCCACACAATGGTACAAAGTTATATCTTACTAGAAAAGAGTAAGCTAATACACCTAACTACCAAGAGTACAAAGTCTACCTAAGGGATAAGGGCCAAACTCACACCCAGCCACCCTCTTGCTCCCCCTCCTCAACAGGATGGGGGGAAAAAAAGAAGGTGGAAAAGCTCATGGGTCAACACAAAGACAGGAAGATTACTTGCCAGTTACCATCACAGGCAACACAGAATCAACTTGGGAAAAAATAATTTTATTTACTGCCAATTGAGTTGGACTCAGAGAATCAAAGACAAAACCAACCCCACACCTCTTCTTCCTGGACTCAGCTTCACTCCTGAGTCTTCTACCTCTTCCCTCATGAGCAGTTCAGGAGTCCGTAACAGTTCCTCTCTGCTATTCCTTCATCCTCATACTTTTCCCTACTCCTGTCTTGGCATGTGTTGTCCGTAGTGCGTGTCACCCCCCCACCCACTCCCCCGCCCGCAATCATACAAACATATAATCATAGAATGTTTTTTGTTGGAAGGGACCTTTAAAAATCATCTAGTCCAACCCCTCTGCCATAGGCAAGAACATCTTCCACTAGGACAGGATGCTCAAACCTGGGACCCCAGAGCTAGATGCAGTGCTCCAGCTGGGGTCTCATGAGAACAAAAGAGAGGGGGAGAATCACCTCCCTTGACCTGCTGTCCACACTTCTTTTTAGGCAGCCTAGGATACAAATGCCTTTCTGGGCTGGAAGCACACATTACTGGCTCATGTCCAATCTTTTCTCCACCAGTATTCCCAAGTCCTTCTCCCCAGGATTGTTCTCCTTCCATCTGTCACGTCCCACTCAGACAAGGGAGACAAGTGACTCCAGATTTGGAAATCTCCAATGGAGCGGACAACAAGTCTCCATGTCCAAGTATTTATTAACTACTCACAATGTACTAATTGAACACGCGATAATTGGCTAAGTATACAGCAAGTTGTGGCAAACAATACAGTGACTCAGTTTTGTCTTGTATTTCAGGCATTTCTTTGATCAGCCTCAACTTTTGCTTTCTCAGGACTTTATATCACCTTTTATGTATATATATATATATATTTCTATACACATCTTACTGTAATTGTAGTTCAAATTGCGAGTATTAGGGGAGTACAAGCAACTTTCTTGAATTATTGCATACTACCATTCCTTATAAAAAGAATCATCACCTTCATGTCTGTCCCGATCCAATGTCAGGGGAGGTTTTGATACGATACCAAGAGTGAGATTAACACACAAATGAGGTCAAATGCCGCACACCCAAACCAGGTTTTTATTATTAAAAAGGTGAAACATAGTAGCGATAGGACAGAATGGAAGGAAAAGATGGAAATAAAGCAAGAATGCGGGATAGGGCTGCAAGAATAGTCACCACCATGGATCCAGTGGCGTCCCATTGGTCCTCACTCTTCAGTTCTTCATTGGTGGGTGCACACGGATCTGGCTTCGATGGTGGATGCACAAAGAGCAAAACTTTCTGCTGCCTTTTTAAGTTCATCATACCTGCTGATCAGCATATCTGCTTGCCTTAGGTTTTTTTTCTCTGGTCCAACAGGTTTTATTGCATCTGGCTTCAGGGCAGGAACGTTTGCCTCTTGTCATTTCATTAGCAATGGGATCTGGCCTACACAATGGAGCCACAAACGGCTCCAGGATGGGGCCAGCTTAGTCCATGACTGCCCTTTTGAGGCTTGTCTAAAGAGTCCAGACAATGCAACCGCAAAGAAGTGCAGGGGTGCATCCTTCAATACACTCCTGCTTCTCTGGGCAGCATCCCCCAGACCAATTCACAGGCCGCAGCAGCTTCCCTTGGAGGTTTGCACAGACACAAGCAAGCTTTGAGACAGTCATGTGACATTTCAGTTTCTCACAGTGTCATTTCCAGGAATTTAGCCCTTAACTTTAAATATTCATTATTTAGCTGGTGCCTTGAGGGTGACTATAATATTTGTTAACTTCTGGCTTATTTTGTCAAATATTTAAGGAATCTTATTTTATTTTATTTTATTTTATTTTTATTTACCCCTATAAGTAGGGATGCCATTAATCATGTGAATGCAATTCAAAACCAACAAAAAAAATAATTAAAAAACAAAACAAAACAAAACAAAACAAAACAAAACAAACTAGGAAAGTAGGATAAGGTTATTGCCCTAAAAGACATGTAAAGAAGCTGCATGGGCTGTAAGAGAAGATTTAGAAAAAAATATTCATAACCATGGGTTTTAACAAGTTCGTTCCATTCTTCACATTTTTATTTATTTATTTGCTTTGGGTTTGGGGGGTGTGTGTGTGTGTCCCTCTGAAATGATGAAGTTTGAGTAGTGAGGGCAGTTTTTATGCTGATTAGCATTTAGTGCATTATAGTATACAAGCACATCAGAGTCCCCCAGACAGTTCTGCAACCTTCTAAGCCTGCATAAATGGTTAGTACAAACCATTCCGAGCATTTTAAGCATCAAAGACTGCACCTCATCTCGTCTACAGATATGGAGAATCCTTTGCTGGAAGAACAAACAAAATCCATATTGTGAAGACTAAAGGAAGAGCTGCTATATAGGTATCCCGTATTAACCTGAGGTGATATATTTCTAAAGGCTGGAGCCATAAAACACTTTTACACTCTGCATAATCATTCATAGTTGTTTCATATCTTTGGGAAATTATTTCTTTCACTTTTCCCCTTCACTGGATGGATCTCTGAGGGAAGATGAATAATACCATAGTAAAATTTTCCTTTAATCTTTGTTGGAGAGAAGATAGATATTTTTAATCACAGTTAAGGCTGGAAAGCCAATGTAATTTGCTTAGATTAGATTGAAGGAAAACACAACTTGGTTTATTCAGTTTGTGAATATGTAATTCCTTCATAAATTTTTTAAAAGTACAGATCATTAGCTTTAGTAGCTGTCTTCACTATTAACTGAAATCTGTGCACTTCAGTGTTTCGACTACAATCATTGCTTATATTTGAATAGGTGAGATATTAAGCATATAGTTTTAAATGTCCCATATGTTGCTTGCCTTCCTAAATAGAGACCACTTGTTATCGTTTCACCTTGCATGACATTGAATTTTTGAAGATATAATTATCTTCCAAATTTAATTTTTGTTTACTTATGGATTCTTCCAAAATTAGTAGAGCATTCTTGGTCTTTTCCTCTCATAAAGTATGTGTGGTTATTATCTTTCTGATTTTTAACAGGTCAAGCAATGTGATATTGAACACGTTTGGAAGATGAAATGAAATTGATAGCTTAGTAAGTTATCTATTTTCTGACAATTTGTCCTCTTTTTTTTTCTTTCTTTTTTTCCCACTGCCCCAAGTCATATTTAGTTCATCTCTTTGGCTTGTAAACCTCAAGGTTAGAGCAATGTGAAGATGAACGATGATAGAAAGCCAATATACAGTAATTTATCTTACACTACTGGTTTGTAGCACTTTTTAAAAATAAAATGAAATTAAATTAAATGAAATAAATAAAATAAAATAAAATATAAAATGAAATAAAATGAAATAAAATAAAATAAAATAAAATAAAATAAAATAAAATAAAATAAAATAAAATAAAATAATAAAATTTCATTGAAAATTGTGGAATAAAAACTGTCATGAAATAGATCATGAATGGTTAAATGTAGCCATGTGGGGCCTCAAATGAGATGGCTGAACAAATAAACAGAATAAATAAATTAAATAATATTTGTTTTAATAAAAATGAATCTGAAGCTTGTTGGAACAGTTTCCAGAGATTTCATTCCTCTTCATTTTTCAATAGATACAGTTCCAATTCTTTGGAAAAAAAGAACTCATTACTACTTTTCTCAGTAGTTATTAAATGAAGAAGAATAAAGCAAAATGTATGCTATAAAGGCTCTAAAAGGAGATAAGGAAAGTGGAAAGGAGGGAGAAAAAAATAAAAGATAAAATATGAGATAAATTCTGAGGCTTTAGTATATTCTTACATTGTAAGAGTATATAAAAAATATAAATCCATTAAATTTCTTTGTCTCTTTGTTTATTTTCTGATTTCTACCAGAAAAATTATTCCTGTTTTCAGCTTCCTCACTTCATAGTATGTAAGATGAAAAGTCAGTTAAGAGTCCACTACCTTTTTTCTTGTTTCTTCAGTGGCAAGCCAAGTATTTTGTATAACAGTAAATTTTCACATTTCTTGGAAATTAATTGAGACTAATTAAATAGTCATCCAGCCAATGAGTTTGATTTAGTTACCTAAAACCTAGAAAACTCATCCCATTTGAAATGGAAAATACTGACCTGTCTCACTCACTTCAGCGGGCAGTAAGATCATAGAAAAAAACATGTAAAAACATACCAATGATAGAGAGATGATCAGAGGCAGCCAACATGGCTTCACCAAGGGAAAATATGGCTGACCAATCTAGTGACCTTCTATGATGGAGTGACTACATCAGTGGACAAGGAAAGAGCTACGGATGTTGTCTACCTGGACTTCTGTAAGGTCTTTCACATGGTCTCACACAATACCATTACTGCTTAATTGGAAAGATATGGGTTTGAAGGATGGACTATTAGATGAATAACAAACTGGCTGGATGGCTGTGTCCAGAGAGTTGCAGTCAATGGCTCAACATCTGTCTTGGTTTGAACTCAGCCAGTAGCCAGTCCCCAAGCAGCCAGTTGCTTACTTTTTACCCCCTCCCTGGTAAAATAGGGAAGGGATAAAAAAAGGGAAAATTTGTAGGTTGAATTAAAACAAAACAAAACAAAAAAACCCAAACAGTTTAATGACGGTAGCAAAACAACAGTAGCAACAGGAAGTCCAAACAGGTAATACACAATGCAGTTGCTCACCACCTCACGACTGGTACACAACGCAGCCCCAGCAGCGATCCTGACAGCACGAATAATCCTGCCATGCTGACTGGAAACACAAGTGAGAGCACCCGCCTCCTTTATATACTGAGAACAACATCAAATGATATGGAATACTCCAATGACCAATCTAGGCCTGGCACTCCAGCTGTGCACCCTCTCAGCCCAAGGAAAGTTAACTCTATCCTGGCCAAAGCCAGGACAATGTCCAAGTGGATATCAGTAACATATATTGTCACCTCAAGGGTTCTCATAGGGATGATTATTATTGAATATGTTCATCAGTGACAACAGAAGGTGGGATTGAGTGCACCCCTCAGCAAGTTTTCAGATGACACCAACTGCACTGAGTGGTGCAGTTGATAGACTAGAGGGAAGGGATGTCATCCAGAGGTACCATGACAGGATTGAGGAATGGGTCCATGTGAACCTCATGAAGTTCAAGAAGACCAAGCGCAAGGTCCTGCACCTGGTTCAGGGTAATCCCCAGCATCAGTACAGACTGGGGGATTGATGGATGGAGATCAGTCCTGGGGAGAAGGACTTGGGAATACTGGTGGAGAAAAAATTGGACATGAGCCAGCAATGTGTGCTTGCAGCCCGAACAGCCATTTGTATCCTGGGCTGCATAAAAAGAAGGGTGATTCTCCCTCTCTCCTTTAGCCTTAGACTGGTTTGGATTGAATTGGACATAATAAAGAACATTTTTACAATAAGGGTGGCAAGCCACTGGAACAGGTTTCCCAGAGAACTTGTGGATGCCCCATCACTGAACGATTTCAGTCATGTTGAACAGGGCTTTGAACATCTTAATCTATTAAAAAATGTTCCTGTCCATGGCAGGGGGTCAGACTAGTTGATCTTTAAAAGTCCTTTCCAAGTCATTATTTGATTCTGTGAAATATCTCAGTATTTTTACATTTTAATTAGTCCCAGTGTCTGGTCCAAAGGACACAGATCAGCTATGGGTTCAGTATCATATTTGTCAGGCTAAAATAAATATTTCATATTTCTTATAGTGTCACAGACAGGATTACTTATAATGTTGTTTCTGTTTATGTAACAGAATTTAGTCCTGTTTCTGTAACAAGTATCCCTGCTGAAATATTCTAAAATTTAGTGTTTGCAACCTGAAGGTTCTGAGCTATTTTTTATGAAGGTTTTAAAGCTAATGCTACAGATAGTCTTAAAAACATAAGAAATCTTTTTTGTGCTTTACACAAGTTGGACTGTTGGCTATGGTAGGGTATTATTCTTTCCCCTACTTCCCCAGAAGACCTGGTATATCCTGTGCAGTGTCTACATTCAATTCAGAGGACAATGAGAAATTAATGTTTCTATTGAGACTTGGAGGAGTTGAAATATGATCTATATCACACTTTCTTTTCCACATTGAGAGTACTGTTAATTTCCAGATCATTTCGAAATAAGTGGTGCCCACAATCAACACTGCAGATTTCATGGTGGAGTAGAACTTTCAGTTTGGAATATTTTTTTAAAATGTACATGATAATGAAACTGAACTTAAAAAACCCCATGATTCTTTGTTCTTCACAAGAATGATCATTATTGCTACTGGGACGGGATGACTGAAGTCATACTTGGTAGTAGCAAATTTTTTATTCACTTCCCAATAGGAAACTGGCATCTTAGTCCAATCACTTTAGAGATATCCATGTCAAACGTATAGTTGAAAAATGAACCCTGGGGAAAGCAAACCTATCATCAGCTTTCGTGTCCTACTGTGAAAACACTGATGACTACATAATTGAGGTGACATTGGGAAAAAGTCTATGCAATTATTTCTAAGCTAAGACAGTCCTCTGATCCATGTGGAATTGTCTTGAGACTTTGTGATAAGTCAAAAAGAAAGTTGGGGTTTGATTTAAAAAAAAAAAAAAAAAAAAAAAAAGAATAGACATAATCTGTAACCAAATATTTAACTATTTAAAATATAATTAATTCAAATCCCTAAATTCTTGTTTTATTAAACTTGCCTACAGCACAGAAGTAACACAAAAGCTGAAATGGATGACAGGGAGCCAGGAAATGTTACTGCAATGCCTCAGGTGGATGTTATACTGAAAGAAAAGTGGACTCTTGTGATTATGTCAGCTGTTAAAGCTATGGATGTTTTCTTGTTGCCATGATTGTTGAGGTTTTTTTTGTTTTGTTTATTTCATTATGAAAATCATGCATGTTTAGTGATTGATTAGAGTACTGAAAAGTCAAATCATGGAAGTGCCTCTGATTTTTCCTTTGAGCCAGATAGATATGCCATATATACACCCCTACTACACTATTGATCATTTTGCAACCTCTGTAGTTTTGCCTTTTAGGTTTTTTTTCTGTTTCAATTTTTGAGGCAACAATAGTTGATGGATTGTAAAATCTGATTTTTAAAGTCAGAGTTGATTAAAAAAATCTTTTATTTCCTTTCTTTATATTTCCCATATTGATGGGATCAACACAAATATGACATATATATGTATCATCGCTGGCACATCAGATGCTGGGTGCTAATGACATGTTTCTACAACTATTTTAATTGATGGAAAGATTCTACATCTTGGTCCATGGAGCCAGTCTTTCCACTGATACTTCCCATGTATTACATTAACTGAGAGTTCAAAGGAGTAAAATTGACCTTGTGGATCTAAAAATAATTTCACCTGAATAGAAATAGAAAAAGAAGAAATTCTATTCTTTCTGAAGTCAGGCCATTGGAGAGGATTTGTCCTGAGATCCAGGAAGATTGTAAGAATAAGAAAAGGACAGACCATCTCTGGGGACAGTGGTAGTATTGTATGTACTGGCAGATTACATTTTAAATAAAATGACACCACTAGGAAGCTATAGAAACATAGAATGAAGTTTAGACCAAACATACAACAAAAGTAAGCAATTTAGACCTCAAGTTATAACTGTTATGAGAAATAAATTGTTAGATTTAGTAGAGAAAATGGACATCCAAGAGTTACTTGATCCTAATCAATGCATTCCTCATATGGCAAAGAGAAGAAAAGCTGTATAATCATGGCAAAATCTGCAGGCATACAGAACATCAAGACACCTAAAGTCAGTATGTTCTTTATGCACCTTCTAAGAGCTCATAGAAAATGCTTAAAATAGTGGTGTTTGAAAGTCAGCTATCTTAAAATCATTGGTGTCTTCCTCCAGAAGATTACCTAGTCTGAAACATAGTTCAGAATTCACTGACCAGGAGAGGTGATGATGTTGAGAACATGCCCTTATACACTGAGGCAATGTCACTTTGAGGTAATAGTCACCGAGCAGTAGTAAGTCTTCTTGAACACCTTTCCTGCTCACAGCTGTACTTTTATTCCTTCTCATTAGCCCAAAGATCTAAAATGTACTTACTGAAAAGGTGTCTAAATTTATTATAGCAGACTGAAAAACTGGAAAGGTTTAATCAGAGCAACTTCTGCTTTGCATACCCCATTAATGTCCTCTTGTGGTTTGAACTCAGCCAGTAGCCAGTCACCACGTGGCCAGTTGTTTATGTCAAACACACACACACACACACACCCCTCCCATCGGTGAAATAGGGGAGGGACAAAAGAAGAAATTTGTAGGTTGAATAAAGAGAATTTAGTAATAGTAACAAAACCAGTTTAAAAAGTAAGTCCAAACCAGGTAAAATGCAGCAGTGTCTCACTGAGTGGCAACCGGTACAGAGCCCATGTCTAGCAGTGATACAACCGCACCAGAAAATCACACCACATGGACCCAGAAACTGAAATGGATGTGAGAGAGCCCACGTCTGCTTATGTACTGAGCATGATGTCACATGATATGGAATTCTCCAATGATCCATCGGGCCCAGGCCTCCATCTGTGCTCCCTGTCAGCCCAAGGAAAGTTGACTCTATCCTGGCCAAAGCCAGGACAGTCTCCACTCCCTTTTAAATACCACGGACTTTATGCTCAGGTTCCAAATACATTCTAAGGAATCACCACCCCTTTTCCCAGCTCTCACAGATATTATTCCCTCAGTCTATGGGCCATCCTTCCAAAATGTCTGATGAGTTCATTTAGTCCATTACTTTGGGTTCCATCTGTTATGACAGTCTTTAAGGCTGGAGGAATGAGGGGGAGTTTGTTCAGTCAGTGGAGCAGGAGGCTTTGGATGTAGCAGGAGGAAGTTGTAAGGTACCAACTTCAAAAAGAGGGTTATTTGATAGCTTGATTCATTGGCTATTTTCATCTTAAATCATATTCTCCTTGAGGCACACATCAGACTTCTTTGTTCTGCATTAACTGACAAGTGCACCCAGATCCTTGGGCAAAAGTAATCCCACACAAGGGTTTACTTTTACCCAATGCAGGAATAACACACAGAGTATTCCCCAGCATATATTTAATGTGCACTATGGGGGCTTTATCCCCATTTACAGTATGTAGGAGGTTTGACTGAGCAGGACCAGCTTGCTTGGCAGATACTCTGGTACTGACTAACCAGGTGGCTTTTGCTAAATGCACATGGGACTGTTGATCTGCTCAAGGGTAGGGAGGCTCTGCAGAGAGACCTGGACAGGCTGGAGCCATGGGCTGAGGCCAACTGCAGGAGTTTCCATAAGGCCAAATGCCGGGGGCTGCCCTTGGGCCACAACAACCCCCAGCAGCGCTACAGGCTTGGGGAGGAGTGGCTGGAGAGCTGCCAGTCACAGAGGGACCTGGGGGTGCTGATTGACAGCCGGCTGAACAGGAGCCAGCAGTGTGCCCAGGGGGCCAAGAAGGCCAATGGCATCCTGGCTTGTGTCAGCAATAGCGTGGCCAGCAGGGACAGGGAAGGAATCTGACCCCTGTCCTGGGCACTGGTGAGGCCGCCCCTCGATTCCTGTGTTCAGTTTTGGGCCCCTCACTACAAAAAGGACATTGAATGACTCGAGCGTGTCCAGAGAAGGGCAACGAAGCTGGTGCAGGGTCTGGAGCACAGGTCATACGAGGAGTGGCTGAGGGAACTGGGGGTGTTTATTCTGGAGAAGAGGAGGCTGAGGGGAGACCTCATCGCCCTCTACAGCTACATGAAAGGAAGCTGCAGAGAGCTGGGGATAAACTTCTTTAATCTAGTAGTAAGTGACAGGACAAGAGGTAATGGCCTCAAGTTGCACCAGGGAAAGTTTAGACTAGATGTCAGGAAGTATTTCTTTCCAGAACGGGTGGTTAGGTGTTGGAATGGGCTGCCCAGGGCAGTGGTGGACTCCCCATCCCTGGAGGCGTTTAAGAATCAGGTCGACACAGTGCTTAGGGATATGGTGTAGTTGGGAACTGTCAGTGTTAGGCTAATGGTTGGACTAGTTTATCTTTATGGTCTTTTCCAACCTAGTAGATTCTGTGATTCTGTCCCAGTGTTTGAAAGTTCCACCACCCATTGCTCTCAGTGTAGTTTTTAGCAACCCATTTTATCACTCAATTTTCCCAGAGGCTGGTGCGTGGTAGGGAATGTGATATAACCACTCAATACATGTTCTCTGGCCCAAGAGTCTATGAGGTTGTTTCGGAAATGTGTCCCATTATCTGACTCAGTTCTTTCTGGCGTGCTATGCCACCATAAGACTTTCTTCTCAAGGCCTAAAACGGTGTTCGGGGCAGTGGCATGGGACACGGCATGAGTTTCCAACCGACCAGTGACTGCTTCCACCACTGTAAGCACATAGTATTTGCCTTGCCGAGTTTGTGGGAGCGTGATATAATCAATCTGCCAGGCCTCCCTTTATTTATATTTTAACCATCGTCCTCCATACCAAATGGGCTTTAACCATTTTGGTTTGCTTGATTTTAGCACACGTCTCACATTCATGGATTACCTGTGCAATAACATCCATGGTTATGTCCACCCCTTGGTCACAAGCCCATCTGTATGTTGCATCTCTTCCCTGATAGACAAGGAGTCATGGGCCCAGTGAGCCAGAAATTATTCACCCTTATGTTGCCAGTCCAGATCTACTTGATACACCTGAATCTTGGCAGCCTGATCCTCCTGTTGGTTGTTCTGATGTTCTTCAGTGGCCCAGCTCTTGGGTGCATGAGTGTCTACGTGGTGTACTTTCACAGCCAGATTCTCTACTTGAGCAGCAATATCTTGCCATAATTCAGCAGACCAGAGGGGTTTGCCTCTGCGCTGCCAGTTGCTCCGTTTCCACCGCTGTAACCACCCCCACAGCGCGTTTGCCACCATCCATGAGTCAGTACAGAGGTAGAGCACAGGCCACTTTTTTTGCTCAGTGATAACCAAGGCCAGTTGGATGGCTTTCACCTCTATGAACTGACTTGATTAATCTTCTTCAGCAGCTTCAGCAACCCGCTCCACACAGCTGCTTTCCACCTTCGGTGTTTCCCCACAATGCATTAGAACCTGTCAGTAAACAGGGCATATCACTTCTCATTATCCAGTAGCTCAATATATGGTGGGGCCTCTTCATCACATGCTACTTCTGCCTCTGGCGCCATTCCAAAATCTTTGCTTTCTGGCCAGTTTGTAATCACTTCCAGTATACCTGGATGGCTGGGTCTCCCTGTTTGAGACTGTTGTCTGATTAATGTGACCCATTTACTCCACGTGGCACCAGCTGCATGGTGTGTAGAGGGGACACTCCCTTTGAACATCCAGCCCAGCACTGGCAGTCGGGGAGCCAGGAGGAGCTGTGCTTCAGTCCCGATCACTTCTGAAGCAGCTCGGACCCCTTCATATGCTGCCAGTATCTCCTTTCCAGTTGGAGTGTAGCAGTCCTTAGATCCTCTGTATCCCCAACTCCCAAACCCCAGAGGCTGACCCCGAGTCTCCCCTGGTGCTCTCTGCCAGAGACTCCAGGTAGGGCCATTCTTCCTGGCTGCAGTGTAGAGCACATTTTTAACATCTTGCCCTGTCTGAACTGGCCCGAGGGCCACTGCATGGACTATTTCCTGTTTGATTTGTTCAAAAGCCTGTCACTGCTCCAGGCCCCATACAAAATCATTCTTTTTCTGGACACTTGATAAGAGAGCTTACAGTCTGACTGTAATTTAGAATGTGCAGTCTCCAGAAACCCACAACACCTGAGAAAGCTTGTGTCTCCTTTCTGTTAGTCAATGGGGACATAGCTGTTATTTTATTAATCACCTCCATTGGAATCTGACGACATCCATCTTGCCATTTCAAACCTAAAAACTGAATCTCTTGCGCAGGTCCCTTTCTCTCACCACTCTTTATGGCAAAACCAGCTCTCAGAAGGATTTGGATTATTCTCTCCTCTTTCTCAAAAACTTCTGCTGTATTACCCCATATAATGATGTCATCAATGTACTGTAAGTTCTCTGTTCCAGTGCAGCCTGGATGAGTCCATGACAAATGGTGTTTCCACCCCTGGGGCAGTTGATTCCAGGTGCATTGGACACCCCTCCAGGTAAAAGCAAACTGTGGCCTGCATTCTGCTGCCAGAGGGATGGAGAAAAATGTATTGGCAGTACCATTTGTGACGTATCACTTGGCTGCCTTCAACTCTAGTTCATACTGAAGTTCTAGCATGTCTGGCACAGCAGCACTCAGCGGTGGCGTGACTTCATTCAGGCCACGATAGTCCACTGTCAATCTCCACTCTCCATTAGACTTTCACAATGGCCATACGGGGCTGTTAAAGGGGGAACGCGTCTTGCTGATGACTCCTTGGCTCTCTAGTTTATGGATAGGGATTATAGAGTCTCATTTGGTGCTATACTGCTATCGATGTATTGTTGTAGTGGTAATTGGCACATCTGTTCTTCGACCCCCAGCAATCCCACAGCAGAAGTATCCTCTGATAGACCAGGTAACACAGACAGTTGTTTAATTTCTTCTGTCTCCAAAGCAGCTACACCAAAAGCCCACACGGTACCTTTTTGGGTCCTTAAAATACCTTCTTCTGAGATAATCTATAGCAAGAATACATGGAGAATCTGGGCCAGTCACAATGGGGTATTTTTCCCACTCTTTTACATTTAGGCTCACCTCAGCCTCCAATACAGTCAGCTGTTGAGACCCCCTTGTCATTTTCTCAAACATGGAGCCCCACGTTGGGCACCAAAAAAACCTATTGTGGTTTGAACTCAGCCAGTAGCCAATCGCCACGTGGCCAGTTGTTTATGTCCCCCCCACCTCACAACCCCTCACCCCCCCACACCCCCCGGTGAAATAGGGGAGGGACAAAAGAAGAAATTTATAGCGTGAATTTAAAAAAAAATAATTAGTAATAGTAACAAAAACAACAGTAAAAAAAGTAAGTTGAAAACAGGTAGAATGCAGCAGTGGCTCACTGAGCAGCAACTGGTACAGAGCCCATGTCTAGCAGTGATCCCAATCACATGAGGAAATCCCTCCATATCAACATGTAAACTGAAATGGGATGAGAGAGCACGCGTCTGCCTATATACTGAGAATGATGTCACATGATATGGAGTCTTCCAATGATTTATTGGTATTAGGATCTCCAGCTGTGCTCTTTCTCAGCCCAAGGAAAATTAATGCTATCCTGGCCAAAACCAAGACATGATGTCCAAAAAAAAAAAAAAAAACCCAACAAAAAACCAACAAAAACCCCACAAACTACTGAACTATTTAGCTGTATGTCAGAAACTGTTCATAAACAAGAAACAACTCGAGTGCGACACTCTGTGGGGGAGAAGCAGAGTGAGCTCTGCAGAGGTGAGGCAGTGGGCCATTTCTCTCCTCCTCCCTCCTGTGGTTGCCCAGAGACAGAACTTGCCAAACTGCAGAGGTACAAGCCAGAGAAAATGAGAACCTTCCGGAACAACCTACTGCACATGAGTAAGAACAACTATATAAAGGCAACATCCCACATGTGTCTTTGTTGACCCAACACCCACGAACCACATTGGCTACTCTGCGACAACACGGGATCCAAGGATGGTGATTCTACTTTTCCTATCCCCTTCTCCTTTCTTTTATCTTTCCTCTTTCTGCTCTCTCTTACATGTATGCATGTGTATAAGTTTTGTAGGAGTTGAATTGTGATTGGTTGATATTGATGAGTTACTAGGAAAATAGTTTCATCGCCTAAGTGCCTTCATTCATTCTCCAAACGGTTATCACTTGATGCCAAATTGTCTCTATTCACTTACTAAAGTAGTCAGTTAATAAAGTCACCAGCACAATTGTTCCCCTGAGTCATTATGGTGACTCAACCCACCCTACAGCTCTGCCAAGCAGAGACCGGCTCTTCCACTGCCACACAGGCTGTCAGGGAATTCAAAACATTCACCCCCCTCATAACCTACCATGTGGAATGAGACACCATATCAGTGGTGAAGCACTTTGAAACAAATAAAGAAATATAACTCTAAGCAAGCAGTAAATTTGAGAAATAAAATCACTCACAACTGCATTGTTTTGGGGGCTAAAGACTGGGACAGCTGGAGGAGTACCTAAGAACAAATTTTTCATTTAGTTGCCAATTTAAGTGCAAAAGCCCTGCTCTGGATGTATCTTACTAGTTTTGCAGTGCTTTGTTTTCACATTACATTATCTTTCACCTTGTTTCTGTGTGAAAAGAGATGACTGCTGATGACAGCAGTTAGATCTAGTGAACGATGTACAGTTTTTCACACACAAGGTATTTTATTCAAAGTTCAAAAATAAATACGTGATAAGATTTACAAGTAATGGAAATTAATATAATTGCACTGTAATAATCAACAGAGCTTTGCTGCTTAACACTGCATCTGACAAATATTTTTTGATACCACATAAAGAAATAGTGTTGCAGTAACAATTTAGTTGTTCTTATATTTCATGTTAGCTATGGCTGTGAATGTCTTTCCTTGCTTTCTCTTTGACTTCCTTATTTTCATTTTTTCAATGGAAAATTTAATATGTTTAATAATTTTTTTCAGGCATAGAGTATACATACTAAGCTAAATTATTTTTCTAAAATATGTTTTATTCAGAATGTATCTTTTTATCATACATTTTTACATTACAGAAAAAATGTTACTACTTATGTTCAGATATTTCAGAAATAAAAATGAGATGTCAATTAAAAAAATAATTGCACTATAATAATCTTCTGCAAGGTTAATTTTAATTAGATGTTAATTTATCTCTCTGAGCACTACTGCATATTTTTTCATATAATATTTTGAGATATTTTTCTGTTGACCCATGAATTGAAGTCCAATAATGTCAATGGGAAGATAACCCTCAAATCTTTGTAATACCAAAAAGGGTTTAAAATATAACAAGTATCTGTCTGTCTATAGCAAACTACTTCAGCAAGAAAACAGTGATAGAATTAATAGGTTTCTAGTGTACATCAATTATTCTTAGAAATCCAGCATTTCCATGTAAAGTTTAATTAATGTGTAAATTAGAAATTTTTGTAAAGGTACAAAATGATGGATAGAGATAAGTGTCATAGACAAATACAATGGATATAGCTGGCGTAAAATAGAGACTTACATTCAGATACTTCTGTAAGGTTGCAAGAGTCTGCTCTGGTATAGACAGCAAAGCAATATCTTCATAAAACTGTTATAATTAGTGATATTATTTTACTAACATACTTATCCTCTGTGTATATCAGAATATATGGCAGAGTGAAAATTATTTACAGAAGTATATGATTAAATAACCACTTCTATTTTATGGAAGAACATGGTCAAAATTTGTACAAGGAATTCTTATGTGAAGTATGAAATAGAACTGAAAGAATATCACTAGACAAAAATTAATCTGATATCAAAACCGCACTGCAACATTCCCAGTGTTTTAGACCTGGTGAGAAAGGTGTGACTGTATATTAAAACACAGCATTTTGTACATACTTTAAGCTTTCCCAAATATATTAACTCAATACTCTAAAGAGTTTAGTATCCAACGTCTGAGAATTAAGCAGAACTTCATTTTAAAAGGGTACTAAGTTTCTAATTTCCTTTAGAACTCTTTGATGATGTCTCATGTCATGTAGGCATAGTTAATGTAATTTAAATATGCATGATGACTTGGTACATATGTGAAGAGGAACTTCTACACAGATTCTCTAGTTTCAGGCCATAGTCAATGGACTGATGTGAATCTCATGCAGGCCCTTGCAAGCCTCATGAGGCTCAACAAGGCCAAGTGCAAGGTCCTGCACCTGGTCAGAGCAACCCCCGGTATTAATATAGGCTCAGGCATGAAGGGGTTGACAGTAGCCCAGCTGAGAAGGACGTGGGGGTACTGGTGGATGAAAAGCTGGACATGAGTGAAATGTGTTCTCACATCTCAGAAAGCAAATCATATCCTGGGCTGCATAAAAAAAAAAAAAAAAAAAAAAAAAAAAAAAAAAAAAAACAAAAACAAAAAAAGCAGCATGGCCAGCATGTTGAGGGAGGTCATTCTCCACCTCTACTCCTCTCTCATGAGACCACACCTGGAGGACTGCAGCAAGCCCTGGTGGTCCCCAGTGCAGAAAGGACATGGCCCTGTTGGAGTAGGTCCAGACGAGGGCCACCAAAATGACCAGAGGGCTGAAGCACCACTTCTATGAGGAAAGGTTGAGGGAGTTGGTGTTCAGCCTGGAGAAGGCTCCAGAGACACCCGATTGCAGTCATTCAGCACTTAAAGGGGACTTATAAGAAAGATGGAGAGAGAATTTTTACCAAAGCCTGTAGTGACAGGAGAAGGGGCAATGGTTTTAAACTTAAAGAGGGTAGGTTTAGGCTGGACGTAAGGAAGAAAATTTTTACAATGAGGATAGACACTGGAACAGGTTTGCCACACAAGTTGTTGGTGACTCAACATTGAAAGTGGTCAAAGTCAGGTTGGATGTGCTTTTGAGCAATCTGATTGAGTGGAAGGTGTCCTTGCCCATGGCAGTGGGGTTGGATGGTCTTTAAAGGTCCCTTCCAACTCAAAGCATTCTGTGATCATATTCTATTATTATATAATTCTATAACCTGCCTTTCTGTCTGTAAGGTTCATATTTTTTTTAAAAAAATATGGATTTATTTTGTATTACATTTTAAAACTTATCTCAGAG
The DNA here is from genome assembly GCF_003259725.1 of Athene cunicularia. Taxonomy (NCBI): domain Eukaryota; kingdom Metazoa; phylum Chordata; class Aves; order Strigiformes; family Strigidae; genus Athene; species Athene cunicularia. The sequence goes on along the minus strand of NW_020799091.1, from coordinate 37,193,178 downwards.
GTCTTAAGAAAAGATAGAAAATAAAAGATTGAGAGTTTATGCTAAGAAAGAAATTCCCACAATAGTAAAATATTTAGAATGGTCAGTGGAAAATGTCAAAATAAGTTTTTAAAGTAACTAGAAATTATTAATTAAAAAGAGAATAAAAATAGGAACAGAAATATATCTGAGAATCTTACATTGTAGATTTAAACTCGAAGTGCAGACAGCAAAATGTGGGTGTCCAAATGCAGGTATCTCATGTAAAGTAAGTGCTTCAACTCTGAAAGTATATCTGATAGCTATTCAATTCAGCTGCCTAATCATAGCTGTTTGTTACTATTTGAGACATTCTAGGGTATCTGAGACATCCACATGTGCATTTTGGAGCAGAAGTTGGTATATATGATATAAGCAATCTGCTCAGAATGCTGATAACACTAAAGATCCACAAGAGAACATGTAAAACTCACAAGTATCTCACAGAGCAGTGAAAGACCTTTTTTGATCACTTTCAATTTTTCTAAATGTTTTCTGTTTGACATTTAGTCAACATTAGTCTTCATTATATCTCCAAGTGTTGACACCAAATCAAAGCTGCTGCAGTTGATGTGTCCCTTAAGAAAATATATGACTCCATTAAATTGTTCTATTGTTCCTGAAGGTGAACATAAATTCCATAAAAACAGGGAATGTAACAACTGTTTGTTCAATTTGAGATAAGTTTGTACTTGTACCTTTTTCATGCTGATGTCGTTTCAGTTTAATATTGAAAATAAAACATAGACATAACACTTGTATTAAATATTGACAGTTCAAAGCGCTGACAACCCATCAGAATCATTACAAAGAAAAACTTGGATTTCTTTGGGCTTATATTTGAAAGTGATTGACAGCAAATGAGAACAGGAAAAGAGTGGGACAGCATCTCTTATTCTTAGTGCTGGAATTTCAGTGTCAGAGTCCATCTTTTGGTTAATTCAGTCTGATTTTACCACATGGGAAGTGTGCTGTGCTGTCTTTTTGGCCATATCCTTTCCTAGTGAATTTTTAACTTATATAAAGTACATATTTATTAATATTCAGACTCTCAGTTACTCTGTGGATGATTCTCTGTTACTGTATTTCTCAAACACTGTTCTGAAAATAAGAGACTGTGTTTAGTGAAAGAGGGGAAAAGAAAAAAAAAAAAAAAAAGAAAAAAAAAGAGAAAGCTTCTGTCTTATTGTCTTATCTTATTATGGTATATGGTAAGTTTAAGTGGTATAGAAGGAAACTGATACATTGTTTTTTTTAATAACTCACTGCTCAGTTTCAACATTGACCACATTAATTGGAGTAGGAAACTATTTTTAAACAGACACTCTTCCAGGAACAACTTCTCTTCTGACTTTAGGGAAATGAAAACACAGAAAGACACCTTTTTAATTTTGGCTGCTCTCCCAATAAATGTTTCAGTAATATCTTTGAGTCTTATATGAGCACTGAAATTTTGAAAACTTGGATTCTCATCCAACTTTAGATCTGAATTTTCATTTTGGTTATCTTATAAAATATGAGGAAACCAGAAAAGAAAAAAGTGAGTAACATTTTTTTTTTAAGTGATTTTTTTTTTTAAACTCCCTGCTTTAAATATACAAATAATTTTGACTTACATGTGTCTTTTTCCAAGAACCTTTATACTTAATGTCAGAATGTTTCTTCCAAGGCACTCCATGTACAGCTGCTAATAGCAATATTCTTTATCCATTGCTTGTAATATTGTCTGAATGAATATTACTTGCTAAGAACAGACAAAAATGAAATGGTCAGTCATGCTTTTCATTAGAACACGATAAATTATAGACTTCTTCAGTAAATACTTCTTGAATTAGCCAAATTCCAGTTACTTATGCTATATGCTATAAATAGCATAAGGTAGCTTTGTTTGCGCCTTATTATACATCACATTACATAGTACACTTCTGTCTTTATACCAAGTTCAAAGCACTAGGTCTTGAGATAAGACTGTACCTTGCTGGTCAGGCAGATAATTTTTTGTGATCGCTAAAGATCTTCACACATATCAGTACTTCAGATTGGATTGGGACAAATTGTAATATCTCTTCTTAATATAATATTGATGGGGTTGTTTTTTCCCTACTCTTTGTATAGGGCAATGAGGCAGCTCTTTTTAAACAATGTTGTACGTGTTTAAGTGTCCTTGAAGCCATCAGTTTCTCTACATTTCACAAAAGTAATTGACAATTGTACAGGTTCTTTTATTGTGAATTAAGAGGAACTTAATCTTATGAAACCAATATTTGGAGTCTGACAAATTTATCTGATTTTTCATGTGCAGATTTATACCAAACTTTAAATTCAGAGTATGTCTTGATAAATAGTAATTCTGACTGAAAATGTGAATTATTTTCAGTAGTCTTTTTTATATATCTGTTTCAATAGTGATGAAAATCAAAACAAATCTGTTGCTTGTACCTCCTATTTAAAAGTAATAATCTCATTAATTTTTACTATAATAAAAATAGAAATGCAAATGAGAACTTGACAGAAAAAACAACAGGCATATGATTAGGGTAATTAAAAATATTTGGTTTTGATTGCTTGCAAATTCAGAAATTCAGGACTCACTCAAAAATTATTTATTCTATCTGTTGCCTGGATAGTTACTGACATATAATACTATACCTATAGAAAACTTTTGAAACTGTACATTTTTAAAGGTAGACAGAAAAAATTAAGTTAATGAACATGCGATTGAGATGGGTTTTTTTTTGTTTGTTTTGTTTTGTTTTGTTCACCCCAGTATATAAGATTGGTGAATATAAAGCTGCCTAAATGTGTAATGCAGTTGTTTAGACTGCAGTTGTTTAGTGGTCTGTATGCAATCTGGCAGGATAAATGTACAAAAAAATAAGTAGAAATTACAGAAACTATAACCCTGTGTATAGTTGAAAATATTTTTCATAGTTAAAAATAAATACAGAAACAAATAAATACAGTACAAATACCTAAGCAGAAATTACAGAAAGTATAACCCTGTGTACATTTGAAATTTTTTTCCATAGTTTAAGATAAATACAAAAACAAATGTTATATACAACAATTGGTTGGGTTTGGGTTTTTCATTTGTTTGGTTTTGGAGGGGTATTATTAGGTTTGGGTTTTAGGTTTGGGTTTTTTTTTTTTTTATTTTGTTTTGATAAAGACCTACACGCTTTTCCAGGAAATATTTTAGATTTGGTAAGATACTTTCACACTGAAAAATATCCCGATTTTCATTCCTTGTTATATTTCTGTGTACAGAGATATACATTGTGGAAACACTGATAAATAACACAATTCTCTCTATACTCCTGTGATCCAGAATTTCCAGCATATCATTCAGTTAAATCACCCATCATCATCACCATCATCTATTTATAATCTGCATACCATTTCTACAGGGAAGTAAAATACCATATTAACTTAAATTTTACAAATTCTTGGCATGATAAATAAAATAAACTGACTGAAGAAAAAAAAAAAAAAGGAAACTATTGCAAACACAGAGACATGCCAATAAAAAATTTGTTTTCATCTAACATTGTCAAAAATTACTCTGAATAAAAATAAAACCTACTATTTCATTCTAAGTGTCATAGAAATGTTTCTGGAAACTGACATGTGTTTAGACACAATGTAAAATTTTGAAATACATGAATGACTGGTGTTCACATTCACTTTATATTTATTAGAAGGGGGTTGGTTTCCTCTTTTTTTCAAGAGAAAGTTTTTTATTTGTTTTTTTTTTCCTCTTGAAAACAAAAAACATTAGCATCCTTCTGAGTGTCAATACAAACAACATGTTTAGTTTTTCAAATTAAGTTCAAAAAGATCTAAACAGTTATGCAGAAAGCATGATATACAATCTTGTTAGAGACCAGTTACAGCTTGTCAAAAGACTTTGATAAGAATTATATTTAGAATCAATTTTGACTATTTCTTTCCATCATCATATTTTTATACTAAATATATTTGAGTAAACATAGGGTTCATTTCTAAAGAGTTTTCTTGCTTGCAATATTATATCCCCAGCTAGTCATAACATTACAACTGGCTGAGGAGTGAATGGCTTTGATGTCACAGCACAGGTTATTACTTCAGTTGATGTACTGTCATTGAGAACTGTTAAATAGAAGAAAAAAAATATTTCATGAAAATGTCCTTACGATTTGAAATTCAATAGGAAGATGGACAGACACAGCAAAAAATAAGAACAGTGAGTTCTTTTTCTCTGGAGCATTTCTTTGTGTTTATTTATAAGGGAATTTTAATGCTTGAAATATATTTATCTTTTGGTTCTTTTCTTAAAAAAAACCCTCATATTTTTCCATCAGAAATACAAATAATTTATATATAGGACATTTCCCTCGACTTCAGTGAAATCTGAAGATGGGATCACCTGTTGTTCTCAGAGCTGAATATTGGCTAAAATATTTATTTCTCTCCATCAAAAAACCCAAAACCCCAACGAACTTTTAAACTCTTTTGGAGGTAGCTCTCTGTGGCCAGGAGAGCAACTTTTTTTGAGAAGTGAGGGCCAATACAGGGATCCAAAACCAATACTTAGACACTGCAGTGTTCTGAACTGCAAAAGTTAAAGGCACCTGGCTGCAGGCATGTAATTCACCAAAACCAAATTAGGCTTGCAAATTTTCTGGAGACAGTTAAATTCTCAGATTGGGAGCTAGGGCGCTAAACTATGGGTCAGATAATAATATTGCTGTTTCTTACATAAGATCCAATCTTTGGAACCATGATTCAGAGGCTGGAACTGTTTCTTGTGTTTCCAAAGCAGCTTGTCCCAGGATGCTATATTTCTTAAGACACAGAAATGGATAAAGAGAGGGATACAAGCCAAACCTTTTTCTGTCATCTGAGTGTTCCCGTGGTCATAACAAAAGTCTCCTAGTACATGAGGTATTCTCCTGGCAGGTGTAATGAGATGGGTGTAAAGCCTTCCGAGCTAAGATCTGTTTACCACCACTTTGTAGTCAGCTTAACATAAGCAGATCCAGTTGGAAGATATATTTTGATATCTGACAAAAAAACCTGCACAGGGTGTTGTTTTCTAAAATCTGACCAGTTGATATGTTAGATGTATAAACGTTTACCATCTGCTAAGAGGCTTCTGCCTTTTCTCCTACTGTTTCTTTTTTCATTAATAGGAAATTGGATGAATAGGTAAGTGAATACATTGCATAAACCTTCATAACAGACATAATTTATTTTTGTAATATTGTGTCACTTAAATTGGAGCCCACCTCACAACATGTGAGTAGAAAAGGACAAAGAAAGCAAGGAGAAATTATGAAGTAAAAGAAGAAAAAGTCATTATATGATTAACAGTTTTATCTAAAGCACATGAAAACATTCTCAGTAATTTTACAGACTCTGAATCTGGTAATTTTATGTCTAAATATTTTGAGAATCAATGTGCCTTTTTCTCAATGAAAAACTTTATTTATGACCAAGAATCAAAATGCATGTTCTTGGTGTTAGACCAGAACTATAATCATATGGTCATACATACTGTTTACAATTCTATTTACTGAAATTCAAAGAACTTTTCATTTTTATGAGATCCCAGCATACCAATTTTTCACTGCAGCCTTAATTCAGAAAAGTGTTATGCTTTTTAATTCTTATGTCCTAACTGATACAATAATTCTAGGTTCCTTATCACAAAAGTTCAATAAGTTTTTTTCTTAACTTCTTAGTGGGATGATATGAGACATTTGAAGGAGGAGACTGTTAGGGAAAATTCAGACCAAAATCCATTTTGCTCTCCGGAAAATACATAGCAGAAATATGATGGTGACTCAGGAAAGCATCTAAAAGAACACCCATGTGAACATCTCTGCTAGCTGGAACTGGACGGTATGAAATTTCTTAGTATCAGATACTTGAAAACTTACTACAGAAAATAGTGAATGGTTTCATAAGTGAACATATTCAATTTTAAATATAGTTTTATGACTTCACCACCTTCACAGGAATGTTTAAATCCTGATAGATTTGCTTATAAAAAAAAAGGATAATGAGGAAGTTCATACCTACAGTGATCTTTAAAAAGAAAATGTCAAAACAATCCCTTAATGCTTATATTGCAGTTTCAAAAATTTCTTATGAAATAACACTTCTATTACCGATATAGTTGATGTCCTTTACACTAATTCATAATTATTTTTGGTTTTCTTATCATTGTGTCATAGCTGTAGATTCTTTTAGGTTAAGATCTTATTATCTCTGTGTGCTAATATTGCAAAGTAGTTTTAATATCTTTACATAATTTGATACCTGTAAGTAGGTTTCAGTGGAAATCATGATAATCAGTTTTTAAACTTTCTGCTGTTGTATTTGCTCCATAGTTTCAAAATATTTTCAGTAGTTCAACATCATTCTGACATGATCATGTTATCAAACCGTTACAATTTTTATTATTTTAAATAAATATCAGAACCAAAATCAGTGTGATGAATATTATTTAAAGCAAAACATTAAAGGGTTATAAATCCTGGAAATTTCTGTATCAGAAAGTCTAATATTATTATTTTATTGTACAATATTGTTATTAATTTAATAAATGTAATCCAAGTAATTCTTTACATAAACCAGAAACGTAATCTAAAAATAGAAAATAAATGCCACTGAAATTCAACTGCCCTTTCTCTTTGTTTTCACACAAGATCTTGAAAACAAATTATAATACTCTATTTTCCTTGGTGGAAGGGAGAAGTGACAAAGTAAGCATCAAATTGAAATCAATTATTATTCTGTTACTTACAGAACAATTGCTTTAACTGTACATGTCTTTGGCTACTGTCCACTTCTTAGTCTGAAAAAAACAATCATTGTTACAGAAAAGTTGTGTTCCTCTTCCTTTTTCCATAAGAAATGTTTCAAAACTTCACTCCTGTTTTTTTTACATTAAAACCAATTTTGCTTAACTTGGGTTATCAAAGGAGAAACTGTTAATTTTCCAATGTATTAACATTACACATAGTTTTCTGCATGCGTAAATCAACAGAAAGTCTGTATTTTATTAGTAAATTTCCATAGCAATACTGAATATTTAAAGCAGCATTCCAAACATCTTAATAAGAAAGTAAAATAGACTTTTCCCTTGTTTACATATATTGTAATTTAGATATGGAAGGAATGAAATATGATGATTAACAACACAAACCAGAATTTATACATAGATGTGTTTAATATTCCCTTAGAATGCTTCTTAAATATCATACATTCTCAGTAGCACTTGGTAAAGGAAAATAAAACAAAAGTATAATTTCTTTTATGTGTAACTTCACTAAAGGGTTTATCACATGCTATTCATTGCTTTCAAGCAATTTAGGTAATGACACATGTAGTTCATTTAGAACATTTATGAATAGAAGTAACCACTAGGTTTATATATTTGTGAACTAAAGTATAACTGTTAGGAAGATAATTTTGTTAGAGGAAAAAAAAAACAACAAAACAAACCAAATTGAATTACTTTTATTTTCTTCTTAAATCAATTCCTTAGAATATTAAAAGGTATTTTCATAGTATCATGTATGTTGGAAGAGACATATGGAGGCCATCTAGCCGAACATCCTAATGCCAGGTCCATTTAGAACAGGTTGCTTCAAACTATGTCTAACTGAGTTTTTAATATCTCTGGATGGAAACTCCACAAGCTCTCTAGGTAACGTATTACAGTGTTTGACCCCCTTGGCCTTTTCCATGCCTTGTGTCATTCTGTCCCAAGTCCTCATGGGGACCAAGTTCACATTTTCTTAACTTTCCTTTTGCAGCCAAGATACTTGCAGAAACCTATCCTGTTGACCTTCACATACTTTTCAGTTTTCAACCCAGCTGAGCTTTGGCATTCCTGACTCTGTTTAGTAGCTCATCTTTGTTTTTCCTATATCAATAATTCCTTTTAAAATTTGATCTCAATTAAAATTTTCCTGTTCATCCAAGCTGACCTGCCTTCCTTTTTGTGCTTTGTTCCTGTGCTCTGAGGAGGTCATCCATGAAGACTGGACAGATCTTCTGGGCTCCTTGGCCCTCCAGGGCAATCTCCCATGATATCAAGCAGGTCCTTAAACAAAGAATCTGCTCTTCCAAATTCCATGTCTGTGACTCATGTCTTGCTCACTTCTGTCCACAATCTTTCTAGACCAAGGATGCTGGATATGTAAACCTTTACATATTCAACTAGCTGTTTCCTTTTTTTAAGCATCAGTGGGTCCAGTGGAAGATCCCTTCTAGTCAGCTCATGAAGAACCTCCGTCAAGAAGTTTTCATTAATACACCCCAGAAATTCCTGGACTACTTTTACTCAAATCATATTACTCATTCTGCAGCTGTCCAGGTAGCTGAAGTCCCCCATGAGTACCAAGTCCTGCAATTGTGAAGTTTTTTTCTGTTGTCTAAAGAAGTCTTCACCTACTTTCTCTTCTTGATTAGGCAAGTGGTGCATCTTGGCACCACTTCTGTTTGCCTGTCCTCTAATCCTTACCTATTAACTCCTGACGTGTCCCAAGGGAAAGATCCTTGCATTCCAGCCACCCCTTTATACTGCACACTTACTCTTCTTACCTTCCTAGCCTGCCTTTTCTGTATCCATCTATCACAATATTCCAGCCATGCAAGACATTCCAACATTTCTCTGTTATCCCAATGATGTTATAGCTCTGCAGCTGCACACTGACTTCCAATTCCTTCTGTTTCTGATGCAGTGAGCTAGAATACTGTAAGTATATGCATTGCTCAGCTATTACCAGGTCTGTTTCTTCACCTTGACCAGAACACATTACACTTTCTACTCTTGTACTATCTGCTCTTAAATGTCAGCTTGACTCAAATTTTCTGCAGATGCCTACTTTGTATCTGTCCTCCAATTTCTTCTCTCACCATTAAATATATAGTTACAAATATATATATATAACTATAGTTATATAATTATAGCAGAATAATATCTATATATACATTATCATGACTACTGTATCTATTCATTTCTTGTTCCTGGAAAATAAAATATATTTAATCTAGATAATGTGGGAAAACTTCAGATCTTTTTTTTTTTTTTTTTTTTGACCTAGTTCTATTTTAATATATATTTGGCTTTATATAATAACCTATTTATTTTGGAAAAGGATATTACATATATTACAGTAAAAGGAAGTCCAGACTCTTAAAGGGAAAAAAAAAACAAAAAAAAAAACCAACTAGACAATTCTATGTCTTTGAAAGAAACATTTTAAGCTAAAGAAACAAAGATAAAAAGGCTGTTGAAAAAAATTCACAAGTGTAAAAAAAAACAGTTTTGTGATGGCATTTAGTAACAGTCAGATCAAACAACTATTCTTCTTGCAATTTAATAATAATATACTAATTGGAGAACTTAATTACAAATCTGATTCTATTGCTAAGCACAAGTAATTTGAATAAGCACAATTGAGTTACCAACTTTCTCTGAAACCCATCAGGTTTTTTAAAAATTCCTATTACCTTCTGTGGTCTTCAAGTATAGCATGAAGAACAAAGTCTTCCATGAAAAATTCTTCAAAGGCATGTTTATCTAAACTGTCCTTTGATTCTGAATTAAATTTACTGTGAATTTAGTTGTATCAAGTTATATTTTTTTAAAAAAATAAATGTTAAATTGTGAACAATATAAGAACTAGTGTGTCTTTTATAAAAATTAGTCCTTTTTATTAGGCATCCTGTAATTGTAAGAGGAAATACAATATTTACCTTTTTTAACAGAAAGAAGTGGACAATTAAGGGTAGAAATAATCTCCATCAGTATTTCTTTTTTATTGCTGTACCTCACAGCTCTTCAGTAGTGTTCACATCTTTGTACAAAGAATTCTGTGAATGCCCAGAAAATGTCTATTCAAATTGAAGATGCTGTCCATTATTGTCTATGACTAATGTATTGAAATTATGAGTAGTAGCTCTGGGAAATGTTTTTGTATGTTGCTGCCAATTGTTTCTGCTTTCTATTGACAACGCTGTATACTGTAGTTAGACGTGAGGAAAAAGTTTCTGGGTTTTGTCTAGAAACAACAGAACTCACATTTTCCACCTCTGTCAGCTCTGCCAGTCTTTAACAGTTTCACACTCAGTCATTTGGGCTCCATCTTCCACAGGTCTTTATTGCTTTTTAATGGGAATGAAAACTGTATCATGGATGGAGAGAAAGCTTTGAATGTCATTCATTCCTTTGTTACAGCTCTGTTACCTAAAAAAAAAAAAATAAAATCATCTTCATAACCAAAAATAAATTTTCAAGTTTACATGAAGGAAAGCATAGACAAAGACAAGGTGTATTTATACAGGCTTTTTATGTTCTGTAAGCAACACAATAACATTTCAAATCCATTATACCATGCTGCTTTCTCTTAAATATTTTTTTAAAATGTAAGCTTTCTGTTTTTTTTCTGACAAGTCATTCTCAGCATCTCAGTTGAGGAAAGGAATGTTATCCTCCCATATCCCTCAACACAGGGACTGGCAGTTGTCATGGGCTTGTTTGCTCTTCACAGAGCTGGGCTTCTGCTCCTGATTGCTGGTTTCTGCCTGGGAGTTAACACATCTTCAGCCTCAGCTGGGTTCCTTAATGTGGGAATGACAGGTTCCTGTTTGGTGGAAAGTACTTACACAGCTGCTGATTAGGAACTGTAGCAACTACAGGAATATGGCGGCAGGACTGGCAAACAGCAAACTGGTAGTTAACACACAAGGTGGTGTGGGAAGTGGCCCAGAGGTAGTGCTTAAGACAACACAGCTCTGCACAGCATGGTGGTGTGCTTTAGGACATGACTCCAGCACATTAGAGTCCTTGACCCAGATGGAGTTCCTAAGGAAGGACACAACTGTCCGGATCTCAAGCTGCAAGAAATGCTTGCTGCCTCTCCTTTAGGCTGAAGACACTGGTGGTCTCACGTATGGGAGCTGCTCTGTAGTGGGGGCACTGAGCCACCAGTTGAAGGAGAAGTGGGAGGAGGGGCAGACAACAGAGGATCAGGGAAGATGAGCGGGAGATCGCATAGGTTCTGGCACAGGCCCTGCTCAAGAAAACGTCTAAATCCAGAGAACAGCAGGTAGGGAGGAATCATGAAAAGCTGTGCTTGCACAAATGGAGACTATGAAGGTGAGATGGATGGAAATGTTTTTTTTTTTCTTTTGGACAAAAGGGAAAACATTAACTATAAAAATTAATTTTAGTCCAATTACTGTTTCATTATTTTAATGAAAAATGTAACAGTTTTTATCAGTCTAGTTGCAGTAATATCAACACTATCAAACCAGAGTCATACAGAAAACTGTATTAATGATAATGTTAAAATTGTTATGCAGGGGGAAAAAATCCTCCCCAAAACCCTAAAAAGCACCAACAAATGAAACCAACGAAAAACCCAATGAGAAAACAGCCTTCCTAGTATCTACCTTGATTTTTTTCAGTGTTATGTTTTATCCACCCCTCTGGGTCCTAAGATTGACAATTTCAAACTTCTTCAAAGAAAGGGGTAGGGGAGTATTACGGCTAATCAGCAGCATCCTGAGATATTCACTAGAAGTAAGCTGTTCAGAATGTGGGTTTCTTCCTCCATCCCCTCTGCCTGGGGGTCTGCTGAAGTTTCTTATCACAGTCTGGGTCTGGGCCTGCTTGAGTTTTCTTATTACAGTTTTCTTCAGTCTCTATAATTTCTAAACAATGTTTAGAAATCCCATAACAGGTTTCTCTCATCCCAATGAACATAAAGAAGGGAGGGAGGGAACACTTTGGGGTGTCACATCTTCAACTAATACAGTATTTACAGGGCTTTGTCCACAAGAGGTCAGGCAGTGGTCATTTTACCACGAGGGAATTTAAAACCAGCTCAGACCAACATAAACCCAGACAGGTCCTGAGAGTCTCTACTACCAGGTGGCCAATAAGAAGCTTGTGGATTTCTACTGGCAATGTGAAAAACTAAAATACTAGAATGTGACTTCTACCAACAGAATGAAATATCTTTGCCTATATGAAATACTCTTCCTAAGTAGGTATAGTGCCACATTAATAGGCAAAGACAAACAAGTTCCCTCAAGGATATACCAGAGTCAGACTTCCTGAACCACACATCAGCACTGAGAGGAAGTGGCTAGTGATCATTTTTGAAAGATCATGTCAATTGGAGAAGCTTCCTCATCACTGGAAAAAAACAAATATCACACACATCTTCAAAAAGGAAAGAAGGAAGATCTGGGGATAATCAATTTGGTAAGACCTACCTCATTCTCCAGGAAGGTCTTGCAAGCCATTTCGAAGCATGTGAAAGATGAGATGTGATTGAGAAAGCCAGCATAGATTTCTCAAACAGAAATCATGCTGGACCAATCTCTTACTTTCTATGATGAGAAAACTACCTCCATGGATGACAGAAAAGGAGTGCATGTTGTTTATCTTGATTTTAGCAAAGCCTTTGCCACTCTCTCCTACAGTGCCCTTATTGTTATATGGTGAAATACAGCTTCAGCAGGCCGTATTGGTTGTACTACTTAGCTCAAAAGAGTTGAATCAGCAGTGGAAACTCAAAGAGTGACCAGTTACAAGTGGTGTTCTTCAAAAGGCTGATAAAGAGGTGATGCTCTAATGACCTAATGACCTTCTCTAATGACCTAGATGAAAGGACAGAATCCAACCTTTGAAGTTTCACAGATGACACCAAATTATATGGAGTACTACATCAGTGGACAAGGGAAGAACTACTGGGACTTCTGTAAAGCCATTAACATGATTCCACACAACGTTCTCAGCATTAAATTGGAGAGATATAGATTTGATGGATAGACTGCTAGATGGGTGAGGAATTGGCTGAAGGTCTGTATCCAAAGAGTTTTAGTCAATGGCTCAGTGTCTGTAGCAGAATAACCTAATATGACAGCATAGGCTGAGGACAAACAGGTCTGGAAGAAACTTTGCATAATAAAAGCCAGATGATCCTGGCAGACAAAAAAAAATGGACACAATAGAAAAGTAGGCTCCTGGCACAATGAAGGTCACCACATAGAAGTCTGTATTAGTGACAGCATAGCTATCAAGTTGAGGAATTAATTCTTAACCTCTGCCAGTTGTAAAGCTGCATCTGGAATACTGTATCCAGGTTAGGATCCCCAGCATAAGAAAGATAACAAGATGTTGTATCAGAATCAGTAAAGAGTCAACAGGATGATTAAGGTGCTGGAGAACATGATATTCAAGAAGAAACTGTGGGGTTATATACCAAATAAAGCCAGACTTTTCTCACAGGTGCAAAGTGAAAAAATGAGAAAAATCCAGCTGCAATAAAAGAAACTCCAATTAGATATTAAGTTGTGGGGGGGTTGTTTTGGTTTGTTTGTTTGTTTGTTTGGTGGTTTTGTTTTGTTTTGTTTTTTGGGTTTTTTTTTGTTTTTTTTTCCACTGTGAGGGTCCAAATATTGCAATTGCCATCCTTGAATGTATTTGAAACTCAACTGGACGCAACCCTGAGGTATCAAATAAGAACTGAACTTTGAGGTTAGATCAGACTTCAAATTTGGTCTTTTTCTTTTTAATATATTTTTTGTTATCATGATTTCAGAGAACAAATTCTCAGTGTAATTATATTACTTTTGCACTGACCATGAAAAACTACCTTCTCTGTTATTTAAAACATCCAGTTAGGCAACATAATACTCAAATGCTATGATTTTCTTTGTGCTTAAATATGCAGAACCTCTTACAACAGAAACATGTCTATTGAAACATCAAAATCTGTACATTTAAAGAATATACTTTCATTTACACAAATAATATTTAAGGCATAATTAACATGAGTCCACATTTTTTTTCAGTTATGTCCTTTGAACACTAATTTACATGAAGTCTAATTACAATTGTTTAAGGGCCAAAGGGTCAAAGATAGCCTGCTGACAAATGCTGACAAAGGAGAACAGAGAGTAATTCACTATGATTAAATTTTGAAAGGTTTCAAAGATCAATTGTTACCAAAAATTTAATACAACTGGCAAAGAGAAAAATCTTGATCATAGTTTAACCTCTATATCTGCATGTGTGTGCTTGTGTGTGTGTGATTAAATTTAAGAAACTTTGTAGCATTGATTATAATGAATTTTATTAAATCACTCCTATAATTGGCTGGTGATTAAGTATTTTTCAAAATCATATAACCTAATCTTGTGATTTACCATAATAGAGCTAATAGATCTGAAATTACTGCTACCTCAAAGTTGTGTAGGATCCATAATCACTCATTCCCCAACAAATTGGTGTAGTAAAGCAATGGGAAGTTTTCCTTACCCTTTCTATTAATTCCATCAGATATAAACTCTTGACCAAGTCTGGGCAAAGATTGGATCTAGCTGCACTTAAGTTCCATCAGGAGTTTAGAAAGCAACAGGGTCCACTCTGAACTTCATGACTAAATGGGAGGGTCTTCCTTACATTTTCACATTTCTGGCCTCTGTAAATCCTTCTAAGTTGATTCTAATTAAATGATCCTATGGTTCTTCCATATAGTAAATAATAGTGTGAACCTTGCCATCAAACTTTATTAATTCACACCTTTACAAATTTACATTAAAATAACTTTTTGCAAATACCCTTGACAGTGATTCTTTAAGTGTTTGAAAATACTTACATCCATGACAATGATCTGGCCAGGCACAGAGGTGAGACTGACTGGCCTGTAGTTCCCCGGGTCTTTGTTTTTTCCCTTTTTAAAAATGGGGCTTACGTTTCCACTTTTCCACTCAGTGGGAACTTCACTGAACTGCCATGACTTCCCAAATATATGATGAATAGTTGCTTAACCACTTCTTCTGCCAGTTCGCTCAGGATCTGTGAATGCATTTCAACAGGCCCTTGTGCACCTTCACGTTCCTCAGATGGTCTCAAACCCGATCATCTCCTACAGTGGGAAGTTATTAATTCTCCTAGTGCCTTTACCTTCTGCTTCTTGGGCAGTGTGGCTGGAGCACTTGCCGGTGAAGACTGAGGCAAAAGAAGTCATTGAGTACTTCAATCTTCTCCATATACAAGGTAACCAAGTCTCCTGTTTCCTTTTGTAGAGGGCCCACATTTTCCCTAGTCTTCCTTTTATCACCAACATACCTACAGAAGCTTTTCTTGTTGCCCTTGATCCCCCTGGCCAGATTCAATTCTATAATATCAGGGCTTTGGCTTTCCTAAACTGAACCCTGGCTTCTTGGACAGTTTCTATGTATTCCTCCCTGGCTATTTGTCCTTGCTTCCACGCTCTGTAGGCTTCCTTTCTGTGTTTTAGCTTGTCTAGGATCTCTTTGTTCATTCATGTAAGCCTCCTTGTGGTTTTGCCTGACTCTCTCTTTGTTGGGATGCATTGCTTCTGAACTCGGAGGAGGTGAATCTTGAATATTAACCAGCTTTCCTGGGCCCCTCTTCCCTCCAGGGCTTTATCCCATGGTACTCTGCCCTTAAGAGATCAAAGTCTGCTCTCCTGATGTCCAGGGTGCAACCTCCTCACTGTCCTAAGGATCTGGAACTCCACCATTTCCCAGTCACTACAGCCAAGGCTGCCCTTGAGCTTCACCTTCCTCACTAGCTCCTCATTGTTAGTGAGAACAATGTCCAGCTCTCCTCATTGGTTCCTCTGTAACTTGGAGAAGGAAGTTATCATCAGTGAATTCCAGAAACCTCCTGGATTCTTTCTGCACTGCAGTGTTATCCCTCCAGCAGATATTGGGGTGTTGAAGTACCCCATAAAGACCAGGACTTGTGAACGTGAGGCTACTCATATCTGTCTATAAAGGGCCTCATCTGCTTAGTCTTCCTGGTAAGGTGCCCTGTAGCAGGCACCCCCTGCATGTCTCCTGATCCTGCCCTCCTGCTAATCCTGTCCCATAAATTCTCAGTTGGCTCCTCATCCATCCCCAGATGGAGCTCCATGCACTCCAGCTGGTCAATGACATAGAGGCAAACACCCCCTCATCTCACCTGCCTGTCCAACCTAAAGAGCCTGTATCCTTCCATGCTAATGCTCCAGTCACAGGAGTCATCCCACCATGTCTCCATGAGGCCAATAAGATCAGAGCCCTGCAGGCATCTGCACATCTCTAACTCCTCTACTTTATTCCCCATGATACTTGCATTTCACAGAATCAGAATGATAGAATCACTCAGGTTGGAAAAGACCCTTGGGATCATCAAATCCAACCATCAGACCTACTCTACAATTCCTCCCCTACACCATATACCCCAACATTCCATCTAAACAACCCTTAAACACATCCAGGGATGCTGACTCCACCACCATCCTGGGAAGCCTATTCCACTGTCTGACCACTCTTTCTGTGATTTTTTTTTTTCCTAATGTCCGTTCTAAACCTCCCCTGTTGCAGTTTAAAGCCAATCCCTCTTGTTCTGTCACTAATTACCTTTGAGGAGAGACCAGAGCCAACCTCTCTACAATGACTTTCAGGTCGTTGTAGAGAGTGATGAGATCTCCCCTCAGCCTTCTCCTCCTCAAACTAAACAGCCCCAGCTCCTTCAGTCGCTCCTCATAGGTTTTGTTCTTCAGGCCCTTCACCAGATCCGTTGCCCTCTGCACTCACTCCAATACCTTGATATCTCTCTCGTATTGAGGTGCCCAAAATTGCACCCAATATTCCAGGTGTGACCTCACAAGTGCAGCTTACAGGGCGACTATCATCTCCCTACTCCTGCTGGTCACACTATTTCTAATACAAGCCAGGATGCCGTTGGCTTTCTTGGCCACCTGGGCACATTGCTGGCAGCTGGTTCAGCTGCTTGTCAATTAGAACCCCCAGATCCTTCTCTTCCAGACAGCTCTCCAGCCACACCTACCCAAGCCTGTACCCATGCAGGGGGTTGTTGTGGCCCAAGTGCAGGACCTGGCACTTGGCCTTGTTAAAGCTCATTCTGTTAATGTTGACCCACAGATCCAATCTATCCAAGTCTCTCAGTAGAGCCTCCCTATCCTCATGCAGATCAACACTCCTGCTTAACTTGGTGTCATCTGTGAACTTACTGATGAACTTACTCTACATCCTTATCAAGATCATCAATAAAGATTTAAACTGAAAAGGTCCCAACACCAAGCCCTGAGGAACACCACTTGTGACCTGCCGCCAGCTGGATTTAGCTCCATTGACCACCACTCTCTGGGACTGTCCATCCAGCCAGTACTTGATCCAGGACATGAGTTTTTCTATGAGAATTCTGTGGGGAACTGTATCTAGGTAGGCAGTATTCACAGCTTTTCCCTCATCCAATAGTCAGGTCATCTTGTCATAGAATGAGATAAAGTTTGTCAGGCAGGACCTGCCTTTCATAAAACCATGCTGACTGGGCCTGATCCCCTGGTTGTCCATTATATGACTTTTAATGGCACCCAAGATGACCTGCTCCATGGCCTTCCTGGGCACCGAGGTCAGACTGACAGGTCTATAGTTTCCTGGATTGTCTTTCTTGCCTTTCTTGTAGACAGGTGTTACATTTGCCACCCTCCAGTCCAATGGGACCTCCCCAGTTATCCATAATTTCAAGTAAATCATGGACAGTGGCTTGGCGAGAACATCTGCCAACTCCCTCAGCACCCTTGGGTGTAACCCATCCTGTCCCACAGACTTGTGTGCATCCAAGTGGTGCAGCAGGTCTCTGACCACCTCCTCTTCCACTGTGCTGACCTCAGTCTGCTTCCCCTTCCCATCTCCCAGCTCCTGAGGCTGGGTGTCCAGGGAACAGCCAGTTCCACTGATAAAGATTGAGGTAAAGTAGGCGTTGAGCACCTCAGCCTTTTCCTCATCCTTAGTTACCATGTTTCCCTCTGCGTCCAGTCAAGGAGGGAGATTTTCCCTAATCCTCCTTTTGCTGTTAACGAATTTATAGAAACATTCTTTGTTATTCTTAACAGCTGCATCCAAGTTGAGCTCTAGCTGCGCTTTGGCTCTCCTAATGTTCTCCCTGCATAACTTCACTACATCTTTATAGTCTTCATGAGCGACCTGGCCCCTCTTCCAAAGGCGATAGATTCTCCTTTTGTTCTTGAGATCCAGCCAAAGGTCCCTGTTTAGCCAGGCCGGTCTCCTTCCCTGCCTGCTTGTTTTTCGGCACATGGGAACAGG
This sequence comes from Athene cunicularia, assembly GCF_003259725.1. Lineage (NCBI taxonomy): Eukaryota > Metazoa > Chordata > Aves > Strigiformes > Strigidae > Athene > Athene cunicularia. The sequence goes on along the minus strand of NW_020799091.1, from coordinate 37,175,007 downwards.
CTGCTCCTTGAAGTATGTCCTCTTGAAGTATGTCCAGCCTTCCTGGACTCCCATGTCCTTCAAGGCAGTCTCCCAAGGGATTTTGTTAATCAGTCTTTTGAACAGGTCAAAGTTAGCCCTGCGGAAGTCTAAGGTAGCAGTTTTACTAAATCCCCACTTTGTTTCTCCAGGGATTGAAAACTCCATCATCTCATGATCACTGCACCCTAGACGGCCTCCAACCTTTACTTTCCCCACGAGCTCTTCCCTGCTCACAAGCAGCAGGTCCATGGGGGCACCTTCCCTGGTCGGCTCACTCTCCAGCTGTGTGAGGAAGTTCTCCTCCACACATTCCAGGAACATCCTGGATTGTTCCCTCTCTGCTGTGTTGTGATCCCAGCAGATACCCAGGAGGTTAAAGTCCCCCACAAGAACAACAGCAAGTGATGGCGAGATTTCCCCCAGCTGTTTATAGAAAGCTTTATCCACCTCATTGCTTTGGTTGGGGGGTCTGTAGCAGATTCTCACAGCAAGATCTGCTCTATTTGTCCTTAGCCTAATCCAAACTCTCTCAACCCTGTTATATATACTATAATTGATTTCTGAGCTGTCATAGCATTCTCTTACATATAGGGCCATTCCACCACCTCTCCTTCCCTGTCTATCCCTCCTGAAGAGATCAGAGCCATTAATTTGCCTAGAGGCATTTAAGTTTGGCCCCTGTTGAAGGTGACTTACTAACTGGAATCCCTTTGTGCTGCTCTTCAGGTGCTCTCCTGCTGACCTGTATCACTCTCCAGGCTCTGGGCATCACACCGGTAGGAATGGGATGGACTGAGGTTCCAATAGGGAATACATATCTTCTAAATGGACATAAGAAGTCAGTAGACAAGGTAAAAAAAAGTGTAAGGGTAAATGAGTGATGTTTACTGCGGATATATACACAATGAAATGCAAAACATTTAGACATTTAGCAGAGAACCTTCAGTGAAGAGAACAAATATTTTAAAATAATAAACTTTTATTTTTCTTTAATAAGAGCCAAGAATGAGTTTGGAAGAAAGTGAATTGTTTTCTGGATCTAGATCAGAGCATTATAAGAATGGTGGATTTCTGCTTAGTAAACTTTAGTAGCTTATCTTGTACTCTGCCAAACTGCACTGACTGGTCATAAAACAGAGATATGGGGTCATGTCTTTTGTGTTTTATATATCTTCACCCACAATTCGCCATATGACATTGGAACTAGGAAAGATCTGTAAGTGGTTTAGACATGGTGATATTCTGATGGAGAATCTCAGAATATATTTGCCTTAAACACAAAAATATTGAAACATTTTCACAGTTATAAAAAAATGACCTCAGTGGTCCAATCCTAACAAATGGACTGTTAAAGCCCACTCTTAAAAGTAAAGAAACATTAAGTACTCAGACTTTAAATACTTGAGTATTCCCAATGGTTTCCTTGACACAGACGTCAGAACAAGTTATTGTGAAAGTAATGTTTCTAATTTCTTAAGTCTACACGTATGTTTTGTCTCTTTGTCCAAGTTTTGATGTTTATACCTTTACTAAATTTTCTCTTGACACTGTACTTTTCCAACTGTAGATACATTTTTATAAAATATAAAATTTATGTCTCATTTAATATGTGCAGTTTAGCTCCCACATTCTTTTAAGTCACAAGCTAATACGTATTCATTTTCTTTAATCATTGCTGATATTTCTAATATCCAAAAGAAAAAAAAATCTTAAAAACACCTAAAAATTCCATGTGTACCATGAATTCTTTGGTTAAATATATGTCTTAAAGTCTTAAACTTCTAATTGTTAGTGATTATTAAATTATATGTGGCAGAAAAATGTTTGTAGCTGTTCTTCAGTACTGTGTATTTAAATCTTGGAGTCTTTTGAGAAGAATTAAGGCAAAGGACAAATGTGTTGAACAAGGCAAGGATTGGTTTTATTTTTGTGTGATGCATGACATACTCTGCTGATTCAATGTTAATTTGCCTTTCATAAGCATTGTCTGGTTCCTACTCTTGATCTGAATTAGAAACTTCTCTTTTTTCATAGTGAGAGAGGTCAATGGTTGGAACAGGTTAAACTGAAAAGATGGAATGTTAACCTTCATGATATTTGAGACTCACAGTTATGACCCTGAGAAGTTCATCAAACTATGAAGCTGGTTCCAACTTCAATTTTGGCTCTATTCAGGCAGGTATGAACTGGATGACTTCCTTTCCAAGCAAAACTATTCTAAAATTCTATCAATCTGGTAGCCTTAAGTATCTCACATCAGAAGATCACTCTTTGTGTGATCAGATACAACAGATAATGGCAGTTTTATTATTTACCTTTCTTCACTTTCCTATCTTGCCAGAATCTGTTTAAATAAATAAATAAATAAATACATACATACATATATACATAAATTTTAAAAAGCTCCATAGGAAAATAAAGCTATACAAGACCACAGGCTACTCTTGAAAAATAGCAAGGGTATACGTCTGAAATAAAAAGCAAGAAATTTCAGCTGGTCAAAAATTGTAGTAGGTTAATATTTTTGAAATTATGTGGATTATTCACTTTATAAGAACAATGCAACAGGATACATAAACAATTTCTCCTAAAAATCAATACCAAAGCATATTTCAGTTGTCCATAGGTAACACAGTAGGATATTTTGGTAACACAGGTAGATGATCTGAAAAATGTGTTAGAATTTCCTTGATGCTTTAGAAAAACTAATGTTTTTATGTGGTGAAGGGAGGAAAAAAAAAGAACATAAAGTGTTTCTTGTAAACTTGAAACTTACAAAGTTCTAATATATGAAATGTCATGATCAAAATCAATGGATTTATGAAAAAATATTTGAATTTCTGTTAATATAAAACAGTACTAAAACTGTGCAGACCAAGAAGAACAAGGTAGTCTGGATCCAAATATATGATTTCTTCAACATTATTTTTTTTTTTTTTATATATATTTTTTTTTTTAAAAAAGAGGATAAAAGTGGAAATATTCCTTACATAAATCAAGGTCGAATAATCTGTCTACTGTCTGAAATATGAGCATGGAAGAAAAAATATTATATCTGACATGATTCAAGAAGATGAATCATTTTCCTGAGTAGAAATTCAGGAATTAATTTATCATTATTTTTTTAAAAGGAGCATTTTTGTTCTACCTGCAGACTTATTTCAAACCTTGAAAAGATTAATGAATTGTTATCTTCCTATGGTAGAAATTAGTGATGTTGTAACACTTAACAAATCATGACCGCATTGTTTTTGTATCAAAAGTACATCTGAGATATTAATTGTATTTTTTTTTCTTTTAAAAAATGATTAATTAAATGGAAACCAATGTACCAAATAACTTTTAAGAGATCTGTAATAATTTTTGTTCTTGCAGTTTCAGCTGTGTGCTTCAGACTGAGAAACAGTGTGTATTTCAGTGATACCATGTAGCTACATGGAAGTGCAATCTATTCCATGGAGGAAATGCTGCATTGCCAAGTAACATCTCTTCCTCCTCCTGCTCCTCTTCATTATGTGAGATCTCTTTTATACAGTCATCTTCCTGAATTCCAGAGGAAATATTATTTCTAATAAACACACTGAAGTGGTACTCCTAATCATGGGTCTGACCTCTGACCTTTTATGTTAACCTCTGCTTTCCTCCATTATCATTTGAAATCACTGTGGCTATGGGTTTGGTTTGTGGGAGTTTTTTTGACGTGCAGTACACAAACTTCAAGTGTGCTGATTTTTCCTGTTATTTATATCTCATACAATGCTTCTTTGACTGAGAGTTTCATTTATAAACTTTCAAGAAACTGATGAGAATCACTGAATACATAATTCTAATTTGTTAAATCCTAATAAAGATGATGTGTTTGACACTAATCTTTGATTTTGTACTTCTATCAAAATCCATCTTGATTTATAATTAGTCTGTGAGAATGTAGAACATATGCTTGGGCCTAAGCACATATCTAAACAGCAGTTAAATTTTTTCTGCACTTCATGGTTCATAAATGAAATAAACAAATAAGCATAATTAAGATTTGTTACAATATGCATGATCAGTGTCACTGTCAGCAGCTAACACATGTTCTTTTATTCTGTTTAAACAAATTATAAAATATCTACTTGTGAGAGAAAATGTAAAATTGAATCCAAAGGCTGTTTTTCTCTGTGTGCTCATTTCCTTGAAAACAAGTATGCTAAGGTCAAATAAAAGGAACTCCCTTGCAGCTAATGGGACATTAGTATGGAGAAATTATTCTGAAGTGAAGAAGCCTCACTTTAATTTTTTTTTTTTTTTTTTTTTTTTTAATTGTTATTATGATTGTACTATCACTTTGCCGTCAAGTCCAAATTAAATGATGCAGAAATGACTGGTTAACAGGTGAAAAAAAAAAATAAAAAATTCCTCCTCTCTCTTTGCAGTGAAATAATGTATTTTAAAAAGATATTAATTTCTTGTTTGGGTTTAATAGGAAATAACTCTGCACATATTGCATTTCATTATTTTGAAACTATGTTAATTGAAGCTGCAGTTAGGTTATTTCCTGAGAGCGGTTAGGCTCTCAGGAAATGACTGCATGTACATCATTGTGGAGGAGTGCATTCTCAGGTGGGTTTTGCATCCCTGGTTCCCATGCAGACAAGACTGAGACCAGATAGACTTCACCACAACCCATATTTCTGTCATACACTGGGATCTGCAAGTCTCTTCCTGGACAAGAGGTGTTTCAAGTCTCACCTGACAAATTTTCAGAGTCCAGCCCATGCTGAACATTCAAAACCAGAAAGTTTGTGACAGCTCTGAAAAGAAAAACATGGAAATTGAGGAAAGGTCCCTAGTCTTTCTGATACAGAGATTCATTCCATATTTTCAAAAATTAATTTAAATTTACAACTTTACAGCACATTTTAAAATGGAACAGGTTTGCTCTTATAAACAAGATCCAGAAGGTTTTGGTTTGTTTTATTTTTTTTCTGACTGTCATGTAAAAGCTTGCCTTGCCATTCTCACACTGCAGTAGAGTGCTTTTGCTCATGTTCTTGGTACTACAAGTCATTCTGTCCTTGTAGAACAAAAAATGTAAACAGCAGCATAAGGTTCTGTATGGAATACATGCAGACCTGCTTTCTTCTATCAGTTGACCATGAATGTGAGGTGGTGTGCCGTGCACTGAAATTGCTATACAGTAATACATTTTCCACTTTATCAGTTTTTCTTTTCAGTAAGAAAATAATTTTACAGCCTTTATTTAGAAAGTTATCAAATCAGTTAACCCATGTATCAGGACATTATAAAAATACTGCCTGTTGTGCATTATAAAATTGATAAAACATACTACTTGGAAGAGAAGAACTGGTTTCTTTTCAGTATGGAAATATAGGTTGAGTGCTAATTAATATTTATGTTGTCAAGACCTGATACTCAGGATATGAAACAAAGTTCATGAAGCACTTTAAAACCAGTAACACTTTTTGTCATCATTGTATCCAACCCATCACTGTACAGTCATACCAATTAACTTCAGACCAGCACCTATGTGCAGTGGTGAAATGGTTGCACAATCTTCATTTGTTCTTTGATTGTCTTACAAAACATCTTTTAAGTTAGCTATGAAAGCATGACATAAAAATTAATGGAAATCTTGAAAATCTGCAAATTTTTTTTAATAGATGGAGACCTATCACTCGGAAAAGGAACACTGTATAGGCATGATGATATCTTTGGAAGCTGTAAATTCCCATTTCCATATCATATTATGAAGGCACTTCCTTTCTCTAAATGACAAGACAATGGTTTTAATGATAAAGGTGCAGTGAATGAAGGATAGAGAGGCTAAGTGAGAAAGCAAATATCACTAGACATAATGGACACAGGAGATGTAGAAATACCAAAGAAAAGACAGTGCTGAGGGAAAAGATTGTGACTTTCTTTTTGAGAAATACTGAAACATTTTTTTCATCTGTTCTTCAAATATATAAATATTTATTTGCCTGTTTGTATATGAGAGTCACTAATATGCACTTTACTATGTATGAAGGTTTTATTGATGGAGACTAAAGTATCCAAGGATAGCTGTCACATTTTTATTAATATTAAAATACAGTTCTCTGTCTCTTTATAGTGTGTTTATATAATCCCACTGTCTGAAATGGTAGAATCAAAAGTCTTTAAAAAATGTATGGAACTAGGACACAGACAGTACACAATTTACTCTGTTGGTGAAGGTTTTGTTTATTGACCATATGAAAGCATGAAGAGCATTAAATTTAAAATATTATGTGCGCTATGTGCTAGTAACAGTTGTGTCTTTTTGTAACAATAAGGTGTGTTACTAGTGAGAAATTTCTCTCACAACTGGTCATTTAAGGCGCTGTTTGTTTAATGGACCTTCTAGGAATGAAAAATTTGTAAAAACATGAAAACTGCAAAATCGGTGACTTACTGATCTCTTAGTCCTGGGATTTTTTAATGATGAACCATATTTATATTAATTTTTTCAAAATACTTTGATATGAGATGGATTAGATCTATTTTATACAGTTTTCTGATCTGGAGAAAAATGAACAATTGAAAACTCCAAGGCCCATACAGAATAATTTCTTTAACCTTAGCACTTTCTTGTCCAAACACATCACTGTTATTAGTGTCGTTAACTCTTCCAGTTACAGTACTTTATGTCCCTCTTGGATTTGTTCTGCAAGGCCTCCCATACAGAGTGTTAGCGTTAGATTTAAAATAGGTCAATTTTTCTCTATTCATTGACCATCTTATATCTCATAATTCTAAATTTAAACACAATATTGTTGGCACAATGATGCAGAAAATACCTGATTAAAAAAAAAAAATAAAAATCATATAATAATTTGGAAATTGATTACTAAAGAATTGAAATAAAAACAAACATTCATAATTATGAAGATGAGAATACAGTATCAGCAGATAGCTGTAGTTCTGCTATAAGCATGTACTATGTTCTTTGGTGCACAATCCAACTCCACCTCATAACCAAATAGAAATTATTTCTGTATCAGTCTATCAGAGTGAATTTCTCTTCTGCATGATAGAAATGAGTAATATGGCACTTCTGAAAAAGGAAACTTGATTTGATTTTATTTCATTCTTTTTCGCATTTTAGGATTGCTTTAGCTTCAATGTTTACAGTAAGTCTGTTCCACTCATTAATACTTATAAACAGACATCACTGTAGGTCCAAAGTCCTCACAAGAATGTGAACATTAATATAAGGAGAAAATTAAATAAGTTTATATGAGTTTGTGTGTTTGTAGAAAAAACACTTAAAGCAATTTGATCATTTATATTACCTTACAGCACCAGAACCGTTTTTCCTATCAGAATATTTGTGGCATTTTATTTCCTGCTTTAATAAATTACAATCCTGCACAGTGTTCTAGGAGACTACAAGGTTAATTTCAAAATGCCGAGCAGGAAACAGATCTGTCAATATCATTAACTTAATGTCTAACTGTGTATTTATTCACAGTGTCCAGGTGCTGTTATAGTGAGTCATGCCTTTATAAAAATGGAGGACTAAATTCTTCTTCCTGCTGCACTGATATGTATTTCCAAAAAGACATTTTGACGGCATACCAATACTATTAAAAGTAAAAAGCATCTAGGTTTGTTCAGTGTTGAAAAAATATTCACCTTGGCTGAGAGATTCTGTTCAGCTTTAGAGATCCTTCTTTAAATGGAAGATGGTTAGAATACATTCAAGAATTTTACTACAAAGAAAAAAACAGTATATAGAGTCCTAACCCAGCAGGAGACTATACACCCTCAGTAGTTACATCTAGTTTGAGATTTCTGCTCTCATCCAACATGTGCAAAATTTGATTCTCTTCAGTATAATGGATAACTAAGCAAACAAATTCTGTTACCTTTGACAGAAAAATATTTCAGTACATACGCAAATAAAATTAAAACTTTATTACAACATGTTACTTTTTGCTCTGTAAATATATGGTCTGCAGGCAGAATCAAGCAGGGAAACTTATTTAGGATCCCTAAATCTAGACCACTAAATTTGCTGGATAAAGAAAGGTTTATAAAATATTTCCCATGTGACAGAAGTGTGTGTTTTATTTTTCTCTTTCTTTCTCTGATTTTAATAAAGGTAAGAAGCAAACGTGGCTTACACAAAGAACTAATAATAATTATTCAAACTTTTTACTGGAACATTAGAAACCAAGTAACATTATTTGGATTCATATAATAGTTGTAAAAATAATCAAAAAAGTCTGATTTCTTTTTTTCCCACATTTTTAAAGTTTATCAGAGTAAGGCATCAGTGGTTACAATAGCATAAGGTGAAGATAATATATGGATAAGAAGAAAATAATAAAACAGTGTAATCATTGGTAATTTTGTTTGAAAAGCCCTTGATATTAAAAATGCAAGTGGATATCTATACTGTAGTTTTGTCTGTCTTTCCTCCACCTTCCCAACTACGCTATGGTTTATTCATTTCTTTTAAATTTACTTTGATATTTATTTTAAATGTCATAACTTCTTTCCCATCTATTCCAAAAATAAGCTGAAAGATGAGAGTCACACTGGAAGAAACTGGTAAGGTCATAATTATTTTCTTTGTTTTTTCAGTGACATATATTGTAATGCTTTGTAGCTGGGGAAAGCTTGAGTATAGACTAATAAGACTCATTATTGATAGAACTGACTAGTTCTGATACAAATTAAAGTTTTTCCCATCTTTGGATTGTTATTTTTTTTATGTTGAGCATGTGATCATTTAAAACAGAAGAGAAAAGACAGGAAAAGTATAAGAAATGAAAACAAATAGTGTTATATTGGAACAACACTAAAGCAACATTGAGGTAATACTGTGCTCTATCAAAAGAAGAGAGGAACTGCCATAGTAGATGATGTTCCATGTCTGTCATCAATATTGATCATTTTTTTTCTTCTCTAATAGAAATAGAAAGTGTCATTACCATGTCAGAACATTATATAGAGTATAAGCCCATGTTTTCCTAGGACCGCAGTGTAGGGTTTTTTTAACATCATTTTATAAAGACTAGCTTTTAAAATAGGTATTCGATTTTGTACTTCTTTTAGAGCATAGATAATAGACATTATGAGTTTGGGAATAAGTATTGGCTGGCCTTCTTCCAAATAATATTCAACTAATTCTTCCCACATTTTTTTATTTCCATATGCAACTTCCTTCTGAACAGAGCTCATGTGTACTGAATGTTCTCTAATGAAAGAGTAGAAGTGGTCAAACACTGATATAGGACAGGTAACTAGGATCTGTTCATCACATTAAAATTTAGAAAATAACAAAGAAGAATCAGGATTTGTTGAAGAAATTTTAATTTTGAACTGTATTTCAAACTAAGGACCTAGTGAGCACTTAGAAAGTCATCTTTTCATAAATTTAAGGTACCATTCAGTACTGTTCTCCAGCACCAATTGTTAGAAAAAAATTCTTTGCATCCCTTAAGAAATGTAACAGCCACAGAGAATGTTAGATCAGCAAAAATAACTCAATGTCACATGTGAATAATCTTTAAAATAACACTTTAATAAGAAACTTTTACTGAATGTCATGGAAAAGAACAAATAAAACAGATTAAGATCTATTGCAGCAACTTGCATGCATGTGATTAGAAAGATGATGGTGAAAATATAAAGAATTAAGGAATTCAAACAACTTAGAGTGAGAGAGGATGAATGGATGGACAAGGATCAATAATGTCAAATGCATCTGAGCTGTCAGGCACAAGCAAAGAATTGATTGATCCAGAGACTGAACTAATTAAAGTGTCATTGGTCACTGATAGCCCTCCAGTTCAAATACTGTGTAGATTTCTAGAACAAGCCTTGATCTTTGGAAGCAATAAATAGATGGTAGTGTGATTCAATTAGATTAGTACTCATCAGTCTAAAAGACATTTTTTTTTTTTTATTTTTTTCCTGTGAAGGTAGGCTTACAACAAAATTTCTGCTTTATTTTTAAGCACCATTCATAGCTTTCTATTCTTTTCACACCATTGAAATTCTGCTAACAACATAAAAATATTAAAATAAACTAGTCTAACACTCAAGGATTTATAATTCTTGCCATTTTTCTCAGTCTACACTTTTGTCATATACTCTTCAGCACAGCTTTATATATTTCTTCTATATAATTGTATTTCATATTGCTCAGATTACATTTAAACTAATTACTTGGTGTTGTACTGTTTTCTTCAGAGTTGTCTTTAATCTCTTTTCATAGCTATGTTATTTTTCATAATTGTCACTTTCCTAATGGCAAAAATCTTTCTTGTTTCTTTATACTATTGACTTGATAGAAATCTAAAATAGATTCAGAAACCTCAAGGTTGGAAAAGACCTTGAGGATCACCTAGCCCAAACATTAACCTAAACCTGGAAGTTCCCAACTACACCAGATCCCTAAGCACTATGTCAACCTGATTCTTAAACACCTCCAGGGATGGGGACTACACCACCTCCCTGGGCAGCCCATTCCAACGCCTAACAATCCATTCTGTACAGAAATGCTTCCTAATATCCAGTCTAAACCTTCCCTTTTGCAGCTTGAGGCCATTCTCTCCAGTCCTATCACTTTTTACTTGGTTAAAGAGACTCATCCCCCGCTCTCTGCAACCTCCTTTCAGGGAGCTGTAGAGGGCGATGAGGTCTCCCCTCAGCCTCCTCCTCTCCAGACTAAACACCCCCAGTTCCCTCAGCTGCTCCCTGTACGACCTGTGCTCCAGACCCTGCACCAGCTTCGTTGCCCTTCTCTGGACACGCTCGAGTCATTCAATGTCCTTTTTGTAGTGAGGGGCCCAAAACTGAACACAGGAATCGAGGGGCGGCCTCACCAGTGCCGAGGACAGGGGTCAGATCCCTTCCCTGTCCCTGCTGGCCACGCTATTGCTGACACAAGCCAGGATGCCATTGGCCTTCTTGGCCACCTGGGCACACTGCTGGCTCCTGTTCAGCCGGCTGTCAATCAACCCCCCCAGGTCCCTCTCTGACTGGCAGCTCTCCAGCCACTCCTCCCCAAGCCTGTAGTGCTACTGGGGGTTGTTGTGGCCCAAGGGCAGCCCCCGGCATTTGGCCTTATGGAAACTCCTGCAGTTGGCCTCAGCCCATGGCTCCAGCCTGTCCAGGTCTCTCTGCAGAGCCTCCCTACCCTCGAGCACATCAACACTCCCACCCAACTTGGGGTCATCTGCAAACTGACTGAGGGTGCACTCGATCCCCTCGTCTAGATCATCAGTAAAGATGTTAAACAGGAGTGGCCCCAAAACCCAGCCCTGGGGGATACCACTTGTGATTATCAACTGGGTTTAGCTCCGTTCACCACAACTCTCTGGGCCCGGCCATCCAGGCAGTTTTTTACCCAGCAAAGCGTGTGCCCATCCAAGCCACAAGCAGCCAGTTTCACCAGGAGAATGCTGTGGGAAACGGTGTCAAAAGCCTTACTGAAGGGAAGGTAGAAAGTGTCCACAGCCTTTCCCTCATCCAATAGCAGGTCACCCTGTTGTAGCAGGAGATCAGGTTTGTCAGGCAGGACTTGACTTTCGTAAACCCATGCTGACTGGGCCTGAGCATCTGGTTGTCCCACATGTGTTGTGTGATGGTACTCAGGATGAGCTGCTCCATCAGTTTCCTAGGTGCCAAACTCAAGCTGACAGGCCTGTAATTTCCCAGATCATCCTTCTGATCCTTCTTATAACTGGGCGTCACTCTGGCCAATTTCCAATCAGTCGGGACCTCCCTGGTCAGCCAGGACTGCTGGTAAATGATGAAAAGCGACTTGGCGAGCACCCCAGCCAGCTCCTTCAGCACCCTCGGGTGTATCCCATTCAGTCCCATAGACTTGTGTGTGTCTCTGTGATGCAGCAGGTCACTGTCCCCTGGATTGCGGGGGGTGTCATTCACCCAGTCTATGTCTATGTCTTCTGGCTGAGGAGGCTGGATTCCCTCAGTACAACTGGTCTTGTTATTAAAAACTGAGGCAAAGAAGGCATTAAGCACCTCAGCCTTTTCCTCATCACATGTTTCCATGTTTTCTCCTGCATCTAGCAGGGGATGGAGACTCTCCCTGGTCTTTCTTTTGTCATTGACATACCTAAAGAAACATTTCTTGTTATCTTTGACTGCTGAAGCCAGATCAATTCCTAGCTGGGCTTTAGGCTTCCTGATTTCTGTCCTGCATATCCTCACAGTATCTTTGTAATCATATGAGTGATTAGCTCTTTCATCCAAAGGCTACAAGCTCTCCTTTTCTCCCTGAGTTGCAGCCAAAGCTCCCTGCTTAGCCAGGGTGGCCTTCTCTGATGCTGGCTTACCTTACAGCACCTGGGGACCGCCTGGTCCTGAGCCATTAAGACTTTTTTCTTAAAGTGTGCCCAGGCTTCCTGGACCCCTCTACTCTTCAGGACCATCTCCCAAGGGATTCTGTCAAGCAGGTGCCTAAACAAAACAAAGTCAGCCCTTTGGAAGCCCAGGATGTCAGTTCTGCTGCCCCCTCTCCTGGCCTCTCTAAGAATTATTTCATGATCACTGTGCCCTGGTCAGCCTCCAACCTCCACATCATCCACCAGTCCTTCTCTGTTCACAAAGAGGAGATCCAGCAGGGCACCTTCTCTGGTCAGTTCACTCACCAGCTGTGTCAGGAAGTTATCTCCTACACATTGCAGGAGTCTCCAGGACTGGTCTTGCTCTGCTGTGTTGTTTTCAGCAGAAGTCTGGGAAGTTGAAATCATCCACGAGAACAAGGGCAAGCTATCATGAGATTTCTCCTAAGTGCCTATGGAATATTTCATCCACCTCTGTCCTGGGTGGGTGGCCTATAGTAGATTGTATCTGAATATTTTTCCTTATTTTAAATTTTAAGATAATTTGTGGCAAATCTGTCAAAAATTGAACATGAGTTTTTTGATTGGCTGTGATAGGAGCTTCACAGGGATTGAATGATTCTTGTGCTTCATTCAGTGATTTTCTGTACAAGACAAGTGGTTGAACATACAGACTGGTTTTATAGAATATTTAGTAGACAAAGTGTTTCTCTAATGATTTATAATATTTAATCTTTCACTGACTTCTTGTATTATTTTTGTTATATTCATCAGTGTTTTTATTTCAGATAAAACCTACTTGACAATAAAAGTTTTGCTCACATATTCCATCAGTCACCATAAATATAATGCTGCTCAAGTACATCTCATTTTAATGCAAAGGCCAACAATTACTACATGTTAAATCAAAACATTTGACTCTCAATAAATTAATGCAAATCTTTAATTTTTAGCTCTGAATAAAAAAAAAGTTGATGTTAAACTGTTAGTATATATTAAATTTATCATGTTGATAGGTGTTATTTCACTGCGCTTTTTTTTTCATATTCATTTATACCTATCTCATGTGTCTTAATTTATAATTAGTTATCTGTTAGAAGAATGAATCACCTGTTTAAATTTTCACAGTTGTAGCATACATTTATTGTTCCAACTTATAATGGACAATTTCCTCACAGAAGAGAACAGTCAAGATATATATGGTTGCTTACTTAAAGCACTCACTTTTGTCTAATAATACTAATAAGTACCTGCTTAATTATAGTAGGATGATTGAGAGGTTTTTTTGTTGTTGTTGTTGGGTTTTTTTTCATTAATTTTGAAGAAAAACTAGAAATCACTCGTGCATTTACGAGGGAGCCACCTTATGTTAGTCAAGAGCAAATACTTAAGAATACGGATATTTCTGACTAGGGTCTTGAGCAACATTCAGTAGTACACATTGGTCTCATCTATACAGTCAGTATTCAGGACTCAAGGATCTACTCTGAGTGTTCCATCTAGGAAGCTGCTGAATAAAAAGAAATCTGGAGTTGTTCTTTGGCTTGTATTCTTGTATGTGGAACTCATTTGGCTGATATGAAAATGATTCTTACTCAAGTTTTCAGAGAGAGAATGCTGGGAAAATGTTCACTGTATTTAATCTCAGTATTAGTTTTAGTTATAAGTGAATTATGGGGCACTTCCACACTGATAGTACTTCAAATAGTGTTCAAAAATATGTGCCAGTGAAAATAAGAATATGAAGAATTCAAATCTATATTTTGCAGGATCAAGGTTCCAGTGTGTATGTTTAAATGTGACAAGACATATAGTTTGAATTGGAATTGAACTTGCTTGTATGCCTTGAATAAGGCCAAATTCAGATGAATTTGGAAGCATCTGCCCAAATTCAGATATTTACAGTATAACATCAGTATCAGAGCTAGTCATCTTAGGTTACCTGTATAGTCACTGGAGGGAAATAGGCACATATACAATGTGATTCATCCTATTCTTAAGTGGGTGTTTAAAACATGTAGGGTGAGTCACATATTGTAAGATTGCCTATTTTTCTGAATTTTTGAGGAAGAAAGCCTGTATGTATACGTCTGTGTGGAACATGGTAACAGTTAAATGAGAAAAATCCCACCCAAAACAGTAGTCAATGAGCTCCAGTATCACTGCCTTGTATTCTCTTTCAGCGTTCTTTCTTATTTTTGTCTTCGCAATCATTTTAGTAATTTTTGTGTCTGGAAGCCTTTGTTTGTTTTGCTTAACTGTTTCTTAGATATTTGAGCCGCCCATATTATTACTGTTTCTGTATGTAATTATGAGTTTAACTTTCTAAGCAGTTCTTCTACCTACAATATAAAATGATTGAGTCAGTATAGTACACACACAAATGAATTTAATAAAGTTTATTTTTCCAGAGTTTCTATTCTAAAATATTGTTTCATGCATTCTATGAAGGTTTGTCCTTAAAACATGAACCACTTTTATTAACAAAGCATTTATTTCCCAGATAAAAATATGTGTTATGCTTGAACTCAGTGAAGATTTTTATCTGACGTTTAAAATCCTTTAAAATAGGATGTCTGTAATGGAAAACATGATAAGAAATAAACTGAATCATCGTTTCAGAGATATATTGAGAAATGCGCAGTTTAAAAATGTTTCTGGAACCAGGGCTATAAATACAGTTTGCTATATTATCTCTTAGAATAAGGAAGATTTAAATGTGACATCCAAAATTTTAAATGAAAGTAGCTTACATATTCTGAATATTTATAACAACTAAGATGGCTAGCATGTGTTTACTTTGAGATTACAGTGATAAAAATATAGATTTTGATACATATATCCAGCAGAGACCTTAATTATTACAAGAAGAAATATCTGCTCCAAAACTGACATGCAACTTGTGACCTTTCATACCATTGGCCAAAATTTGAAATATTTTTACCTTTTTTTTTTTTTTTTCTGCTATTCTTTACATTCTTTATAAGAATATGACCTATGCTACTGTAGCGTTAACAAAATGAAGTAACTTTTCTGAAAAATGTCCTTACTAAAACTGATGCAAAACACTTCAAACACTAGTTTCACACAACAAAGATAGGATTATTGGATTGTCTTCATTAAAAATCAGACGATGTTGTTTTATCAGTGTATATTTTCCTTCAATGTATGTTTGTTTATTTACATGTCTGATTTTAAAACAAGTTTTAGGTATTAACAGATTTCTTACTTGGCAGAAAAGATAAATCTGAAAAGATAAATCTGAAATTAGATACACTTTACATATCTGGAAGGGACTAAAATATTTTATAACTATATGAAACTGGTAAAGATCAGAAACAGATCTTCCTGTGCATGAGATTTTCTATTCTCAATCCTTAATGTTCTTTTATCTAATAAGTAGTATTTTGAGAACAAGATAAAATCTAATCACATTTTTATCAAGATATAACATAAGGTGTGTTAAAAAAAATGTATTTCTGAGGAGCTACAACATTAACATCTTTTAAAGAGACTTCTTGATGACCAGCCAAGCTGAGGTGGATCCATTGTCCTAGACATTTAACATGCAGTATACTAGGTCTGAGAAATACAATGACATACATCATTTGGGTTTATTTTTCTATCTTGCTTGACCTTTATATTGTATTTTGTGATAGGTAAGTTTAGATAGAAATTTAATCATGTTCCCAAAACTTAGGAGTCTTTGCTAACAACTGGCAGTTCCCACTGTCAGGACCTTCATCTTGGTTGTCAGTGTTCTACATGGATTTAGAGAATTAAGATTTTATATATATACAATTGTTTCTTGCATACACTGGAAGATAAACATGTGAGTTCAACAATTTTTGGAAGATCGGCAGTATTTTTATTCATTCCTAAAAGAAGATAACTGCTTTATTGAGATTCCCACCTCCCAACATACAAATAGTGAAGCTGAAAATGAGGATTTGCTAAACTTAGTTCTCTAATGCTCCGTAAGATACCTTAAGGCATCATCTCATAAAGATTACAACCAGTGTTCCAAAAAAGCGCAGATCTCATTTAGATCACATGTCATATCTGTCAACTACAGATGTCTTGAACACCATAAATACCCCAGGTGCTAATGGATACCTTTGGATAGCCAACTGAATTAAGACAAGAAGTATACTAAGTACATAACAACAAACAGATGCAGAATTCCTGTTATGCTAGTGCAAAGTTTAAGATAAACCAATACATCTTCACTATGTTTCCCTGTATTTACATGTGTTGTGATTTAACTCCAGCCAGCAACTAAAGCATTGTTAAGAAAGCTCTTAAATAAACAAACAACCACCAAAATTTAAACATTTATTGTCAAGATGATTAACTAACCCTCTGAAACTATTCAATTAGAGGTTCAAATGTCTGTGAGAGCACATAACAGCTTCCTAGGGTTTAACGACAATCCAAAATATAGAACAAAGCACCACTCCTTGTGGTTTAACAACAAACCAAAATGCTCTATCACTCACCTAAAAAGTGAGGGCTCTCAACCTCCAGGAACTTCTCCAGGCAGTGTCCCAACCCAAGTAACCTCAAGGAGTTTCCATGAGCAACGTCCTAAAACAAGGGGAGGGTCCTCAACCACAATGTGCTGCTCCAGAGGACAAGCTCAAAATGGCTCCCCCAGGGGACTCCCATTTATACCCAGGTTGAATCTGACCTATGATCAATAGCAGCTCATATTGGCCAAAGTCCTGAACTACTGTGAAGCCCTGAGAACAAAGGCAATCTATTGCTGCTTCACTTCATGAATGAAGAACCCCTATTTCCACTGAGCAGGTGCACCTGCTACAAGCACCACACTGCTGATTGCTCACTCATCTGCCCTCCCAGTAGGGTGGGAATAATAAGAATAATTAAAAAAAATGTAAAAGTTTTGAGTTGAGATAATGGTTTAATGACTAAATAAAAGAGATTATAATAGCAACAATAGTAATAATAATAATAAGAATAAGAATAATAATAGTTGTAATGAAAATTAATATAGTAGAAAGACCAGACAGAAATAAAACCCAAGAAAAGAAAAGTGATGCGCAATGCTATTGCTCACCACCCACTGACTGAAGCTGGAGCAGCGATCCACCCCCTGGTCAAGTCCCCCCAGTTTGTATACTGAGCATCACATTCTATGCTATAGAATATCCCTTTGGCTAGTTTGGGTCAACTGTCCTGGCCATGACCACTCCCAGCTTCTTGTGCACTCCTTGATGACAGAGCATTAGAAACTGAAAAAGCCTTGACTTAGGATAAGCACTACTTAGTAACAACTAAAACATCAGGGTGTTATCAACATTATTCTCATACTAAATCCAAAACACAGCTGCCCTGGTTTGAGTGAGTGTCAGGGCACCCCTGTGAGAAGCTTCTCAAAGCTCCTCCAGCTCCAAGTCAGACCTCTTTTTACACCGTCTGTGCCAATGAGCTGCAGTGATAATGAACTTAAGAAGGGGAACAGGGGAGGAGTTGGGGGAGTTGTGAGGAGAAGTTGTGAGGAGAACATCTCTGCAAACACCAAGGTCAGTGGAAGAAAGGAGGAGGAAGTGAAGGAGGTGTGCCAGAGCAGAGAGTCCCCATGGTGAAGCAGCAGGGCTGCACCCCATCTGCCACCCGTGGGGGTCTACAGTGGAGCAGAGGCTGATTTGTGGCCTGTGGAGGGGGCCCATGCCAATCGAGGTGACTGCACCTGAAGACGACTGGGGCCCAAAGGGAAGAAGCCCCCACTGTTGTAGCTTGATGCTGGGAGGATTTTAACATGTGGGGGTGACCCACACACATGCAGGAGTGACTCATGTTGGAGAAAATTTGAGGAGGACTGTCTCCTGTGAGAGGCAAACTGTGCTGGAACAGGTGAAGAATGTCAGTATTTCCCCCCACCCCGAGGTGGAAGAAGCAGCTGGTCTGACTGCACCCCCCATTCCTTGTCCCCTGTGCCACTGGGGGAAGAAGGTAGAGACATTGGGAGCAAAACCCTCTGAGCTCAAGCCACAACAACAGCACCGTATTGGCTGCTAGGAAGAAAATTATCTCTATCCCAGCCAAAACCAGCACAACATGAAAGTAAAAGTTACATGAAAGTAGTCTAGAATTTGTTATTCCATGCTTAAGTACCTCCATTATACCAATGAGAAGTTACCAGTTTTATATAAATTCAATAAAGCAAGACATGTAAAATGTATGTGCAA
Organism: Athene cunicularia; assembly: GCF_003259725.1. Classification (NCBI taxonomy): domain Eukaryota; kingdom Metazoa; phylum Chordata; class Aves; order Strigiformes; family Strigidae; genus Athene; species Athene cunicularia. The sequence continues at coordinate 37,156,427 of NW_020799091.1, read as the reverse complement.
TATCTGTGAAAGTATCTTTGCAGATTTTCATTGCCATGATATGTTCCCTTTATGAAAGAACAGAAATTATTTGTTACTTAGCTGAAAATACCACAGTAGAATAAAAGTGAGGTGTACATTTTGTTCATTGAGCTTCTGCTATTAAAAGGACATGGCCATTTGCAGAAAATGGGCCTCTGCCTATCACTTAGTATAAAAAGCATGTTTCAAACTTGTCCAAGATATAAAAGAAACTAGTTTCCTTGAATTTTCTTGACCTCTCTTTTTCTTTCCCCTTTTTATTGCCGTGACTCTGTTTGACTTTATGTGTTGAAAAGTGACAATGGCACATCTGAAGCCAAATTGCGAGCCTGACAGTAGGGAAGAAATGGACACAGAGGCAGAATCACTTTTGTAAATATACTTGAACTTTTCATCATAAAAGAATCTGCCTGTTGTTTGACAAATTTCATTTTTTCCCTTTTTGTCCTTCTGTGTTCAACTTTCTCTTTGTGATATTAACACTGGAAATTTTTGAAATGCATTAAGATATAAAAGTAAATCGGAAGCACTTAGGCATTGCTATGTTATAAAACTTCTGAACTCTAAGCAGAAACTGATATTCAAAGGATAATAATGGGATTTAAGTTGGTTTGAAACTATTGAACAATAGCTTTGTCTGAGAAAAATATTTTAAGAGAGCAGGTGGAATTTAGTAAGGGATTAATAAACTCATAATCAGAAGCAGAAAGAAAAGACATTGAGGACACTAAAAATTTGATCCTGAAAACCCCATTCAGCTGCTGTTTAGGTGGCATAGGCTTAGGGGGTTTTGTTGGTTTGGATTTTTTTAGAAAAATCTTATTGTTCTAGGCAAGTGAAAGATCTATTCTGGTTCATATATAAAAAATGTGTTGTTTAATTAGAAGCAGCAAATGGTTGCTTTCCTCTTGCCTATCCCTCACTGAATTGTTACAGACTGAAGGAGAGAAGAATCTCATTTAACACTGATCATCCAACAGATAGCATCTAATTTAAACTTGTTGTCAATAGTGATTTGTCCCTTCCTAAGTAAGATGTCACACATAATCAGGATAAACCTACTTTGCAGGTTCTGACATTTCTTCACAAACTGTAGAGAGAAAATGCACTTAGACTCAATACTAAAGATAAATGATAAAACTCAGATCAAAATCAACCCCACTGCAGCTGAAAAGTTTCTTATATACTTTGAGGTGCTTCATCACATGTTTTCAATTTGTGCCTAATTATACTACACCCTGTTAAAGCAATATGTTCCTTACAAAGACACCTCTACCATTTACCTTTTTTTTTTTTTTTTTTTTTTTTTAAGACATAGGTGTTGCTATCCATCTTTAATAAACATTCTGCATGATTCCAGGTTGTGGAATATGAAAGATCATGCATGTAATTAAAACCAAAACAAACCCCACCACACAAAGAAAGAAAACCGTCTACCTTTAAGGATGTTAGCTTAACATTACCCTACAAGCTCCTTAGTATAGAGAAGGTAAATGATTGATGAAAAACAGTAAAATCAAATCCCTCTGGGAAAAGCCAAATACAAGAATAGGTGTATAAAAAATGGACTAAGGGAAAACTATACATATAGGCATTTTTAAAAGCTGTGGCTTCTGATCTCCACGTATTACTTTGGTGTTAACTCTAATGAGTTTTTAATATAAAATACCTAAAACAAGTTCTGCACATAACTATCTGAGCCCACAGCAGCATGAATACTCTTTTTCTTTTATTTTCTACTATACCATCTGTAATTTAAGAAGAAATAAAAAAGTGATTAATACCCCAAGCAGTGAGATATATTGCCCATTGTAATTAGAAACAAATGTATGAAATTCTCCATCCCTTTCCTCATCAGTGCATTTTCATGTATTACTGTGCATTAAAATATTGTGTGTTACTCTATTAAGACATTACAATAAGGGCTTAAGTCTGTTTTCTATTTAATTTTAGGCACTTAAAGTGCAATCTACATGGGAAGCTTAATTATCCTAGTGTCTTTGAATAGTCAGTAAGAGAAAAAAAGGCTGTTTGGATTCATGTCACCCAAATGTCTAAAATGCTGATTGGAGACCTGATAACTATATATAGAGGTGACTAGGTTCTATCTAGGTGTGTAAGTTGAGTGTGATGAATTCTGGCCTGACAAATATTGTATGATGTCAGCTACTTGGTACATGCAATTCTAACAAACACAGAGCTTCTACTATTTGGAAGATTGTTTGTGAGCTTATACACAACAAAAGCAGGTCATAGATTTAAAGTTTACATCAGTGTGGTATAACTAGTTTTAATAAGACCCAGTTTGTGAGACAGATAAATTTGTATTACATTGATATCAGGCATAGAGTCATTGAAGTTGCTGAGTTTGTTTAGTCTGAAAAAGAGAAAGATAAGGGGATGTATAAAAGCTGCCTGTACTATTTGAAGGGCAGTTATGAAAATGATAAAGACAAACTCTTCCCAGTAGACAGTACAACAAGAACCAACAAATACTACACATTTTAAAGACATAGCTACAAAAATCATGCATCAACAGATGTACTAGAGAGATCCCTATTTTCGTACTAGGACACAGGGCAAGTCTTGTCTGACCAAACTAGTGGCCTTCTCTGATGGAGTGACTTCATCAGTAAACAAGGGAAGAGATATGGATGTTGTCTATCTGGATTTCTGCAAGGCCTTTGACATTGTCCCCAAAAATATCTTTCTCTCTAAACTGGAGACGTAAGAATTTGTTGCATGGACTTCTTGGTAGATAAGGAATTATTTAGAGGGTTGTGTCCAGAGAGTGGTGGTCAGTGGTTCAATATCCAGATAGAGATCAATGACAAGTGATGTCCCTCAGGAGTCCATACTGAGACTAGTATTGTTTAATATCCTCATCACAGAATCACAGAATCATCTAGGTTGGAAAGGACCTTGAAGATCATCCAGTCCAGCCATTAACCTAACAATGACAGCTCCCAACTACACCATATCCCTCAGCGCTATGTCAACCTGATTCTTAAACACCTCCAGGGATGGGGACTCCACCACCTCCCTGGGCAGCTCATTCCAACACCTAACAACCTGTTCTGTAAAGAAATGCTTCCTAATATCCAGTCTAAACTTTCCCTGATGCAACTTGAGGCCGTTACCTCTTGTCCTATCATTTATTACTTGGTTAAAGAGGCTCATCCCCAGCTCTCTGCAACCTCCTTTCAGGGAGCTGTAGAGGGCGATGAGGTCTCCCCTCAGCCTCCTCTTCTCCAGACTAAACACCCCCAGTTCCCTCAGCCGCTCCCCGTACGACCTGTGCTCCAGACCCTGCACCAGCTCCGTTGCCCTTCTCTGGACACGCTCGAGTCATTCAATGTCCTTTTTGTAGTGAGGGGCCCAAAACTGAACACAGGAATCGAGGTGTGGCCTTGAAGTGCTAAGGCTTGAACAAGCAAGAGTTGACCTATAGATGAATCTTGTATATTTTATAACTGAAAACCATTGTGCTAACAGGTATTATACTAATTTATAATAAACACCTATCCTGATGTAAAAGGTGGAAGTGTTGAAGTCTGAGCAACAGGCCTTGAACCCAAACTGTTAACTCATTATTGAGATATATGGAGGATGTAGCTATCTTGAATGTATCTTTCCCTTCCTGTGTATATGAATAGAACAAGAGACTCATGGAGGCAGGTATCTGTCCCTGACCCCTGATGTGAGACCTTGAGCATAATCCCATCAGATAAGCAGAGAAACTCCCTTAGCTTCTTTCTTGAGCCCTGGCCAGGCTCTGGGGGGAACATAATGAGAGATTGAAACCAGGTATTTCTGCTTAAAACAAAGGTGCCAGCTATTCTGGCTTGCTGATTTTTGTGAATATAAGGCTGGACCCGCTCACAGCAACTTTGGCAGCCTCACCTACGGGTGGAGGCACCACGTAGGATTTCCCCCTTGCCGGGACAGGCTCCCCAAACCCTCGCTGTAACCGGGGCTGCCCAGCCACTGCGGGTCTGGATGATGGCAACATATGCAAGTGGTGATGGAGCTTTCTTAATCACTATTCTCTCTCTCATGTAGTAATGGTTTGATGCCTTACCCTGTATTCTGTTTGTTGCTTTAGGTGCATTATTCTGCCTTTTCTTACTGCATGTTTTCTGTATTATTCTGTAATATAATTTAGTTGTCCCCAGTAAAATATGCCTGCTCTTTTCACTCTGCTGTCTGAGTTTAACTGGTATCCCTAATCAGCAAAATAGGCCTCAGTAACATAGACAGTGAGACTGAGTACATCCTCAGCAATTTTGCAGATGACACCAAGCTGAGTGGTGTGGCTAACATGCCTGAGGCATGGGATGACATTCAGAGGATGTGTACAAGCTCGAGAAGTAGGACCATGTGAACCTCATGAGGTTCAACAAGGCCATGTGCAAGGTTCTGCACATGTGTTGGGGCAACCACAGGCTGGTGGGTGAAATGATTGAGAGCAGCCCTGTGGAGAAAGACTTGAGAGGGTATTGGTAGATGAAAAACTGAACATGAGCCAACAACGTGTACTCATAGCACAAAAAGTCAGTTGAGTAGTATCCTGAGCTTCATCAAAAGAATCACAGCCAGCAGGTCAAAGGAGGTGATTCTGTCCCTCTACTCTGATCTCGTAAGAACACCACTGCATCCAGCTCTGGAGTTTTCAGCACAGGAAAGACATAGCCCTGTTGGAGCAGGTCCGGAGGAGGGCCACAGAAATGATCAGAATACTGGAACACCTTTCCTAAGACGAAAAACTGGGATAGTTGGGACTGTTTAGCCTGGAGAAAAGAAACCTCTGAGATCTTACTGTGGCCTTTCAGTACTTAAAGGGGACATAAGAAAAATGAGGACAGACTTTTTAGTAGGGCTTGTTGTGATAGGACAAGGGGTAATGGTTTTAAAGTAAATGAGGGTAGATTCAGACTAGATATAAGGAAGAAATTTCTTACAATGACAGTGGTGAAACAATGAAACAGCTTTCCCAGAGAGGTTGTAGATGCTCCATCCTTGAAGCATTCAAGATCAGGTTATACAACACTTTAAGCAACCTGATGTAGTTCAAGATGTCTGTGATCTTTGCAGGAGGTTTGAGCTAGATGACCTTCGATTCTTCCTTCCAACCAAAACAATGTTATGATTCTATGATTCTGTGATACAGACCTCTAGATTTCTTCTTGAATCAACGATTCTGTACTTTGACTGTGTGATATGGGATTCTACAGTGTCAAAACAAATTAATTTTTCAGTTTTCTAGTGTTTCTGTAGTATTTGTTCTGTCTTCTCTAAGCTATTTGTATGCAAGGAAGATAAATAGCAGCAGCCTGCCAATTTATCTAGAAGTTTGGCCTTCAACTGAGTCTAAGAACTCAAAATTATATATCAAAGTAGTTTTCTGACTCTCTGAAATAGTGTATATTGCTTTGTGTAATTAATTGTTGTTGTGATCTTATGACCATGGACTCTATTTTTTTCTGGTTTTGTTTATGCTAACACGTGTTGATATTACTCTGACAGTGAGAAAACAGTAAGAACCAATTTCCTTCATATGTATTTTGCCCATGTATTTAACTGAAAAAAATGTGATTAAAATTGTGCATATTTGTCTAATTTGCACTGTTTCTGCAGAAATATTTTCACAATCATAAAACATATCTTTTTGTCTCAGAGTCAATAGTGGATGAATTCGAGGCTCTATTTATGTGAATAAATTTGGAGTAAAAGAAATATGAGTTACAATTGCAAAATACGTCTTTTAATAACTTTGGTATTCTGATACTCAGATTCTCAGTAAATGGAATTTATTGATTTTGGGATAAGTAGTGATGAGTGAAAGGCAAAGCAAGAGACGAGTAATTCAGCTTTAATGAGACTGAACATCAAGCTATTCAAGAATGGAAATATAAAGGTAAGTGATCAGCAAAGCTGGAAGGAATAGAGAAATGATCTTGTAATACTCAACATTGTTTTCTTTTCCACTTCGTTTGGATTGGATTTCTTTCTCACAACATTTTCTGCGCTAATTTACTGCGACATTGCCTTTAATTTTCTTACAAAGTTCCTGTTTCCTGTTAAAAAAATAACATTTTTATTACTGAAATTTTGATAAAGATGTAAGAATAAATGTGATATACATGTAAAGCTTTAGTAAAATGTATGGACATTGAAGAATAATATACCAAGATATTTTTCTTTTTTTTTTTAGAAATAGATTAATTTTCAACAATAAAAAGTATTCAAACTGCTTACCTGTACAACTTGGAGATATTTCATATTTTTGACTCTTTACTTTATAGGCATGTATAAAAGATTATAAGGCATACTGAACTCCTTAAAGAATTTTTGAAATCTGTGCATAGCTTTTAAATCCACCTGTACTAGAATGGAATTTTTGTGTGGATTCTTCCAGAAGATGACTGCACAACATAAAATGACTTGAGAATTTAAAAGTTGGAGAACATTATTGTGTCATTATATGTAATACCTAAATTACCCTGCCTCTATCAAACTTATTTAACTGATTCCTTTATTTTAATTTCCACCACTCTATCTCTGAATATAAAATTATGACTATAAAGTTCATTATATTTCTGTATGACTCTAAAGTTCATTATGTTTCTGTATTAAATTGCTGAGATCTTGGAAATATTTGCTGTAAACTTTAATTATATTAATTCATTGCACACTCAGAAGAGTTAATATATTTGTCAGATTTTTCCTTTAAAAAAATGAGTAAAATCACTGCAAATTTGCTGCAACATATATTGATCCTGTCATATTAGCATGCAGTACTGGAGGCACAAAGTGAATGATTGTCATATTTGAACTCCTTTGAAAAGATAATGATGTTTACAATTTCAACTGCAGAAGAAAACCTGTAGGGTATTAGCTATCTGACCCACAGTGTTTTAAGTTCTGACTGAAATATATACACCACTGAAATCAGGGGCATGGCTATTAGAAATTTTGTTTTCATTGCTTTGATGTTTCTGATGTCTGGAGGATTCTGGATGATTTCACTACATCCTTCCACTATTTCCCAGAAAAAAAAAAAACAAACAAACAAACAACAACAAAAAAAAAACCAACAACAACAACAAAAAAAAAACGCCTTTGGTATTTTCAGAATTCTTCAGAACCTCATTATGTCTAGTATAATATGTATACAACATAAAAAATTAAAATGATTTGCTAATAAAAATCATGCTTCAGCCTGTTAATTAGGATAACAATAAGTATATAATTCAAAAGTTGAATACTTTGATATTATGATACTACAGACATAATTAATTCAGCTTACTCTGTTGAGCTTACTGGGAGTTTCCTGGACAGAATCTGTCTCATTACATATGAGTTGTTTATAGATAGTTATAATTTTTGCATTTGTTGTAATAATTTAACATTTTAGGTTTATTACTTTTCAGGAATGGTTATTTGGGTTCCTTTGTGTGTAGTGAGTGGTGAGAATATCATCAATCTTCTAAAAGAAATCAGTGGATTGATAATACAGTAGCTATCAAGTGACTAAGATATCAATATAGTACATGAATCAAATAGGCACAGAAGATCTTTAAAGACATTTGTACATGTCAAAATTAAATCACTTCATTGCTCATTAATGTTTTCACTCTTTTTCTTCTACATAATCACAATTCTTTTTTTTCTTTTGGGTGGAATCATCCCTTTCTACCTTCATCCATTAATTTATTTATAATTTAAAGATTGTTGCAAATCACATAACAAGAACCTAGTGAGCCTAAGCTGTGCTAAGAATTTGTAGATGCATCTGATTGAGTCTTATCAAATCATATACCATACTCAAATAAAGGAACTGGGCTACTTTTTCTCATTATCAATACTTACACAGAGCTTGTAACTTATTTTACCACTTAAAATAACACTACCTTGTTGTCTAATGATTACATGGAAAGAAAAAAAAAAGAAGGAAAAATATATTGAAAGGAAAAAACCCATAGAAATTTGTGGAAATACAAGCCACTTATATTTTATTCAGTGGCTACCTATTAGTCACATTCTAATGGAAAATGGTGTTTCAGTTTTACTGTGTATGAGTTTTATTTGAGTGAACCTTTTTAATTAGTTTACCTGCTTCACAAACATCTTTAAAGAGATCAATATTTAAAATGTATAATCTTATTTTATTCAGTGGGCATATCATTACAGTTCTAAGGAACAGACATATTTTCCAGTAGCTTTTCTGGAAATAACAGTGATTTCCCTTATCTTTCATACTTCCTTGTTTTGTGAACTCATACTCTGCATTAAAATAAAAAGGCACAGCAAAACATATCACTGCATATATATTGATTAAAAAAATATTTTGAAGTCCAAGAAACTTAGATCTAGTATAGTTAATATCTAGCCATAACTTGTTCGCTTCCGTTTTATTGCAGAGTAAGTTTTAACTCAAAGTCCCTAAATATTTAATTTCAGGTTGTAATTAAAAGCAGTCTTTAAAATGTATAAAATATTTTCTGCCAGGGGTTGACTTTCAAATCAGGAAATGAGTGTTGCTGTATATAAATGGTAGATAATGTGATTGTAAAAAGAATATGATATGATATGAAATGATATGATATGATATGAAATTATGATATGATATGATATGATGTGATATGATATGATATGATATGATATGATATGATATGGTATACCTTATTTTCATTCAATCTTACTATTAAAATTCATTTTTAAGAAAGCACCTTTGTAATTTCATTACATTGGAGGTCACATGCAAAATGACAAGTATTGGTGATTCCTGTGTGCATGTGTAACAGTGATCTAAACAAGATTTAAATGCCCAGCTCTGATGATACATTCGGTACTCATGCTGGGTCACATTCTGAGGTGTGTAATCATCAGGAGGATCTCTTTAAAATATCTTATATAATAATAAAAATTAGGGTCTTTTTTATTTCCAGCAAGTCAGTAGGATAGATAACCAGACTTCAAAAATGTAATACAGCCCTTCTTGCAAGCAAGGCCATTCCTGAGGATAAATTATCACACGTGGCAATTTGCTTCACTATATCAAATATCAAACAACAATTTATAAAGTTGGCAGGTTTTCTTTAGAAAAGTGAGTGTACACACATGTATGCATACTACTCATGCATGCTGTCACCTTTATTGATGTTATGGTACATTAAAAATCATAACAACATAACTGAAAAATAGAAACAACAGTTCCCATCTGGCCAAACCTTCAAAATATTGTACCAAGTGGGACTAAATAATTTCTTTTTTATTTTTATCTTACTTTCTGTACAAGTGTAACCTTTAAAGTACCTTATCAAAACCTACAAAAAGTTTCTGAAGCAAGATTAAGTATGATTAGTAGCTTCCCTTTGCAGTATAGAGTATAGCTACTTGTTATCAGGATAGTCTTGTAAAAGTCAGTCTTAAGATTCAACACAAGTTTTGCTGGGCTTTATTTATTTATTTGGTTGGTTTGGTTTTTTGTTTTATTATTGATATGGAATGTTTCTGAGTGGTTGAGCTTATGACACTTGCTTTCAAAATGATGTTGACCTTATTTTGCTTCTGCATTGATCAGAATAAAACTAACTCATGCTGTTTTTTTGATGTTTCTTGTCTCTATACTTCTCCCAGAAGAATTCATAAAGTATGGGGAAAGTCAAACTGGATGGTGTGTGCTAATGATTTAAAAAGCCAGTTATTTCAGATCTAGAAAAAATAATTTCCTTGTTAGTGGGTATGATATTTCAGATCCTGAAATTTTTAAGGACAGAATGTAGTCCTGATGTACCTTGAAAGACAGAATGTAAAAGCTGTGAATCACTCTGCTGTTAATTAGAACCCATTGCACTAAGATTCCTTTTCCTATTTTCCCCTCTACACAAACATGCATGAATGCACACTCTGATGTATCTAAAGGCAAATGGTTGGGTTACTATTCTACACATGACAGAAGGTTATATATTTCTTGAAACACAGGACAAAACTGAATCTGTTTATTACCTGATTTTAGTCAGTGTTCACTGAACTGCTGAATAAAACTGAAGTTCCTTGTTTTCAAGGACTTTAAAACTCAAATGTCCCAGGGAAACAAAATAAAATCTTAACTAAGTTCTGTTTAGCACACTTTAATTTATAAATATATATAAACTTTAATTTATAAATATATGTTAAATATTAATCACTGTTATTTAATAAGTAATAAAACTAAATGTCTTGGTGTGTAAAGGAACCACAAAGTTGTAGAACTTCTACAGTTCAGCAGAAACTTTTCCCACCAAGATTCACTTCAAAATTGTCCAGAGAAAATTTCTGATGGCTTGTCACAAGGTGAAGCCTAGACAAATGGACATGATCAGATAAGTAAGACCTTGATTGTATCTGCCTAGCTCAATTTTTCTGAATTTATCTTGTCATTTATGGAAAAAACAAAGAAGCAAGAGTTATTTTTGTTATGCAGATGTCATTAAATGCACACTTTTTATATGATTGGAGCATGAAACAAGAAGATAACAGAAACCTTGTCACAATCACTAATTGACATTACATATGGGAAAAAAATGAAGAAGTCCTGGGGCTATGTGATTAGAGAGGGGATTGGTAACTTTTGTTGACAATTTGACATATGGAAGTAGTTAAAACAACAGCACCTTGAAAGTGGAAGGGACAACATCCACAGTTGCCCAATATCATGCAGAGGGGTAAGCCCTAGGCAGAACCACTCTAATCAATCAGTCCATTACCAGCAACTGGCACATTGTCTGGTCAGTGAGCATCCTGCTTGACTGGATCCATGCTGTTGGTCCGAACTGGATTTGGAGGGACCACAGCCCTGACTGATATGTCTGAAGTGTGCATGTGTTGCAGAATAGAAATCTGTGATTTGGAATCGCTATCCACCCGCTATACACATCCTGCTTACTAAATAAATTTTAGACTACATGTCACTGATTGGTGTGGTTCTGTTCTTGCATTCACCCCACTTAAATCACAGAAAAGAATCATAGGATAATTTAGGTTGGAAAAGGACTTAAGATTATAAAGTCCAACCATAAACCTAACACTGCCAAGCCCACCACTAAACCATGGCCCTAAGCACCACATCTACACATCTTTTAAATACCTCCAGGGATGGATGGTGACTCCACCACTTCCCTTCCACAGCCTGATAACCCTTTCAGTGAAGACATTTTCCTAAATACCCAATCTAAACCTCCCTTGGTGCAGCTTGAGGCCATTTCCTTTTGTCCTTTGCTTTTTGCTTGTGAGAAGAGACTGATATACACCTGGTTAAAATATAATTTCAGGTACTTGCAGAGAACAATAAGGTCTCTCCTGAGTCTTCTTTATCCAAGACTAAACAACCCCAGATCTCTCAGTCATTCTTCATAGGACTTGTGCTCTAGACCCTTCACCAGCTTCATTGCCCTTTGTTGGACACAGTCCAGCACACCAGTGTCTTTCTCATTGCAGGGCTCAAAGCTGAACACAGTATTTGAACAGGGTACAGGGGGATGATCACTTCCCTAGTCCTGCTGACCACACTATTTCTGATACAATCAATCCCTTGTATCAGAAATCTCCCTTCATTAGAAACATCCAGCATCTAGTGCGGGACTAAATGTAGAGCATTAACAGACCTGTATTTGTATTACAGTTTATATGCAATTTTTGTTTTCCTTTACTTGTGAGTTACTGTTTAATGCTGTTTTCAGCTATCATGTTCCTGATTTTCTTTTGCAGCAGTGCAGTCAGTAAGTGAATAGTAAACAGGAAAGTAGAAATTTGAAAATCAGAAGCAATTTTTTTTAAAATGTATATTCTTGATACAGAGAAATGATTACTTGTTTTGAGGCTCATTTACTTATAGCAAACAGCTTAGCAACTTATTTACTTACTTATAGCAACATAGTATACTTATAGTATTTTTGAATATTGCTAATAATCCTGCTTGCCCAGATCATTCTGTGGAATTTTACCAAGGTCTAATGTGTTCATTAAAACAAAACAGTTTACTGTGAAAATCTACCAAGAACTGCAGTGTATGGTTTTGTCCTTGGGAAACAGATGTGCTCTAACTAGTATAGTCTTGGTAATGAATAAAGATAGCCATATATACATGATAGAATTTCCACGGGTACTTTTAGATAAGATAGTATGAGTAAACCAGCGTAAATCACTCTTGTTATTCAAAAAAATGACAGAAGCTGCGCATGCTCTTCCTCACAAAGACCCTGAAGATGACCACCAGGAGGCAACGTACAAGTAGAAAGAGAATATAAACTGCTGGCACCAGCTTTCGAACTACCCCAGCCTTACTCATGCATATGTATGTTTGTGTTATGTAATTCAAAGAATATGTATATGCACAGTCTATACGTTTTTAGTAAAATGTGCGGTGTGCAACCTCTGTGGAGAAATCCCCTTGCACCCTGGTGCCAGAGTAAACATACCTGCTTTATAACTCTCTGAGTTGTACAGTCTGTTTTCCACAAATCAGTCGAAAAGCATAATAAAGTAGCATGTCATATTCTTATTAAAAAAGCTCTAAATCTAGTATTGCTCTTTCATAACCTGAAACAGGTGGAAGTATAACCATTTTAACACATTAGTTATATACCAGTTATTTTGCTTCACATTTTCTTGTCTTTCATAGTAAGTACAATGACATAGCTGTGCAAGAAAGATTGTGAGGAAGATGCATGCCTTTGATTGAGCTAACTCAGAAGTATTTTTTTTTTCATACCTCTGGATCTTCTTTTGGGGAATACTTTGTCAGTTAACAAAAGTTTGGGGATCATTGAATTACCTGAGAAATAATCAATTTTCCCACTTCAATTATACATTATAATGACTTCCATATTACTACTATAGCTTTATTATAGATTCAGTAAGATTCTTAAGATTAGACAATTATAATTTCAAATCAAACTTTTTCAGAAACTACACTTGAATAATCCTAATTTTGATCCCAGAAATAAACTGATAATGAATCTGATGAAATACATCTCACTACAATTTACTGGCATCAGAGAGAAATAAACTTGAACACAGGTGAAGAATTTGACCTGACATTTTCATTATCTGGTAGTTAATGTGTTTCCTCCTATCCAAACTAAAACAAAATTATAGAAATGCTTGATTTGCATTCACTGCCAACAAGTAATGTGGTGTATTAATGGAATTAACTGTTCAGCAGTATACAGATCTCAGCCCCACAATTCACCTTCCTTTAAGAGAGGTTGCTTTTGTCATTTAGACCCCATTTTTAACTGATTATTTTTCAATGTTAAGAAAAATACTTGGTGATTCAAGAAACATAATAATTATTGATAGCTCCGTTGTGTCAGTCTTCCAGAGGGAAACTTAACCAGTTTCTGGAGGGCAGTATTTGCCACATTGATAGCTCTATAATTTTGCTTTATCTATACTATCTCCACTTAAAGACCTACCATATATGTTGAAATTTTTTAACTACTAGGTTGATCTAATTCCTTTAGACTATTTCATAAAAAAACACAAAATTACGGTTTCAAAATAATTTCTATAAAATACAGTGATGACAGGGAACTTAAACAGTAAACTATACTCAAATGACTGGTTGAGTTTTCTGAAACTTATTGCAGTACCAACCCAAAGACAACAACATCTGAGCATACGTACAAGTACATCCAAACTAACAGTCTTGCCTGTGTGTTGCCTGGAAAAGAGCATGATGGCCACACTAAAACACGTCAAAGTGTGTGCAGCAGTTTGATAGCATAGACAATCATGTTAGTGCTGAAGTGCCTAAACCTGTGTCTTTTTCCTTTTAGAATACTAGTATAGTATATTTGTTTGTTAGCATAATATAGTCTAAGTATTCTGAGAAAAAGAACATTCCAATTTCTGTGGTATTATAGCATTTAAATAAAGAAAATAATTGTTGTTTTGACCAATATGAATCTAATTAGAGTGTCTTCGTGATAGATTTGTTTAAAAGTGAAAATAAAGAGAAGCAGTATTTTTATTGCATCATAGGTAAATTCCAAAAGCTAAAAATACTCTTTTTTAAAAAAAAAAAAAAAAAAAAAAAAAAAAAAAAGTAATATTGTGAAATAAAAATAAACCTGAAAAGTACAGCCAAAAAAAAAGGAGGTAAAAGATTGTTCCTTTTCCTTCCATTCTTGAGTGTTGAATGATCATCATCAATTCACATCTCTTTTGGGACTGCTAGGTTGCATGTAATCTTACAGACCTTAAGGGTGGGTCAGTGTTCATGTAAGAGTTTACAAGAGGTCTGAATTCCAGAAGTTAGTATCTTTATGTACACATGCTTTTCACAACTATTCAACACATTTTAATCATATCTTGTAGGGGTTTATTCTAAAGGAAAAAATATATATATCTAGAATGCTTAGAAAGTTACAACTAAGTAGAAGTGAGATTCGTGTTAAATTTTTCACATCTTGCAAGCAATATTTAAAGTCTGAAATTAATCTTAACACACATCATTCCTGCTCCAGTAGCTGGACGTTAAAGACCCCCACTTGCTTCACTAGCTGTTTCTGAGACCCCACTGGTTCCAGTAGCTGACACCACTGGTGTGACATGGCATCAAATTCCACTCACACACACACACAAGTCTCACCAGTGGCTAGTACTGAGTCCTTGCAGCACACGTACATAAGGCACATAGAGTGAGACAGTTAAGAAAAGATTTAAGAAGACATAAGAAGACAGAATAGACTGCAGTGATCAGGTCCAGGGCTCAACCAGGCAAGCATACTGACCAGCCCCATTTTACAAGCCATAACACCCTTTTATAATATTCTGTCTAACCCTTTTCTTTCCTCTTTGCTCCTACTTTCCCAGCTTGTATAGACATAGTCTGTACAGCTCTATGAATTCCTGATTCCCTCACAGTCAAGGGTCTCCCTGGTTTATAACTCTTATCAGTTGCAGAGAGGAGGTTGATCTTGAAAGTGACACTTGTAGTTTCTTTATAGCCCATCAATTAGTGTGAATGGTGAGGTTTGTTCCCTGTCATTGTCTCCATGTACGTTTTGTCAGGTCTGTGTCTCCGGTTTGTTCCTGGTTTCCCCATTTTCCCTTAGTTTGGTGGAGGTGGATTTTTTCATTTGTTTGTTTGTTATTTGCTTGTGGTAGTGATGCAGAATCGTTTTCTTTCATCTAAGTCAAATAAATTTGGATATTGTTAGAAATCATTATTCTCAGGTTGTGAAGAAATGTCAGAAGAAATAATGATTTCATGTGATTTTCAGTTAATTGCAGTGTAGAGTAAAAGCACCTCTCAAAGAGTCATTCTTCTCCTCCTTCACATATTCCCAAAGCCCAGTGCCACAGCAAGCTACCAGGGAGTAAACAATGAAAGAGAGAGAGAGAGAGAGAGAGAGAGAGATGAAAACTGTAACTAGAGCATCAGCTCAACAACCTGAGTCTTCTTGACCAACACCTTGATTCAGTAAAGGGATATAATTAAGTAGGCTAATTTTATGGCTATTACCTTTTCCCATTCTCTAGCCTACACTCCATATCTCGCTCATATTTTGAGATTAGGGACAGTGAAAGAAGGAAGTGAAGTAAAAAATATGATGAGAAATTCGTAAGTGTTTCAAAAATCCCAACAGGCTGAAGGTCCCCCTGGTTCATAACCCGTCTCATCGCATTGTAACATGACGCTGGTTTGACTCCTCTATAAACTGAGAAAAGATATAAGAAAAGGTACTTCAGAACCTTGACTTGTGATAAACATGAAAACTTAAATCATGAGCAAACATGTCTCCTGCAGAGATGCAAAAACTTTTTTTTTTTTATTATTTACAGAGGCTGGATGGTAGCAAAGCCTCCGTTTGTACTGACTGCTGTACTTTTTATGTCTACTTCTATGTTCTTGTTCGTGTTTTTCATTTCCAAACTTAATACCAAGGACATATTACACAGAATACTATTTTGCCTTGACCAAGAAGTGACTTCTTTTTAAAAGCCCATTAATTTGTATCAACAGCTAAACTGCTCCTACTAGCAAAATATTTCTGCTCATTATTTTCTTGTGCCGCATGAGACCATTGACAAAGACTGAATCAAGGCCACCAAAATCTATTTCATTTTTGATGTTTATATCCTGCAGGCTACTGTGCTTTTCATCCATTTATAGAATTTCTAGGGGTACATTGTACATTCATGATTCTAGAAAAGACTGAAGAAATGAAGAAAGGTTTGCTTCAAATAGGATAACTATTACAATTACAATACAAAGTACACTGTATCAGATAGAACAAATCATACCTCCATTTTTAGTATCTTACACAGACTTACAATACGGTTGGAAACTTCTGTCTTGCTGAAATATTAGAATCTGTGGCATTTTTGAAGTGTGAGTTTTACTGTTCAACTAAAGCAACTATATTGAAGTGTTAATAGTGTGCTCCTAACTCAAAACATTTAATACCATGCATAATACTGTTTTTTAAACCAGAGGTATTTAAAGTTAATACATGTCTGCATTTCTTTTGTCAGACAATAAAGCTTGTGCACTCTTAAGAGATCTGTGAGCTAGTACAGAGCTTAATTTGATGTTTTAACATGCTATATAAAAACACAATCCTTAGGGATTCTGCTATAATTGAAGTTCATTTCTAATGTTACTGAATTCAATTTGTGTGCAGTTTTGTTTTTATGAGAAACAATTGCAAGACAATTATAAGATGCATAAAGAGAAAGAGGAGAAAAAAGCCCTATAATATTAATTATCTTTTTATACTTTAATGATAATACTGACTAAAGTCTATGAAATAAAAATAAATGTTGTACAATTTATGCAATTTATACTCACTCTTAGATGTCTTGAGATAACAATGAATTTATTTTAAAATATAGTTTGATGAGGAAAAACATCTAGACCCATTCAAATATATCCAGAACATTACCTTTCTAATATAGTTGAAAAAGCACTTGAACTTCAGCACATAAGCTTCTGATGTATGGCTTAATTTTAATAATTGCTTACAGTGAAATGAAACTGTGATGAACGTTATGTGACTTGAATGTGTACTGTAAAAGTTTGTTTCTGTTCGTTTAGTTTGTGCCAGAGTGCTACAAGCTTCAGATAAAATTAAAAAAAAATATAAAAGAAAGAAAGAAAGAAAAAAAAAAAAAAAAGCAATTGCTGTACTTTCAAGTATATAGCCAAGCGCTTATCTGCACTTCCAGTGACCTACACATCTCTTTTCAGATGAACTATATATACCCTTAATAACCCTTTCCAAGAAAATAGGAGAAGCAGAATTAACAGAGCTACTGAGAAAGAAATGAAGCATACTACAGTAATGTATATACAAAGAAAATATTAAGGAGAAGGGCTTGGTAGAAAATTACACTTTGTTGACATAAATAAATACAATTTACACTGGTGCTCAGTCATAAACTTCTTTCAGATAATCTGGGAGTTACTTGCAGGAAATCTGGTAACATATTGTTCCTAAAGAAAAGGGGAGTATATGGATTATGCATTGTAATATCACTACAGTAGATGTCCTCAGCATAGATTTTTCCATATACATCACATGGTTTTCTATATTTTTGGGGGGAGGGAAAAAAAAAAAGAGGGAAGAAGGTACATACATTCTCCCAACTTCCTCCATGCAGTCAAGTGTCATTTTACACTTCGGATTTATACACATAAGTAGTTATATAAAAGAGTATGTATCTGGAGATAAAGCTTGTTTAACAATTTTCTACATCTTGACCTACATATCATCTGGAAAGGCCCACAGTTAATATTTCCAAGGATGAAGTTCCAACACTTCATGTATTAGTGAAAAATAATCACTTTCTGTGAAATGGAAAGGTGAGGATTTACAGAGGAATCAGACCTAGGGCATCAAGCATGGGGTAACTCATTGACTTCAGTTATCGTAGAATGTATTCTCAAAAGTCTGCTTCATAAGGACTAAGCAGAAAATGACCATATTTCAATGAGTTTACCTAAAATCGCATATCTTGCCTTCGGTTCTCACCTGAGGTGAGCAGGGACATGAAATTACTTTATGTGGAGACATTATCATTCAATCTTTATTTTCTGTTCTGTTATGGTGAATTATAATAGTTTAATCTGAAAATGAGGGAAGTTGTGGAAGTAGAGGCTATTGTGGTCAGGGTCTCTTTTGAGATAATTTGCCAAATTACAATGTCTTATCCCCAATTTTTTGTGCATGCCTAAACTGGTAAGTATGATAAAAATACTCAGACTTATAGATGGAAACCATGCAGATGCCTATACCTCAACTAATCCTTTATAATCATTGGAGAGAACTCAGCACTTCTAAGGTGAATTTTATTTTATTTCTTGTAGACCATAATCTTAAATAAATAATATTATAGTTAGGAAAAGTTAAATAAATAACCCTGGGACTACTGAAGAAGTGGGAGTAGTTTTAAACTCCAGTTTCAAGTTAATAGAGATGCCTGACTACATTCCTGAAATTCATATCCAAGCTCATATGAAAGACAAGTTACAAAGACTAAATCTCTACCATACGTTAGTACTCCATATTTCTAACTGTTTCTGAGCATCATTAGGTCTCTGAGTTGCTTTGAGAATCTACTTAGGCCATTATTTATGTTTGCCGGGTTTTTTTTTGTTTCACAGGTAATTCATTCTACTGCCCTAGCAGCCACAAACAGCTACTCCACATACAGAAGGACTGCTTAAACTAACATTGTGGCTAAAGAAATGTACATCAAACTCCACGGTAAGTCAGTGGCTCAAGAGAAGCTGAAATGCTGCATGGATACTAATCAAGTATGAGAAAACTTCACTTCCAAACTGAATGAACCACTTTAGGTATCTTTTTTTTTTTTTTTTTTTTTTTTTTTTTTTTTTTTTTTTTTTTTTCCATTTCATAGATCTGGTTCTAGCTCAGCAAACTCTCCAGAAATTTAGATGGGATCCACTTCTTAATTCTAGATACTTAGAATGCACATGTACATCTGAGTTAGACACTGCAGACTATCATTATAGCCAGTTAACCATTACTACCAAGGGATAGATACGGATACATTTAGGGAGTGATACATTTAATCCTAAAGTAGCTACGTGAAATTGGGTACACAAATTGCTCCCCAGAAGTATTTTTTCTTTCTGTTGTTTATGAAGTTTATATGGGTTTTTTATATAGTTTAGTATATAGAAGTATAAACTTGGGGGAGAAAAAAATGACACATTTACACACCTGGTGCTTTAGGAACTTTGGCAGACTGCTGACTGAGTTTAAATAGGGCAGAAAAATGGGCAGTTGACATTAGGGTAACTAGAAAACTCTGTGAAAGTCCCCAAAGGGAAGGAATGGAAATTTGAGATTACTTTGAATTACTTTTTAAATGATTGCAGGCAACTTTGTGTTTAGTTTTGCCACCTTTTTTTTTTTTCAACTAATCGATAAGGTATTAATTCTCACAGTGTTTTGCATAATCACAGGGATGTTCAGCTTCAGCTACTTGCTAACAATAAATTATTTTAACTTTGTGTTAGCTGTCGTTTGTCTTTTGTTTTCCTCTTCTTTTTCTTATTCTCTAAAGAAGCACACCCTTGACAATTTATGAAATAAAAGTTTCTTTTTGGAGATATTTGGCGGCATCAAGAATTCAAAAAAATTCAAGAGACAGTAACAAGTATTTGGAACAGACAATCCTCACAGTAGTCCATGAAATGTGTTTACACTGCCTGTAGATCCAACACACATCTGCTTCTCCATGCTGACTGGTGAAGGACCAGTGGGTTTCCAGGTTTAAAACCAGGATCCCAAAATGGGGTTTCAAGGCAACTTAGTGTCGTCAGAGTGCTGTGTGAACTGGCAGATCCTTAAAAACAGAGAGGTGCCAGCCAGGGCCTGCCCCATCACCCCAGCCAGGATGAAGGCAGCTGGGAGCACCAGAGCAGCCCCAGCCCCAGACATCAGGCATCTCCATGGAGACAGGGATGGTCTGAGACTAAATCAGGACATGGGCCTATGGGTGGGTGCTGGGCAGTGGGACCATGTCCAGGCAGGGCAGGAATGTGGGGAGATGAAGACCAGCCCTGCTGTGGTGTCACTGGGACAGGGGCTGATGGCCCCAGGGGAGATGAGATGGGGCTTCTCCTGGGTCCTATGGGTCAGGGACATTGAGTCCTGTTACTGTCCTCAATTCATTGACACTGAAGGTTGAAACATATTTTCTCTTTTGTACTGTGTGTTTCACAGATGTGCACAAAGAAAATGGAAACAGGACGTTAGCACTGAGCAGCAGGAATATATTCACATTATGAAGTTGCTATTGGCTAAGATGAAGAAGTTATTAAATCAGCAATAAGGATATTTCATAAACTGTGGAGAAAGATGTAACTATTATAGTTATGTTCCTTTGAAAAGTCTGTAAAAATCCAGCACTTCACAGTACATTAACAAAGCCACAACGAACAGGAAAATAGGATGAATATTAGGCTGATAAACTTTTGTAAAGACCATCTGCAGTAGCATCACAAAACCATTTGATAGCATGTAAAGCAAACAGCGTTCTTGCAGTCACAGAAACTGCTGATGCAATAATAACATGAGAGAGGCTGTGAATCAAGATAAAGGGCTATGATAATAACAAGGGAAAAAAAATCTGTACAAGAAGTTTCCAGCAACTTGCAAATAAGGGACAGCCATGCAACTTCAAAACACATTTCAGAAAGGGAGGGAAACTCATCAATAGAAAAAAAAAAAAAAAAAGGCATTATCAGAATTACACTAAAACTTACTATTGTGATAAGATAAACTACTGAGATCATATGAATAAGTAAAAGTTGATGTAATATCATTTAGAGTGCTCATATTTTCCTCAAATTAAAATAACCTTTTATGAAAAGTGATCAAGACTTACATTTTAAAGTGACTAGAGTAACTGTTTTCAGTATATAGGTCTTCTTCAGTATTTCAGCTACATGTTAGGATACACTAGCTGGTGGAGTAAGGTTTGTACTAAACCCTAAAGTTTAATGCTTGAGTAAAGTTCAAAACACGACTCAGCAACCTAAAGGGAAATTTAAACAAAACATAAGATTTTAAGACCAAAACACAAGATTTAAATACTTGTACCCTCTACTAATAGTGTAAATACATACATTCTGTAGCCATCTTAAGAACAACTGCTTTCTTTTGGGTGACTCAGATATTTAAAACTCTGCTTCTGTACACGGACAGAAGCGTCTTTCATTTGATGGAGGTGAATAGCTGGACATATTACTCGGTTTACTTAGGTGGGGAACAAAACATCACATATTCATTTGCTTTTCTCACATTGATAGGTCATTTCCACAGTACCTCTATCAGTGTTTTGACAGAAAGATAATGAAAGAAGTTATTTCTATTAAATAATTTGTTCAACAGCTCTTCCCGCCTCCTTTTAAATCCTGTATGTTTTCAACTAGAGCAAAGGTATCTTCACTAAAGATTATGTGTGTATTCTCCTTTTGTTATGTGTTATAAAATACCAACATAATTTTTAGGAAAATAAGTAGACTGAAAGATATCTGCCCATACGTAGACTGGGCAAGGCTGTGGAAAACTGGAAAATGACCCTGCTGTGGAATCACTGGGGCAGGAGGTGATGGCCTCAGGGGGCTGAAATGGGGTCCTTGGCCATGGGCAGGGTAGGGGAAACCACAGGGTAGGGGTTCATCACAGGGACAGTAAGGCCTTACAGAGATCTGGTCTCACAAGGGATCTGCTGTGGAGGCATGTAATTGCTTTGGGCTGTCAGGGGACTTTCTCAGGCTACACAGAGGCAGGTCAAGTACAGCTGTCTGAGAAAGGAAAATGGCATGGAAGACCTGGGGGTAAGGGGCATGGTAATCCTCTGTTTTGTGGGGAGAAGGGTTCTGGCCACCCCTGATGGGCTCCAGAGACTGGGCAGCAGTGGAGAGGGGAAGGTTTAAGCCTGGTTAGGTGTTGGCACTACAGGGAGATCAGAGCCAAGGGAGGAGTGGGGATTATGAAGTAATAAAGGTAAATTTATTGGCTTTATAACAGGTTCCTTATGTGGTTATTAATTGTTCAATGCACCCATGGTATCAGTAAGAAAAAGCACAGAAACCTTTGCATCTTCAGCTGAAACATAATATGACCTTAGCAAGTATACCGGTTCACATGACCTCTGTTTCTATGAACAGTGACAAATTATAACAGTAAGTGATTGATATTCTGGCTACCCATCAAAAACAACTACAGCAATAACAACAGAAAAAAACTAACAACCTAACACCTGTGAGTAAAGCAATAATTTTTTTCAAAGTATTTTCATATATCTCATGGGATTTTTGATGAAGGGTTTCATGGCATTCCGTAATATACAATGCAACTTTTTGAGAACTGAAAGAGTTATCATGGTATGAGACATAGAGGAAGTTTCAGAAAGAAAAACATAATTAATCTGGAACAAGAAGAAAGTCAGAGGGGTTTTTTGTTTCTGATTTGTTTAGAGTTTTTGTTAAAGTAACAGAACATGTTGTATGTGTCTACCTGAAGTAATCAGGTAGTCATCAGAAGTCATCAAACTGTTTCTCTTCAGACTTCCAGTGCTTAATTTTACGCTATCTAAGGTCTTCAGCACCTCATCAGAATGAAAACCTACTAATAATTACTTCAACAGTTACTGTAATAATAAATTATTATAATTTAGGAAGCACCATGATAGAAGCTATAAATACCTGAATAAGAAGAAAACTGGACAGTTTTATAATTAACAGAATAGAATAGGTTCCCCTGAAGATATAAGAAAAGGTGAAAAGAACTCAATATTATTTCTTAAAGAGGAAATTCAGAGAAGAAAGTGTAGCCCATAAAAACTAATATTATAGTGTTTTTAATATCTTCCCAGACATCTGTAAGGATATCTGTTGATCATCATGTGTATATTAAAAAACATTTAAAATTATTTTATTACTACAATTTCACAAGATATTCTACAAGATCTGTGATTTGTTGAATGATTTTAACATTAGTTTTTACAATTAATCAAGACAGCACCACCAAGCTAAGCGAATGGTTACTTACTTTGTTAGTCCAAGACCAGTAAAGATTAAATGCTTGCTTCTAACAAAATGTAGGGTTAAAAAGACAAATTGATACATAAACACAAAGATGCTGCACACACACAATCCAGGCAACACAAATTTCAATTTCTCATGGCACCTAAACTGTTAGGAGTTCTAACATTCCAAAGTCAAAAAGTCCAAGAAGAAAACATGATGGTGTCCCAGAGTTTTACTCAGACATTCAGAATCTTAGGCCCACTTCCCTTTCTGCTGGAGGGGGGTTGATTCTGTCAATCTGCTCTTCCAGATCAATAAACTAACCAGCAGACTATCAGGTAGAGGAGTGGGAATCTTCAGCTCCCTCTTTCAAATTATTAGGTTTTGTATGAAATAATTAAATATATATTGTTCCAGAGAAAGACAGAATAAGAAACATGAATTTCTAGCCAACTGGTAAGGGCTGTTTCCTGTCATGGGGGAAACCTGCCTTTCAAGTGCTGTTCTAGTGAGTATTTAAGTCACAATATTTAAATTGTCATTAATATGTAAAATGAAAAATAAGTCTTCTCTTTTTAAATCCAGGCTGTACAGATCAAACTTCTTTTCCTGTCCCAGTGAACATTTAATTAATATTAAAGTGGAACAGCTTTTCCCAAAAAGGATTGAGAACTGAACCTATAATTTACAGTTTAACAGGTGTAGGAGATGCAAGTTTTAATTCTCTCAGGTAAAAAGGAAATTGAATCTGCCTTTCATCTCCCAAGTGCTAGGAATTGAGAAAGATGTTACCCTAATATCTTCTATCTGAGATCACTATGTAGGTTGTCTACCTGATTCTAAAAGAGGTTTCAGGATTAAGAATATTAACAAGGATTAATTGTGTAATTTCCTGCCCATCTCAGGTGTTGTTTAGCATTTTGAAACATGAGACTGAAATGGACAGGTGTCCTAGACTTAATAAGGAAACCACCACACTCTTTACATCCACCGATGCTTCCGATTCTTTAAGTGATAGAGCTGGCATGTTGTCTTCCTGGGTACGTGAGTATTCTCACAATTTCAAAAGTTATTCCACCATTGGATGAAGTAACAATATAATTTCATCATTATTTCACTACCATTTCATAGTTTTCATATTACTAGCTTATTAGTTAGGAGGCATTACAAGCTTCAGTTCTGGTCCAATATTTGAAGAAGCTTTGTGTTTGGGGAAGAGACATCAACTCTTTAATAAGGTAATAAGACATGGCACCTGTCTTCTTACTGGTCCTGTGATTAGACAAAATATGAGAAGAGGCTAGAAGAGTTGGTCATATACAGGGAGCAGAGCTTTTAGCAATTTTTCTTTGAGCAGGGAGTCCAGTCAGGTGGCACACTCATCCTGGCTACAGGACTTTCAAAGTTATGTGTAGAAAGAATTGATGGAGAAAATCTATACATCTTTAACATAAATGTATACAATTTTTTTTTTTCAGGGGGAGACCATAAGATTAGTCATAAGACCGAGTCCAGTACACAGTCCTTCAGGCCATGCAACCTCAAGTTATGCATTGGTTTTCCATAGCTATATGAGCTATGCTCCTTATAGGGCACAAAAAGAGCCAGAGGAAAAAGTGAGTAACCCTAAAAAATAAAGTCCAAAGTAAAAAGCTCTACATTTTAGAACTCTTTGGAATTAGAATTTTTTAGTTCCATGTTTAGTTCACTGATCCTGTCTCTCAGACTGTCGCTTCAGTTCCTTTCTCTGGAAGCCACAGTGAACATACCTGTAATGCAAATCCCAGAGAGCTGCTAATTCCATGTTCTGCTGTCTGTGGAATGAGGTCTGTGAAGCATTTCATGCTGATAAATGGGCAGCTTGACAAAGGAAGTAATAAATGGTTAGGTAGCTACATTTGCTTCTTTGTGATGTTAAAAAGACAAAACTAAATAAAGAAAAACACAAAAGAAAAAGCAGGGGGGGGGCGGGACAGGACAGGGGGACAGGGGGGACGGGATGGGACGGGATTTGTATTGTCCTAATTGTGAAGGTTACAGTGAACTCCTTTAAATTTAAATTCATGGCTTGCAGTACTTTGGACATAGTCATTTGGAAAACTGTTTTGAATTGTTTATGCCATTTGAAATGTAAAGCATATTTATCCAGACATTGCTTTTCCACATACCATGTAGTTGAACACACTTTAAATGCCAAAAGTTAAATCTTGACAGAAGACTTGTTTTGTTCTTGGGGCATTCCTATTAAGTCTCTTCTCTTCCAGTTCTGTTAAAATGATTGTGTAGTTCTTCATAACCAAGAAAGTAAATTAATTTAAAACAATCTGCTGGTTTCTGCCTGTCTCATAAATGCCACACATCTATTTAACTAGGACAACAGGGTGGATATTTCCAGAACAAATACAGTTGTTCACACAAGGGTATCTGTATTCTCAGAAAGAGACATCCTCTTTGGAGATTCACATGAATTAAAAATGTCTGTACAAATATTATTTTCCAACCAAATCAAAGATTACATACTGCATTTTGCAAAAATATTGTGAGTCTTTCTTATTTCTATTTGCTTCTACGTACAAGCAAGCAGCTCTGCAGTGAGCAAGCACCAAGGAAATATAGGCAAGGGCAGAATGATAACTCCTATTTGTATACATAAGCACATCCACATCATGATGTATGCCCATCAAATCAGCATATTTGGCAAGTGAGAAATATTTCATATATTTGAACTGCATGTTTTTGAAGAAATGATTTAGAAGCCAGTCACATTGTTTATCTCATTTCCTGGCTGATACTCTCTGAGTGAAAATATTTCATACAGGTTAAGTGGCCATAAAAGAAAAGGTATTGGAAGGGTGTGCTGGTTTTGTATGGGATAGAATTAATTGTCTTCATACTAGCTAGTACAGGACTAAGTACTGGATTTATTCTGAAAAGTGTTGACAATGCAGGGATATTTTCTTTATTGTTGAGCAGCGCTTACACAGAGTCAAGGCCTTTTCTGCTTCTCACAAAACCCACCAGCAAGTAGGCTGGGGGTGAATAAGAAGTTGGGAGGCAAAATAGCTGGGACAGCTGACCCCAACTGACCAAATGGATATTCCATATCACATGATGTCATGCTTAGCAACAAAACTAAGGAGAATGTTGGCAGGGGGGGCCACTGCTTAGTGACCGACTGGGTATAGGTCAGTTGATGTTGAGCAATTATTTTATTTGCATCATTTGTCTCCCTTGGGTTTTATTTATCTCTCTTTTATTATCATCTTCTTTACAATATTATATTATTGTTATTGTTGTCAGTAGTAGTAGTAGTAGTAGTAGTAGTAGTAGTAGTAGTAGTAGTAGTAGTAGAGTTTTATTTCAGTTGTTAAAATCTTTTTATCTCAACCCATGCATTTTCTCACACATACTCCTGATTGTCTACCTCATCCTGTTAGTGATTGTTACTGTTTTGTTATTAATTTGAGTTCATGATTTTTTGATATTTTTATAAGGAATTATTAGGACTAATCAATTAAATGGAATCTCACAAAAATACCATTTTTTGTATAAAACAGTGGTATAGTATAATGTTTTAAGTAGTTATAGAGATGTTGTGCTTAGTTTAAAGTAACCATAAAACCAGTTATAATGCTCAATGAGGTACCATTGTTACACTGCTTAGTAAGGATGATTTATAATCCTGGAGACCATAAAGTTTTAAAAGTTGTACTGTGAAAGGGCCTCAAAGCTTGTTAAAATTTCAATGTGAGCCAAAGTCCTTGAGTCAAGGACATTAGGGGAGTGTTTCTTTTGAGTCAATAGTCTGTGGTGGTCACAAAAGCAGCCCCCAACTCATTTCAGGACTCAAGTGCACATGAGCAGAAAGAGGTGGAAATATGAAAATAGGTTACAGGAATTATCATGTTTATGTATGAGAACCTGATTAATATGTATTACTGTATTCAATATAGTCAGCATGCTACATGAGTTAGGTGTGTGTTGTTGGTGAGATGACTCCCCTGCACACCCGGCCATTAATAAAGGAGTGTCTGCTTATCTACATCAAATTGGTGTCGATAAGTTCTTTTATCCCATTTTGGTGACAGTTTCCCACAGGGAAGGAGTGAGCGAGTGACTATGTGGTTCTTAGTTGCTGGTTTGGCTTAAATGACAATAATGGGGAAGGTGAAGAAAGGAAAGTATCAATTCAAATAACTTTTCAACAATATTAAATCCGTTGCATGATCATCAGTGGGATAAAAGGATTCTTAAAACAAGAAAAATTTCAACATATTTTTGTTGTTAATTATTTTAAGCAACGGTATAAATTGCTTTGAGTTCCATAAAATATCTAGGAAGGACACTTAATGAGTTTTATTTATGCATTAATATCTCCTTATGTTTTCTCAGATATATGAATATAAAGACTTAAATGAAGTACAAGAGACATTTTTAAAACTACATAATGATGGGATAGGCAATTATTTTTCACTGAAAGTCACCAGAAGATAAATGAGTATGAGACTGAAATCTGTATCACTAACACATACACAGAACCCCAAATTAACCTCTGTTGTTACACTTTTCTCCACTCACTCTCAATAAAGAGAAAGAAAGAAAGAAAGAAAGAAAGAAAGAAAGAAAGAAAGAAAGAAAGAAAGAAAGAAAGAAAGAAAGAAAGAAAGAAAGAAAGAAAGAAAGAAAGAAAGAAAGAGACTATTAATATCTGGTACTGTAAACCAAGAATACATTAAGAAAGCAATGGAAGAACCTTATGAAAAATATGCTATTATTTGTTCATAACATCAAACCAATTTCAACATTTTTAAAGCCAAACATCTCCACAAAACAAAAATGGCATATTTTTCAAAATAATTTTTGGAATAATTTTTTTTCCATGAGCTGTAATAAATATAACTATTTGCTTGTCCAGCATTCTGTCACAATAGAAAAAATAAAAGGCTTTTTTTTTTTTATTTATCCCTGTAAGTTACTGGTTCCATATTCAAATAACCCATTTTCATAGGCAGTAACTTTAATGATCTTTTTGAATATGTTAGCTCTTGCTTATAGTTGCAGCAAAATAAACCAAGAATAAGTAATATCGCAAACAAACACCTGTCTGTACATATTAACATATTAGTTCTTAGTTTACTGCAACAAGAATAAAGTTTTACTGAAATAATTTTTTGTTTGCCCATACTTTGCTATTCGGAAGGTTTTTCTGTGTACTGATACAGAATTTTTATATAAAGTAATGCACGAAAAGCTTGCGGTAATGTTTGGATGACTTGTTAGATTTTGAAACTTTTTGAAAATAAGAAAAAAGACATAAAATTATATTTTGGCGACTATGTACTGGAAAGTACATCTACTATTTCTATTTTCCAGACAAAAAGAATCACCTGATGGTTATGCCAATTGTATCCTATTTGATGCTGAATAAAAACCAATAGGAAATGTGTTTTAGGCAAATATAATAATTTTATAAATAAAAAGGTAAACGACAGAACATAACTGAAACCCTTTTGGTAATGTTTACAGTGGATGGGTTTTAATAACTTGTGTCCAGAAATTAATGGGTAAAGATGGAATAATTCTTAGTCCTATCAGTAAAAAATATATACATAATGCTGCTAGTAAATCAGGCTTTTTCTTCAGTAAATTTATCATGAAAAGTCTTCTAGCCAATGATTGCAAGTATTTTCAAGTGATATTTTCAATTTTTTTATTTTTTTCCACATTCTAAAATAAAGGATTCATGTAAAACTTTAAACACAGGACTCAGTGGATATCTTCATCACACATGACTGATTCATAACTGGTAATCAATTGTTAATAATGATTTCCTATTTTGTGAGTTAAATCATGATTAAACCTTTTTTATTTTTATTATTTTTTTAACCACTTTTGAAATTATCTTATTTTATCTTACTGTCTAATAACAGAAATCCTGGAAATAGAATCCTGAACAAAACAAAAAAGTTGGAGGAAGGACTTTTATTAGGCATCTGATTGAATGATATCAAACTAGTCCAGAGCTAGACCAAATTATTGTCACTAAAATGCCTGTGATGTGGAAAGGAGATCCTCAGCACCACCTATTTCATTCTACAGAACCTGTCCTGCAGAACACCACTTGCTAGCACAGACAAAGCATACACTGTTATACTATAACATTGTTTTCATTCCTATGTTGTAGGTGGATCCCACTGGTAGTGTAAAAGGTCAAATAGTTCTCTAAATAATACAACCCTTTTATTACTTTTTATAAAGTTGGGAAAGCAGATTGAAGACTTTTTACACAAGTAATGTCTTGTATGATTACAAAAACACAGAGTCTGTTCAAGAGCAATGAGAGGATATAATCTGCTTTTCCACCAAATCTATAGAATATAGACTTTCAGTCTAAGCTAATATACTTCTATTTAAAATAAATGACTAAGGTAAATATGTCTCTAAATAGACCTATTTATGTTGACTAGAGAAGGAATTTTTAAAAAAATCCTCAAACCATATTCTCTAGCGTACAAACCTAAATTTTGAGGAGCTAAAGTTTATTCAAATTAATCTTATCTTCAGGATCTAAATAATAATAAATATCTTTATTCAGACAGGTGTACTGTGCAGGAATAAGTAGACATTTGTTCATGTTTCTACCTGAACCAGTGTTCAGAAGAATACCAGTCTAATTTGATTTTTAAAGCTGTAAAGAGCATATGCTTACCCTTGAAACTATGCAATGTAAAGTTTTCAGGTACATGATCAGGTATACCCACAGTCCAGATCTGTAAAAGTTTTTGTAAGATATATTTTGTATAACATGTTTTATATTAATATTTGAGAGCAATTAGATAAGAAACTTGGGGGAAAAAATACCCAGTTATGATAAAGTAGCTATATAGAAAAGAGCTCACAAGTGCAGTTCATGTGATTAGAGCTTAATGAAGTTAATAGTAATAGTATAAAATCACATTGCTGTTTAGAATAAGTCAGCAATTAGTCATTATACTCTGATTGAAGGTTGAATATTGTAGGAACTGGAAGATTAAACAGATTGATTTTTGTGTTTTGATCTTTGTGAATTTACAAGTCTGCCCTTTAAGGGAGGAAGCTTCATAGTAGCACACCCACAGAGAGGTTCGGAGAGACAATGCAGAAGGGAGATCCCAACTGAAATGGAGGCTGAGGGGTTACCTCATTGCTCTCTACAGTTTCCTGAGGAGAGGAAGCGGGGAGGGAGGTGTTGATCTCCTTTCGCTGCTATCCAGTGACAGGAAGCATGGGAATGGCTCAAAGCTGCGCCAGGGGAGGCTCAAAACTGGATGACAGCAGGCAGCATTTTTTTGCTGAGAGGGTGGTCAAACACTGCAGCAGGCTTCCAATAGGCTTCCTAGATGTGTAACCTTCCTTCGCTGCAATCAACGAGACGTGGTCAATGCCCCAAGCCTGCCAATGCTTAACAGGCATCTGGACAATGCCCTTAATAACATGCTTTAACTTTTGGTCAGCCCTGAATTGGTCAGGCGGTTGGACTAGATGATCATGGTACATCCTTTCCAACAATTCTATTCTATTCTTTAAAAAACCCAAAACCACCATCTCTTCTGTTATTAAACTTTATCACTTCTGAGAAACTTTTGATTTTTAAAAAATTAATATTTTTATTCTTATTATATTTTTCTCTCTGTCTGAGGTTGCCATCTGCTAAACAGTTTCTTCATTGCTTACAGGAGGGTTTGGTTTTACAGCTATTCCTGTAACTGCTACCCCAACAACCATCAATTAAAGCTTTCTATAAACATTATACACTTTCTTCGATGTCCCGTTTTCCAATATTCTTGATGGTTTAATTGTTTTCTGATGAAAAGAATTTATAAATGAGAATAATGTTGAAAAATTTAATGGATGAAAACAAAAAATAAATTGAAAATATTTTGCCTCTTATGCTCACTCACACATTTCAAGTATATTCATTTACTTGGAAATGACAATCTGGATACAGAATCAGACATCAGAGAGACAACAAATAAGCAACTAACAAGAAATCTAATCCGTTAAGGTTTTACAGTATGTTCTCAGAGTCTGACATTCAGATTTGAGAAGAGATATAATAGGATATGAAATGATATGAAAGTTCCTTTTTACTAATTAATAGGTCATAAATTCATAGATTTTTGAATTAAAATAGATAATTGCAAACATCTAATGTCATTTTATAATATGGAACATATATTGATTCTACTGAAGTAAGGATCATTATTGGGATTTTCTGCATTTGTAATCTTGCACATAGAATGAAATTCTGCTTAATAGCTTACCTGGTTGGTAACTTGATTAACTGTTTTAAAAGAAAGAACTAGAATTGTATCTGTGATTTTTAGGAGTAGAAAGATATATGATATTGACAAACAAAAAGTAATTTCCATTTGGGTTTTGTTAGCTGTGGATAAGGTCTCAGGATAAGTTAATTGGCTGAATTAGAGCAGTGTTCAGAAAAATACCAGTCTAATTTGATTTTTAAAGCTGTAAAGAACATGTATCACCTGCAGTGGTTAAAGTGATTATTTCACAATGAAATTCATAAATACTATCATTGAGAAATAAAACTGCCCCATGATATCTCAAATGAGCTTTCAAATTATGATGAAAATGTGTTATGTTGAAAGTTAATAATGTGAACTACTTCACTGCTGAATGAAAGTTTAAAAAAAAGCTCAGAAAGGATCATCTTGTAAAGAGTTATGTTACATAAAAAAGCTTTGTTTTGTGAGTGGATCCTTGGGAAGAGATGAAGGCAGAGCAATGAATTTAATTGAAATTCAGCTCAAATATTTCAGTGAATTGACAGGTTTGTTTTGCTTTTTTTCTCTGTAGCTAGGTATAGGGATATTATAAATGTACTTTGTTAGTGTACATGGTTTGCAAGATATTTTAAAATTTATCCATTCTCTTTGTAATTGCTGCACACAGATCATTTTAACCTAAGTTACGCTATGAAGTCTTCATCAGAAATAATTTGCTTGACACTATTTACACATAGTAGTCAATAATATAATCTACAGTCATTGTTTTATTTATGACTCTTCTCTCCTTTCAGAACAGGTGTGGATAACATTTGAGTGTGAAACAAATTACATTGCTGAAAGAATTAAAATGGAGGGGATTTGCCATATCAAATTAATTGTATCTTCAGTGTGATAGAAGTTAGGGCTTACAGAACAAGCTGTGGAAGCTTTTCCCATCAGAATGTCCCTGAATTTTCCCAAAACACTGTTTACCAATTATAAGATTGTGAAAATTTTCCATTAGCATGACACCTCTAAAAATATGTGGTCTAAGTAGCTGTGTCATTCAATCCAAATGTCTTACACACATGCTACAAAGACATAATACTGTCAGAAATAGAAAAAAAAAATCTTCATATTGCCACAGGGCTTTTCTAAACAGAGTGCAATTTAAAATTTCAGGGCAAGGTTTTGACTTTTGTCTTCAAGTGTCCAGTACGAAACACCTAGGAGTAACTATGCAAGCGAGACTATTACAGAGGGTTTTTTGGTATTATATATTATATCATCAATGTTACACACAGTCATAGAGAGTCAAGTAGGTTGGAAGGTGCTTCCTGAGATGATTAAGGCCAATCCCCCTGCTCAGACAGGAACAGCCAGAACAGGTTGCCCAGGACTATGTCAGATACCCATGACCCACACATTAAAAACGTATCTTCTTGTGTTCACATGGAAAATCATGTGGTTTAATTTGTACCATTGCCTCTTGTCCTGTCAGCAAGCACTACTGAGAAAAATCTGTCTCCCTCTTCTTCATTCCACCCTATCAGGTGCTTGCACACATTGACAAGATCCCCCTGAGCCTTCTCTTCTCCAGGCCAAACAGTCCTTCCTCTCTCAGTGTCTCTTCATATGAGAGGCTCCAATTCCTTAATCACTGTTGTGTCTCTGCTGGAGTCACTCCAGTAAGACCATATCTTACCCAGCACTACAGATATGGTCTCACCAGTGTTGAGTGCAGAGGAAAGATCACCTCCCTCAACGTGCTACTAGTGGACTTAATGCAGCCCAGAATACCATTGGCCTTTTTTGACATGAAAGTGGATACAATAGAATATGTATATTTGTGTAGATATGCTTACTGATTCTTAGGCATCTGTCAGGCATGTGTAATGTTTAATGCCAAAATAAATATTGTGCTCAACTGAAGGGGGATGCAATGCTAGATCACTTGAGTCACCTTGCTACAAGCTCAAGAGATCAAATGTTGCTTTTTGTTAGAGGGAAATATATTATGCTGGATCTAACAGCCTGAGATAGGCTGCTGCTCCATGCCCACAGGTCCAACCAGCAGCAAGGCTGGAGGTGTATTTTCAACAGGTGCATGCACATAGAGAACAAATATACACAACATTTATACAGGACCAGCCACACAGGTCACAGACAGATATTTGGAGCAAGCACAAAAAAACAGCACCAACAGACTCACCCTGCTCCTCTCACTGGCTGATCAGAATGCAGATCCATTGGTGAGAATATATATACATTTGTATAAAGTGGATCCCTCCAGTAGCTGAGCTCAGACAATCAGGACACTCAGTAGTTGACCACTGGATCCTGGTCTCCGCAACTTTTGGTGCCTGGACATATCAGAAACTGAAACTGGAGCCCTACTCCAGTTGCTGCTACAGTCTGTCACACACACACATCCACTTGGCCTCCCCCACACAAATACACATGCACACACAAATAAATTGGCCAGGACTGCCATGGTCCCATAGCTGACCCCCTATACTCTCACACTCAAGGACACACAGGCATTGTTCACACCCAGAGCTGGTTCTCAGACACTCAGTCAATCCCTGGCTCCCAGGTCACTTTATCTATTCATCCAGTTTCATCTTTTTAGTGATTACACACTCCCTTGCATACCAGCACTCACTCCAGTTGCTAACACCATGGACACATGGGCCCTCCAGCCAATAGTCTGATTCTAGTTGCTGCACTCCCTCCACCTTATATGCACAGATGCACAAAGAAGAGAGAGTCCCTCGCTCAGGAAAAAGTTAGAAGCTAGTAAGAAGATAGGGCAGGCTGTGCTGGTCAGACACAGAGCATGACTAGATAAGTGGACTGACCAGCCAACTGTCTACATGTGATCATCAGGTTTTTTCCTCCTACCCCTCCATCTTCACATACTAGTTCCTCCCCAAACCACATAATACATGCCGTCTTCTCATTTTTGGTTCCTCCCTTAAACATTCCATAATATAATCCTGTGCAATCATGAACTGATGTTCCCCTATGCAGCAACCCCCATCTGAAAGGCGATCAGGTTTCACACCTGGACAATGGGGCTGATGGGTCTCCTGGACCAACCCTGGAAGGGACCTAGACAAGATGTTTATTCCTCTGGAATCCTTAATATGAGATCTTACCTGCCATTGCGCACCCCTGTGCTCCTGTGGACTTGTGAAGCTGTGTCTTATATGGATCAACCACTCTCCTGTGATGATGGGCCTGCAAGGATTCCCATGAGGAGAGAAGAGAAGAGAAGAGAAGAGAAGAGAAGAGAAGAGAAGAGAAGAGAAGAGAAGAGAAGAGAAGAGAAGAGAAGAGAAGA
>NW_020799091.1:37015429-37121678 GCF_003259725.1 Athene cunicularia | reverse complement strand
AAAGGAAAGGAAAGGAAAGGAAAGGAAAGGAAAGGAAAGGAAAGGAAAGGAAAGGAAAGGAAAGGAAAGGAAAGGAAAGGAAAGGAAAGGAAAGGAAAGGAAAGGAAAGGAAAGGAAAGGAAAGGAAAGGAAAGGAAAGGAAAGGAAAGGAAAGGAAAGGAAAGGAAAGGAAAGGAAAGGAAAGGAAAGGAAAGGAAAGGAAAGGAAAGGAAAGGAAAGGAAAGGAAAGGAAAGGAAAGGAAAGGAAAGGAAAGGAAAGGAAAGGAAAGGAAAGGAAAGGAAAGGAAAGGAAAGGAAAGGAAAGGAAAGGAAAGGAAAGGAAAGGAAAGGAAAGGAAAGGAAAGGAAAGGAAAGGAAAGGAAAGGAAAGGAAAGGAAAGGAAAGGAAAGGAAAGGAAAGGAAAGGAAAGGAAAGGAAAGGAAAGGAAAGGAAAGGAAAGGAAAGGAAAGGAAAGGAAAGGAAAGGAAAGGAAAGGAAAGGAAAGGAAAGGAAAGGAAAGGAAAGGAAAGGAAAGGAAAGGAAAGGAAAGGAAAGGAAAGGAAAGGAAAGGAAAGGAAAGGAAAGGAAAGGAAAGGAAAGGAAAGGAAAGGAAAGGAAAGGAAAGGAAAGGAAAGGAAAGGAAAGGAAAGGAAAGGAAAGGAAAAGGAAAAAGAGACCATTTCAGTTGAAAGGGACCTACCATGATCGTCTAGTCCATGATCATCACTAACTGTAAAGGCTGCATAATCAAACCTCGCTCTCATGTATAGCGTGACACCTTCACCTCACTTGCCCTGCCTATCCCTCCTGAACAGTCTGTAGCTCTCCATCCCACCAATGCAACTGTGGGACTCATTTCACCAAATCTTGCTAGTCATAGAATCACAGAATCATAGAATGGTTTGGTTTGGAAGGGATCTTAAAGATCATGTAGTTCCAATCTCCCTGCCATGAGCAGGGACAACTTCCACTAGACCAGGTTGCTCAAAGCCCCGTCCAACCTGGTCTTGAATGCTTTCAGGGAGGGGACATCCACAACTTCTCTGGGCAACATTTTACAGCGTCTCACTCACCTCACAGTAAATAATTTTTTCCTCATATCTAATCTAAATCCTCCCTTTTTCAGTTTAAACCCATTACCCCTCAACCTCTCACTACACTCCCTAATAAAGAGTCCCTCCCCATCTTTCCTGTATAGAAAGGTCACTGTAAGCTCTCCCCAGAGCCTTCTCTTCTCCAGGCTGAACAACTCCAACTCTCTCACCCTGTCCCCTGATCATCTTTGTGGCCCTCCTCTGGACACCAATGATATCATAGTTTTGGGAACTAACCAACACTACCAGTTCATCATGTTTGTTTGTCATACTGTGTGCATTGGTGTACAAGCATTTTATACTTGCTCCTGAGCTCTCTGTGCTACCAGAAACAGCATAAATGTTCCCATTAGCATTGCCACTGTCAAACAATGCCACTGCATTTTGGTTTACCTACTGCAATCCTGTTGGTATCCTCCAATCCATTTTGTTTGTTGGGGGTGTATGTGTGTGTGTGTTTAACAGCTTAAATCGAGAAAGAGTTTAGGTGAAAACCAAAGAAGGTGAGAACCAAGGAAAATTAGGTACCTATAAGAAGCCATGATTCAACATTTCTGTGCCAAGTGAGCTGAATATCTTCCATATTTTACTGCTTGATGCTAAGGATGCTGCTATGGTAGACAAAACCAGTTAGTTGACTTAGAGAACACTCCAAATATTCTGAATAAAGCTGATACTGGAAAGCTGAAAAGCGTAAAAATTCTAGTTGCAGGGTCTAAGTGAGATCTTGTTCTTTTTTGGAACTTCTTGTAAATAGGGCATGCAAAGGATGTGTCCTCCTCTTTCAGAATCCAGAGTCGGAACTCACTGTTGAAAGTAAATTATATTAATCACTATTTATATTATACAGTATTTCTCAAAGCATTTGCATATGGAACAAGAAGTAATCACCAAATTACTGTCCTTTGAAGATTTAAAATACATTGTCCCACAATAGCCAAAGCAGAAACAGATTTCATATAAAAAGTCCTCTGTTGTACTACTTGTCTTTTTTTCTGACAAAAATTTTTACTTAAAAGATATTTTATTATGTCTTTAAATTTTAATTTCACTAAATAATATTTCTCTATATTTCCACTGAATTTTTAAAAGATAGTTTAGATATATACATATTGAGATTATAATGATGAAGCCAGAACAATATGAGTTTTTTAAAGAGCATGTACTTCTGTTTATATTCATAATGCATTTGTGTAGTGACAAAAGGAAAAAGAGAAGGAAGAAATACATCCATGCTAACAGTTCTAAACTTTCTAAATACAGGTCATGTAGTTCACCAGAAATCACATTGGAAACTCACCCATTCAAAAGGACAATGTCACTTAGCTTACTTCTTACTGCATTTGAGTAATAACCAGTTGGCTAAATACATTATCACAATCTGGAATCTTTTAACAAATAAATACAGAAATTGTGTAACTAAGAGACCATATATTTATCAGACATTTTTCCCAGCTTTATCCTGCAGCCTTTGTTCCTTTGTGTTCCAGTCACTGATGCACAGACAAGTCGTGTTTGTAAGTGGTACATAGGAATTCTCTTATCTACATTAAGTTTTGCAATGTTAATTTTGAAAGGTTCGTCCAAAAACAATGTTTGGGTTTGCTACGAAAACCTTTTTATTTTAGTTCTCCCAAGCTTAAAATTTGGGAAAGAGGTCCAGCCATAATCCACATACCCTCCCCAAAGTAAGCTTTTCCCTTCTTTACAAGTCTAGTCATTAGGCATGAAAATTACTTTATCATGAATGCATAATGACCATAGATAGACCGTGGGGGTCCATCTCCACCCCCTGCAATGGACAGTAGTAGTAGAAGAGCTAATTTCTCATAAACTGTGAAGAGATCAGAAGAGATAAATAAGTTGACTCAAATGCGTATCTATGTTAATGATATGAATATCAAAGTAAATTTTTCAAGCTCTATCAGAGGTAGAATTTTACCTAATTACTTTCAACTATGTTATTGAACATGGTAGAAAATTATATTATAACATGAAGATGAATTCTCCAGTGCACTTCAGTTTATACATTGTCTTATTCCATTAAATTCAGAACAACAACTTGTTACTAGTGGAAGATATCAGATGAGAATTGATGCAAAAGCAGAAAATCAATCACCAATTTAAGAAAAAAGTATCAAAATCTGTAGGGTGAGCATTTTCATCAAGGCTTGACTATAAACAATATAAAATAAATATGATATGCTTTCCCTGAGACACAGAGGAAAGCAACGTACTCTGTGAAGTTTTTACATGATTAAATACGAAGCCTATATTAAAACTTAAAGAGTTTAACTTATCCTGAAAAAAGCAAGCTATTTCCAAGCTGAAGATGTCTTTCCATTCTTAGTTTAGTCTGATGTTGTCTTCATGCAATGTTTCATAACAGTAGATGAAATGTATATTCTATACTGCTTTATAGCCAATCCTGTGAAGATATTTTTAGGACTGGACATAAGGTTACGGTCAGAAAACAAACAAAAATTCAGTCATTATGTTTTGTTCAGTTCAGAAATACATTGATCAGATAAGTCATTTGTGAACTTGATTTCAACTAAGGAATTAACTGGTTTCCTGTAGCAAAGTATAAGCCATTTTCAAGTACCATTCAGCCTGGGTCTACTCTTCCCTTTCACCAAGACCTAGGTTTCTTCTCTTTTTCCCCAAACTATAAACCTTTTTTTTTTTTTTTTTTTTTTTCATTAAGATCATGGAGAAGCTTGTTGAAGAGAATGCACAACTACAAATCTCTGGTCTAAATTTCTCTCTTTAGCTTCAGGATGGTAAATTAAATTGAGATTTCTGTCTCAAGGAGTGAACAACAACTTAATATACGGCCAATGGAGTATAGAAATCCCACTTTCAGAATCAGTGAATCAGGACATGCTCAACACTAACGAGGTACAATATACTATCTCTCCACCCACCTGTTATGTAACAGTTGTTTATGTTTCAGTATAAAACAAAGTTCTCCTATGTAACCATTAATTCAGAGCAAATGGAATAGCCCCTTTGGTTTATATTCATATTTCATTTTATTCTAAATCCTTTTGACTTTCTTTCTCAAAAGAAACTAAAGAGTACTAAAAATACTGGATGTCTACAAAAATTCTAAATAGCTTTCTCTCAGAAACTGCCAGCACAGTCCTCTAAACCACAGAAAACAGTTGAGAGTTTACCCTTTCACTTTCTTTTTTTTATATTTCCTACAAACTGAATACTGTGTTTCCTTGTAGACTGTGTTTGCAAACTTCTATGTAAATGGTAAAAACAATTATGTTGGACTCTGGAAATTCAATCCGAAGGATACTGTAATTCAAAACAGATTGTTGGTCCAAACGAGAGCTTCTTAGAGATAGAGCTCCTCTTCAATGACTAGGAAGAGTCTGGAACAGCGTGTCTTAAAAGATACGATGATGTGTAAGAGGACACTGATTAGCAGTGGGATATGGAGAGGAAAAGACATTAGCTTCATTCTAACCAGAGAATTTTGATCAGAGAATTTTGACTAACATAGTGAGTGCAAATGGAGTGA
The DNA here is from genome assembly GCF_003259725.1 of Athene cunicularia. Classification (NCBI taxonomy): domain Eukaryota; kingdom Metazoa; phylum Chordata; class Aves; order Strigiformes; family Strigidae; genus Athene; species Athene cunicularia. The sequence continues at coordinate 37,117,070 of NW_020799091.1, read as the reverse complement.
TCTGTGCCTCCATATGGGACATTGTGCAGTGCATCTGCCTTGCTGCTAATGAGACTTCCACCTAATAAGGGAGGGGCAGTGCAGCTAGCACAACAGCATTAGATTGTAAAGAGCAGGCTACAGACCTACAGACCTTACTTCTCATATCAGGTAGAAAAACTAAATTAAGGGAAGTTTAATAATGCTGCGATACCAAGAGTTTGTGGCATCTGCAATATTTAGTACAAATCATTGTACTTTAGATATGCTACTCTAACTCATTTGAGTAAGAATGGCTGCAGTGCAAACTGCACACTGAGTATGAAGGATTTAATTTTCAAATGAATATGTAGTTGATAAAATTTATAGCGGGCTCTGATGCTCCTTCACTGGTATTTTGGCACAAGTAGCCATAGACTATAGTCCAAGACAGATAATTTTTTTATGAACAAAAAAACATGGAAAAGCTTTAAGACTGCAGCACCATAACCACTGTTGAGAGATTTGGTAAGTGTGGACCTAGAAGGAGACTTCAGTGAGATTCTCCTGTGGCTTTGCATGCTTCACAAAGCACAGTATTGACTTTTCTGATCACTACACTATCTAATCACAGCAAAGTACAGTGGAAATATCTCAGCCCTGAAATCTATGGCTTATGTCAGGGCCCTGAGTGTGCAAATAAACCTTAATGACTCTTACCAGATTCACATGAAGCTCTACCCCACACTATGAGCCCAAAGACTCCATTTCAACTTTGCCCAGGGCCATCAGCCCCTTCCTGAGCTATGCTGAGGGAGAGTCAGTCTCCGGCTCAGCTCCATGACCCTGTCTGACCATGGAGCCCCACCATCCAGATCCCAGCCCATGTACTGACTGCCAGCTTTGGTCTTGGTCCTGTCTTATCACTGTGGACCTGTTCAGTGATCACTTGTCCTGTTTCTAACACTGACTTCCTAGCTTCATCCTCAGATCTGCCTCACCACAGTGATACTGATCCATACTGTTGGTTGAACCTACCATTTCCAGCTCCGTTCCACTTACCTTGTGTCATGGTTTAACCCCAGCCAGCAGCTAAGCAACACAAGGTTGCTCACGCACTCCCCCTCCAGCAGGATGGTGAGGAAGAGAATCGGAAGGGTAAAAGTCAGAAAACTCATGGGTTGAGATAAGAACAGTTTAATAATTGGATAATCATAATAATAATGATTGTAATGAAAAAGAAAATAATTAAAAAAAAAAAGAGAGAGAGAGAGAGAGAAATAAAGCCCAAGAAAGACAAATGATGCAAATGTAAAAACAACTGCTCACCACCAGCTGACCAATGCCCAGCTAGTGCCCAAGCAGTGGTCCCTGATTAACTTTCTTCCCAGTTGATTTGTTGAGCGTTATGTCATATGGTATGGAATATCCCTTTGGTCAAATGGGGTCAGCTGTCCCAGCTGTGTCACCTTCAAAGCTCTTGTGCTCCCTAGTCTACTCCCTGGTGAGGCAGTGTGAGAAGCAAAAAAGGCCTTGGCTCTGTGCAAGTGCTGCTCAGCAATAAAAAAAAAAAAAAAATATCCCTGAACCATCAACACTGTTTTCAGCATAAATCCAAAACATAGTCCCCTACTAGCTACTCTGAAGAAAATTAACTCTATCCCAGTCAAAACCAGCACATCTTGCTGAGTACAGGTCCTGGCCAAAAATACCCTGAAATTTCCTCCTTGGCCATGGCTCATCTGCCCTTAGGGAGCAGAGCCCCACAGATTAGGTCAGGAAGTTTTGCATGTTGCTATATGACAACTTGCTGAAGGGTTTTCCAAGGTCCAGTTCTAGGTGCTATATAGTTCTCTTTCATAGTGATTATTTTTTTAAATGCACAACATGAGAATATGAGTAAATAGAATGTTGGAGAGCATCGTGGATAATTACTACAATCAGGTTGCCACAAATCTTTATTCAACCTCCCCTGTTTACATGCACTTTAAAATAATTTTTCATAAAACTGATTATTTGACCTGAAATGCTCAGTTCTTGATCTCTGCCTAGTAATCTTGAATTACAAGGCAAACAGATAAGCAAAAAAAAAGATTAAGCAAAATAAGGTGCAGAACAGGGAGGAAAAAATAATTTGTATTGTAAAAATTGTTCAAAACTTGTCTGTTATTGTGAACTCTGCTCTTCTCACCTTCACTTCCTTTTCCCCAGAAGGAAATTAGCTTTCTACAGTATTGAATTTCTAGAGTACTGTTAAAAAGAAGTTTGAGACTGCACAGAACCCCTGAACAACAGGTACTTCTATTACACATGCCATTTTCTTAATTTTGTCCTTCATTACTTCACGACATTTTGGCAGAAGATCATAACCTTATCACTTTATCCTTAATACTAAATATTAAGCAATAAATTATATGGAATTATAACTAGAAAGAAAAAAAGGAAAGTTTCCAGAGCACTAATAAACGTATTATATACTGCCCCAACAAATACTGTAGATGTGACAGCTAAATTTTGCCAAAAGCAGACATATAATTTCTTTCATCTACAATTAAATATTTTCTACTTATGTTATATACTGATGTCATTTCAGTTCTGGGTAGTGGAGATGAGATTTCACTCTGATCAAGAAGTAGTTAAACAGAGGGACAGTGGAACTGCCTTTTGTAACCTTCCAGGTAATAAAAGTTAAATAACCTTCTACTGGGCTAATCACCTTCTACTAAGAGGCAATCTCTGTATAGAAAAAGCTGAGGCTTCTGCCCAGTGTCAGCCCTATCTAAAAAGTGGAAATAATTACAATTTTAATGTATCAAAATGTCACCCCAAAATTGGGAGCAGTTCTATAGTTTAATTATGCTCCCATTATTTTACTGTGAGGATATTTTATCTTTTAATTTATGAGTCAGTAGTAACTTCACTGCAATGAATATAACTACTTAATTCTGTAAAATGACATTGAAGATGGTATACACAATATGCAGCTTATTTAAAACACAAAGTTAATGAAAATCTCCCCAGACTGAAAATTCTGGACTTTATAGTGCCGTTAATTAAGGAGAAAAATAACTACTTGTGGGGCATTATTAATTATGATATACAAATATATAAATGTAGTGACATATAGGTCATGTTTCTTAAAAGTGAGTTTCAAATTTGTTTGCATGGATGCCATTAAATTATTTAACAGTTTAGAATGAAAACTACTGCATATGAGATGAAGAATTTAGATTATATAATAGTTTCATAGTCATTCAACCAGTCATGGTTGCTGCTCAATGTATTCATGTGGCTTACATTTTCTGCCAACTGTAGATTACAAAATGAGCACCACCTTTCGATGTAGCACCTGCACCAACATGAGTACAATTCCTAGCTAAGATACTCTGGTAGGAGAATGGGAAAGTTCTTTGTAAAAAATTAATTGCTGGACACTATCCATTTACCAGTTAGAGATAAACACACTCAGGCTCAATCAATCATATAAAGCAGTATATAATATATAGTATGCAATATTGCAAACCTTTAGAGTGAACAAGACTCTTACTGTGTCCTAAAAAACAATGGACCACTATTATGCAAGTTTTTTTGTACATCACTACGGAAAAATTCCACCAGGTTTGGCATAGAAAAGTAGAATTCAGAATGGATTGCAGAGGCAAAAGGAAAAAAGAAGAACAGCTACAAACTGAAACAACCAACCAAAATATAATGAGACGATCCTCAGACAGCTAATAAAAATATGAACATCTAGAAGAGGATATTGTTAGAAAACTATGTGATTTAGTTATTGTTAGAAATCTATCTAGATTTAGATTTTGACTTAGTGAATTTAGTGGTTCTTCATCAGTTTTCTTTCTGTTCCTAAAGATGTGCATCTCTTTTAACTATGATGAGAGTCTTTGGTATAGACACCTAACTAATAGAAAATTGAATATGGATCTAAAAAGCCTTTCCTGCACCTGAGTGTTCAGTAAGTGAAGAGAAATAAAAGCAAAGGACTATAAGCCAATGAGTATTACACTCAAATGAGAAGGTGGAGAATTATAGTCAAACTCCAGATGTGCATTGTTAATGCAGATGTCCACTGGACTCAATATTCTTTCTGGCCTAACTCAGTGGCCAGTCTTGGAGGGTTCTTTCTCCTTCAGATAATTTTCTTTGCCAAGTTTGTGAAAAATCAGGTGCTAGCTCTGACCTAAAAATTTTCAAGTTGTTTGGAATTCAGTCACTCAGGGTTTTTGCACTTTCCTAATATTTCTTGCATTTTCAGTCACTCAGAAACAAAAATCTAAGTTTCTTCAGGAGAGGTAGTTCACAATTAGTGAAAAGGATCCTGGAATTAATTTGATAGTATCTGCTTAAGCCTGAAGTCAATAGTTAATTTTCTCCTCAGAACAGGATTTCTCTTTAGGGAAGAATGATATCTGGTTTAGGCTTAAATGATCGAGAAGACACAAACTTACCTTCTTCTAGGAAGCTATCTTAAAGCCTAACTACCTTGTCAGGAATCATATCTTATGCTGAATTCTCTCCTTCTGCAGAGTCTGTTTCTGACTATAGAAACATCCTGTTTACCTCTTATGTTTCAAATAGAAGACATACTTGATATAAAATTCCCTACTTCCCAACACCAGCCACCCTTCCCCAGCAAAAGTACAAAGCTCCATATTTTCTCATGAGGGAAAAGATTTTCAGGAGATGTAAACATATACATATATATTCAATCCACCTGTGCTTTTGATGAAAGCTTTAAGTGGTGTCTGGATGAGATGCTGTCTTCAAATACTGGAGTCTGAAATGTCAGACCTACTGAGGTGCCTAAGTGGCCTTTTCTTAAACTTTTGAGTGCTCATCAACTTGTGTTGATTGAAAAAGAGAATCTGAAGTAAAAGATAAACACTGTAATTTTTGTCCAAAACTTCTCTTCATATTTCATTTTCTACAGCAGAGATTAAATTTTGAGATTAATTTCAATAATTGCTTTTACTTTAATTGTATTTTTTTCTCTTTCCTTTTTTCTTTTTTTCTTCCTCATACTGTTGGTCTTTCTACTTGTATTACAACATCAGTCATTACACAGTGATAGAACATGTTACATGAATTAAGAGCTGGTTAATGAACAAACATCAGAAAATTATAAACATTCAATTCCTGGAAGGATATACAATGATCAGTAATGGATCTGGTGTTATTCAGTATTTCCAACAGAAGTCCGAAGAGTGACTTGCAACTGATAAAATTTGAGAATGATACAAACTTGCCAGAATGATAAATAAACCTGTTTGGATGGTACTTTCTACTAGAGCTGGTCATAAAGATTATCTTATTGGTCCATTGAATAGTGATTGACTGGTCTGATTCTGGAGCTGACACTGTTTAAAATGGCGTGACACTGAACATGTTAGGTAACCAAGAGGTCAACATTGTCATGCCATCATTATAAACACAGATGCACCTGTCTCCTACCCTTAATCTCTCTTAAGACTCTTGTTTTATCTCTCATCATTCCTTTCCTGAACAAATATTAATTCTGAGATATTAACATGGATTTATACAAGGCACCTTACTGGATTACAACATGCACATGATGCAGACCAGGCTGAGCAGACTATATGATAGTCTAGTAATGACATGCTGGCTGACAAGCAGGAAGGTCTTCTGAGTTGTCAACAACAGTGGCTCATTCTTGGTGCCACTGCGAATAATGACAGTATCCTGGAGATACCATACGGATTTACAGTGGAAAGCAAACATGCTCTAGACTGTGGTGCAATCTGTAAAGCAGCATTCATACCTATATTGAGAAAGAAGTCTAGACATGGCTAATGTGTCAAAATTTTATTTAGAAGATGAAAACAACATTTGTAACAGATACAGTTCAGTTACTGAATTCATCAAGGTTGTAATCCAATGATCTTTTGGTGAAAACATATTGTTTATAGGATTTGTTTGAATTCCTTGTATAATAAGTATTACTTTTTCTTTTATATATAAAGAAATATATGTATATATAAATATATTTTATATCCATTCATATTAAAAAAAACCAACATAAAGTGAATATATTAGTAATTACAAGTCTTGTACTTAGGTCATGATGATAAAAAGAACATCTTGTATTTCAGAGGCACTAAATCAAATAGGGAACAAAATAAACATAGAAGTAATAAATAAATAAATAAATAGATAGATAGATAGATAAATAAATAAATATTTTATTTTGATGAAGTCTAGTAATATTTTGAGATGTGCTCTATATTCTAAGACATATATACATCAAAATGTCATGTTGTTTTTAAAGGTTGTAGCTAAGTGTTTTAATTTATCATCATGAGTCTGGATACTTAAAATACACTAAAAAGGGAATAATGTAGCCACAGGAACATAACTACAGTTAATGAGGTAAATGATAGATTCAGCTAGGAGACTGGTATTTAAAAACAGAACATGTTCTGGGATATGGCTTACATACTGAAATCTCTTGTGGTCTGCATTTATTTTCCTGTTTGATATTTTCTGATTTTATTGCCATGGGTAAGTAACTTCAAAAGAAAAATAAAAAGCCTCCTTTCAAACCTTTAAATATAAAAATAGTAAAATGGCATAAAACTAAGTTACTGGAGCACTGTTAATGATAAGCATACCTAAAAAAAACCCCCAAAACAAACCCCCCCCCCAAAAAAAAAAAGTCTAACCCAGCTTCAGAACTGGCATAAAATCTCACAGCTAAACACAGCTAAAGATTCACTCTCAGTTCTTTCTCTCTTTCTTCATTGCTAGCTCAATGGAAACAAACTACTGCCAAGATAATAAGAAAGAGATGTTTCCTGCAGAGGCATCAGGAGTTTTTGCATCTAGTGCATGTAATTGCCATCAACACAAACCTGTAAGCACATAATAATAGAGAAATAGAAAGAAAAGGTATGGAGCTGCTCACTTACAAGAAGAATAGCATTTTTCCCACATCCCTAAGACAGTGTCACCACGTATTTAAACAGTTTTTTTACCATTTGGATCCTGGAAAGCATTTCATTACAGCTTGTAATTGCACTTCCAGTATCTTGATATTCTCAAAGAAAGAGCTAGACTTTTAATATGGTTTAAGCTTCTGATTTCATATAATAGTACATTGAGACAGATTAATCTCTGTAGATGTTTAGGATTTTAATTTTTATTTTTCATTAAATAAACCCAGTTGTAGCACATTATGTATACACATACATCTATGTGTGTGTGTGTGTGTGTGTTTGCATGCAAACATGCACATATTTATGTACATCACTAGTTAATATTGAAAACTAGAATTAATGTGCCAGATTGTAATCAAAAATTCAAGCTAGGCTATAAAAACTTGTTACTTAGTCCAAACAGAATGAATGAGTACATCAAAGTTAATTGATTAAATTGATCATGGGAAGCTTCTCCAACACAGATCTGTTCTTGGTCCTGGATAAAGTATCCCACTGCAGGAGGAGATACTACAGTTCCTACAGGACAATTTCCCCATCCCAAATGTGGGTTTTTTTCAGTGACTTGTTTTCCAGATTCTATCTACTGACTTGCCAACATAGTACAACTCAGAGGTGAACCAAGAGGCGGGATGTATCAGTTGAGAAAAGCAGAAAGAATCTTGCTGAGCAGCCTCTAAAGGTCTTAGAAGGAATTGCCACACTAGGAATTGCCAGTTTTGTTTTGTAATCATAATTGCTATTAAAAAAGGAGAAAAAAAGCGCTGCTATTTTTGCATTTCCAAGCCAAAATTAACCAGTCTGTATTTTCCCTGGCTCTTTCCAAAAGATCAGACTCTCAAGAAAAAATGGAACTTCCCAGCAGGAAGAGCACTACAGAAAATATAGCGACCAAACAAAGAAATTATATTCAGAGGAGAGTTTAAACTTTTGCTGGTAATACAATTGAGAAAGCTATTCAGAGACTGCAGAGCAGGATTCAAAGAGTCTCTTACACATAGCCACTCAGTGAGTACTGTCTCTCCTGAACACTTAGAGAACTGGGTTCCTAGGAGGAAAAAAGGTGCAGTAATGAAAATACGCATCATAATGCATATATTAACACAGGAGCTGGGAGATTATTAGCTAGATAAGCACCCACTTAGGTACTCTGTATATTTTTTTAAATTTTGAATTTGAAATGTTAGTAGTTCTACAACACCTTATTTTCCCCTTTGTTTTCAATATAACTTGTAATGAAATAATTCATTCACACACACACTTTTTCTCAAATGTCTATAAAGTTGCTGTAATGCTAATAAATAGAAATGCTGCCTATGAGAGAAGGCCTTAGGTTTCTCAGTATTTTTACTTCATTGAAAAGTGTAACTGATAAATCAAAACCACCTCTGTGATATTTTGGAGGGAGATACATACATATATATATATATATATATATATATGTATATATGGAAAAAGTCTATCTATATGACATTTCTGTTCTAGCAGTCCAGAAGCTGATTTTTGTTTGGAAAAGATTGCACAAGGAGTCAAAAGTAAAATTACTTAAAAAAAAAAATAGATTTAAAGGTTAAAAAGTGGGCTCAAATGTAGTAAACCAAATAATAGATCTTACTGTGAGGACATGGACAAGGATTGTGACTTTGGTCCAGACACTACTGGTAAGCAAATACTTTTGGAGGTCATGTCAACATATCCTTAAGGATATGGTAAAAGTTATTAGATGGGATTACATAAAGAGATCTGTTGAAATCAGGGAAAACTTTGTAGGATATGCTCAAGAATAGTTATCATTCCAATCATGTCAAAAAGAGGTTGAATTAAAGAAATGTAATATTTCTTATGCTAAAGATTCACTCAATCCATTTTAATGATGCTTACTATTTCTTTTACTTAGTGTATTACATGTATATTTTGTATTTCTTTCCTAAAAAAGTGTAACAGACAATTTAGAAAACATTGCAGAAAGAGTAAGGAAATTCTTAACCTTTTTTTTCAAGACAGTAAAAAAAGAAAGGATTTATTGATCTTAAAATTCAAATTGTGGATGGAAAAAAACAGGGAAAAGCTGAAAGGCTAAGGAGGTGATTTAGAGGCTTCTTGCTTAGTGCTCAGAAATTTCCATCTCTGAAAAGTGATTTTGTAAAATGATAATTTCACTGTTTTGATTTCCTGTGAGTATATTCAGATTTCTGCCCATTTTAGTAACTTGAGAAAAGATTTTGAAAGCACAAAATTCAGTCAGACTTAATGCCTTAGATGACATTTGAAAAATATCTTCAAAAATCTCTCCCCAGAATAAGTTCTTACTTTCTTCTGAAGTACCTTGGTGCTGGGAATACTCTGCTCTGGCTCACATCTCAGCATCAGAATCTCCAATTAACTTCCACACTACAAGCAAAAGTCATATTTGCACTTTTGCTGCCCATGGTCTCATTCTTTATCAACATTTCTTTTCCTTTGGGTTAATTGCTCTGAAGTTTTTTTCAGCGCTTTTATCAAGTAAAGGGTATTTCCATCAAGTAGTGTTCTTTTAAGTTATCAGATGCAATTCTATGAGAAATGTCAATATTAGTGTACGTGGCGGCTGCATGTGTTTTTCAGAATTTCTATGACTGCTATTAACACAATTAATGCAGAAATTGAGAGGGGCAAAAACTGAGAACTTGACAATATAAAAAAAATAATGCTTTAGCAGATGACCCTGCAGCTATTCAACTGAATTTGATTGGTCTGGATTTTTCTTAATTCTTCCTACAGGTATTCCCGATTATTGTTTTCATGCCTTCAACTGGAAATATGTTCATGTGTAGTGAATGCACCTATAACCCTCAGAAAGCTCAAAGGTTGCCTTGATTGCCTAGGACTGAGCACCTCTGTTTGTATGAGATATCAAATATATCAACAGTTATGTAATTGCTTTAGAGATTTCTGGAGAGAGCTGATTAACTTACTACTTATCCTTCTGTTGAATAAATAGTACAGCTGAGTCAGGAATTCAGTATGGGAGGGAAAATTTCATAAGAGCTGCAATTACAAGTAACTGATTATATTCCCACAGCAGAGGGTGAGTGAATTAGTCCCTGGATTTCTTAAGACATCTTTGAGTAATCTTGCAATACAGAAAATGTATTCCTCAGCTATTGATTTTGTCCTAACAGTTCACAAGGGCCACACTCCAGGATAACTACTGGTGTGATCACTGATAACTAAGAAAGAATGGTTAACATGAACAAGCCTTTCTAGTGGCCTGACTTTATTTAAGGTCCTACTCTCCAACAGCAGCCATTAATACTCCATGAAACTGAGTAGTACAGGAGCTATTAAATGTTTCTTTTACTTAAGACTGTATTCTTTTCATAGAATCATTGATTTGAAAAATAATTTAGCTTAGAAGAGATCTTTGGAAGATGTGTAATACTTAATTCTCCATAGTTTTTTTTGTCCAAAAGACTTTGAAAATTAGATCACTTTAATTTTGTCTATACACACATGAACAAACTCACAAAAGCATTTCCTAAATGCTTTGTTAATTCCATTACATATGTTGAAAATTTATGTCTCTGAAATTCAACAGTTTAAGTTAGTGTAAGTAAGAATTCCTATGTAACATATTTTCATATATTTAAAACATGCAGTATTATTTCTTTCTTCTACACCAGCAGCACAACACTGACATGTACATGAAAATATTTTTATTCATAATTATTTTTGAGTTTTGTTGAAAGGTTTTCTGGTGGCAGTGGCAACACATATGTTTTGGTTTTGGTTTTTTTTTTTTTTTTTGTCCATTAGAAAATAGGTTTTCCAAGTATGTAGATTTTGAGTTATTAAATAAGTTTTTATTAATGTGTTAATGCTTTGTTGCTACTTTGTGAAAATGTATCTGGAAAAGGATTCATAAAAACTGTTTTAAACATTATGGTATAGTGAAAATACAGGACATTGTTGGTCCAAAATACTAGCCATCATTTGGATAGAGAGTTTGTGATTTAGAATTTGGTTTTTTTCAGGTCATCCAAATACACTGGTACATTCTGGTAATTGCATCAAAGCTTTAAGTACAGATGCTAGACTGACTATTCAGTATAGTATAGCAGTGAAGTTCTGGTCTTATTGGAAGTTGTGCAGTTCACTTCAGGAGACTGAACGTTCAGTTTTCTATGGTTTGAGCTGAACTCATAAAGAAGCATAGATTTAGCTTTATAATGTTTCTTTTTGTGTTTATTATCTCTTTTGCAAATCTCCATGTTCAATTTAAGCACTGTGTTTCTCTCCTGTCTAAGAATTTGTTATGGATCTGATCCATTCTGTGACATATAAACCAGTAATGAAAAAAAAAAAAAAAAAAAAAAAAAAAAAAAAGGTCCTAAAATATATAATTCTGACAAATTCCGTATAACAGCTGGTTTCTCTGTAGGCTGCTGTTAAACGTTGGCCCAACGTTCTTCTCTATCCTCCTTTCCTCCTTAGAATCAGATAATATACAGCAAAATACTTCAAAATTATAATACTTCCTATCTTTCTCGGATTTTTATGTTTCTTTACACCATTTTTATGCACTGTCAAAAGACATAAAAATATTACTGCAGTAAGGTCATATATGAACAGTGTACATATATTATTAAGATAAATGTAGAACAAGAAGTGCTATATGTTTTTCAGTTCTTGCTTTTGCTGCATTATCTAGCTGTCAAATTCTGAATAATACTTTAGCATTTTAGGACATTACAAATTTGTTATGAGTGTTTTATTATTTCACAGGATAGCTTTATATCCCAATAAAAGAAGCATTTACATTTTGTTGTTTGTATTTTTATGCCACCTAAGTGCCCAAAGAGTGAATATAGGAGGCTCCATATTTATTGCAATGAGGTCAAGAGAGAGGTAATCTCTCTGCAAAGTTGCTGTACCTTTGCATATCATGATTTCATAGGTGCCCTTAGTCTAACCTTGAGATAGACAGCTATTCCCTGTGCAGGCTAATTCAGCTGGGATGTCCCTCAGCAAACTGTCAATTACTTTAAACTGTGTCAACCTGTATGCATTGTGTAATTTTCCACACTGAATTATCATCTACTAAATAGAGTCAGCTGCAAATATTGAACTCTTGCCATATACTCTAGGGGAAGCAGTGTAGAAAATTTATGTATTCTTTTAACATCAGCCAACTGGCCTCTTGCAAAGACGTGGAGGGTGATAAAAGTTATCCAAAAGTATTGCACATAGCATAAAGCTTTATGAAAGCAACAAATACACTGTTTTTCATTTACTATATTAACAACTCATTTAGAACACAGTTGCCATTGAGAACAAGTCATTTAAATGCTTAACAGAAATATCTCTATATTTTCATTATACTGCAAGCCAGATCACATGTTTCTGTCTCAGGAAAATTAACCAAGGAGGGGTCTGATGCCCAGTTCAAGGAAATTACCATCGGACAATTATACAGTGAATTTCAGTCTAAAGCAGCTGAAGATCGGCACTGGTATATTCTGTCTGCCTTAAGAGCATAAATTCTGGTGGTGGAGTTTACACAGCTATTGAATTTAAGTGTTACAGTTATAATATTCTAACTGTGGAAAATCCTTAGGCTTATTTTTATTTTTCAAAAAATTAGTATACCACTTATACAATTCTACTGACTTTAAGGGTTTCATTAGTTGTAAGATGAAAAAATCATAAAAATATTCAGCCAAGAACACAGTAAAAATGAAACAACTGTAAATATGGACTTAAAAATAGTAGTGGATATAATTCTATAAAACTGTAGTATGTATTAATGGTCTTATTTTTTTGTTTCGGTTTTTTTTTTTCCCTAGCTATTTTTTCCACATTTCTTTTTCTAATTGTTTACTTTATTCCATTCTTTGCAAAACACTGAGTAGAAATTTATTACTATCATTATAGATATCTTCTTACCGAATAGTTAGATAAAAAGTGCCTTGACATGATTGTATTGTTTCCCTACTCAATGAAAGAAATAGTTAAACTAATTTTATGACATACTTCACTAATGTGTATGGACTAATTAATTAACTACGCTATTAGCATCCAGAACACAATTTCTCAATGTTCCTATTAAGAAGAAAATAATTAATATGCTTATACACAAGCTACTTGAAAGGTAACTATTAAAACCACCAAGGATAACAATATTCTTTTGTGGTGTAAACAAAGGCAATTCAATAAGTGTAACTTGTTAGCAACTAATTTAACCTGAACACTACTTAGACTATCTTCAAAGCAATATGCGATTTATAAACACATTCAGCCATGCAGAACAGGAAATGTCAAAAGAAAAGGCTAATGGTTTCATAGGAAACCTTAACAGGAACACTATATAATAAACACCGTGAGGCTTGACAGCTCTAATCTGTTGTAGGTAACCTTGAAACTTGCAAGGACAGGCTGGTATATTAGAATGTTTTATTTGAGTAGTCATAAAATAAAGTGTTCAGACTTTATGGATGTATTTGCTCGAAACAAATTTATCAAATCAAGACTCAAAAAAGTAACTTAATGTAGTATCATTGTATAGTCTTAGCCAGAGCAAAATCTGTGTTTTCTTTAGCCTTACTTTGAACCTTTTTTATTTCCTTCTCTTCTGCATGATGCAGATCTTAATAGACATTACAGTAAGCCCTGTTAATGAAATTTTTACTTCTTCTTTGAGGCATGACCCTTTGATATATAGAGTTGTTTTTTTGATGAAAGCTATAAATAAAATATGGTAAAAGACCTCCCACACTTTTCTCAATTGAACTTTGAACTATTTTGGAAAAAAAAAAATATTCTTCCTCCCTCCCCTGATACCTCACTAAACTGCAAGGTGTTTCTCCTCATAGACACAGCTTATCAAAGTAGTTTCAATTGACTTCATTCCACAAAAGGTTTTAGACATGGCAGTGCCTAATTCCTGGGCATATTCTGACTTTACGAAATCTGCTGCCCAAATTGTATGCTGTTCAAGTAGTAAGCTGTTAAGGATCAATGAAGCTCCTAACAGTTCCTGTGTACACTGACAACTGGGTGTGGTGGAAAAAACCCAAACGAGTTCTGTGTCTCTTCAGGACTTAATGCAGTAGTCTAATGGGGTATTTTTCAATAATTCTGCACAGCACCATCTCAAACACTAGAAAACTTGTGTCTATTTCACAGGAATGATTAAGTTATGCAATGGGAAGTTAGAGGAAATAAATTCTCAAGGGGAAGGAAAGGACTTTTGCACTACCTCCTTAGAGCAGTAGGTTCCTAATTCTGGGCAAGATGGGGGATTCATCTGCCTGTATTCATGAGTCAGACTCCTTCCTGAAAAAGGAAGGCTGAGGCCTTCCTTAAACATAATAACCTGTTGGGTAGAGCAGACACTAGTCATGTGGAACTAGTGTCATAGACTGCATAGACATGTAGTCATAGCAGAAATAGGAGCATGTATTTATTTTGCCATCTTTGGAAGAAAGATCCCAGCCAAATATTTTTTTTTTAACTGCTGCTTTTCTTGAAGCTGTTCCACTGGAATATAATATGAACAACAGCAAAATCAGGTAATGGATCCAGCTCTTCATCTGGTAGTTATCTAAACTATCAGACTGTAGGATCACTCATACTTTCCTCAGTAAGATCACTCCAACTTTACCCAGCTTGTATTCCTTTCTTTAAAGAAAAGTTCCATAGCTTTATTAAAATACTTTTACCTCATAGTATGTTAGAGACTACTGCTGAATACATCATCTGTCATGTGGGAGAGGTGTCCTCTCTCAGTTGTTCCAAATAAGGCGGAGAGAAAGAAAATCTAGAGGTGAAATACTATACATTGGCTCTTATTATGCACTTGGCTTTCTAAACACAAGTTAGACCCCTGAAACTATCTTCAGACATCACAGTGAAAAAAACCAACCACCTAATCGCAAAGGAACAAATTGCATTAATTCAAATGTGATCATCTAAACTGAACCATATTAACTGCTTTTTAAAAATGAAGATAATTCAGCTGGTTATATAAGGAGATTATCTCCTTGTGAGTAGCTCCTAGTAAGTACTGGATGTATATAGCTAGAGCAAATGAATCCTAATTTGTTTTTTCTATACTTGATCTCTTCCTCTGCTTTCTAAACTACTAAGATGAGTGCTATCTTGTCTTTGTCCTTTATGTGAGTTAGTCATTGAGGACTTACATTTGGCAGGCATTGCAGACAGCTTCAGTATAAAAATAGTGAGTTTCTAAGTCCTGCTGTGTTTTGGAAGCTGATCATCTCATCACTAGTTTTGCTCAGGAGCAGAAATATGGATTACTAGGGAAAAAACAAGGGAAAAAGGTCCCATGAAATTACGTATTTGCAGGTTTAGACAGCAATTGAAGCTGAATTTTTAGGATATGAATAAGCCTATGTCTTAGAATCACTACCTATATCCCCCTCTGCTTCAAATTTTGAAAAAAAAAAAAAAAAAGAGAGGAAAAAAAAAAAGCATGGTTAGAAGCCCACAGTAACTAGGTGTTTTAGCTAAATATCACTCAAATGTGCAGATGAGATTTGACTGCCTCCTGATTCACATCAAATAACAATATGCAATTCCAAATGTCTGTAACAAGCAGATTCATTGAAGAGATTTTATGCTAGAAAGAAATAAAGTAGACCTGACATCTTGGCATGACTCAGTTAGTAAGCTATATACTTAATTGCTTCTGGGTACACATGTCATTACTGCTTCTGTGGTCCTTGTTCAGACAAAAGTTGCATTTGAGTTCAATAGAAGATTTCAAAGACTATAAGGAGAAAGAAGACGACTTGGATGGACAGAGAGCTAGAGACATGAAGTATATTTTGCTCCGAAGGAAGAGAAAAGCCACATGGATCTTATACTAACCTGATATTCTGCAAAGAAAAGAATGGAAAAAATGGAAAAAAATAAAGACTGTGCAGTAGATATTGTTTCTTAATATGGACTCTGCAACTATAATTTTATAATGGCAATAGAAATATATATATTTTTATATTTGTGTTATTAGAACAATGGCTGCCCTGAACAAGAACTTCCGAAGTCCTTACATCTAAATTCTCAAATAGTATCAGGAATATTAAAATGATTCAATAATAAGTAACAAAGAATTTTCTACATTTTTTGAATTCTACATGGGACACTTTCTTTGAAGATTTCACTAGGACAATAGGGAAATGAAAAAGGAAATATAAGAGTATAACTGAAACATTAGTTTCACATAAAGAAAAACTCATTCTCTTCCCTACGATTCAACCTTGTTTAGCATTTAGTCCTGTTTGGCTTTGACTACAGGATATCACGTCATAGTGTGAAAATCTGATTTTACATAATCAGTGCACTGTTTTTACTGAAAATATGTTATTTTTACTAACCTTGAGAAAGTACACAATTCCTTTTGCTTAGAAATTCAGAAAAGATTGAATCATAAGTATGCTGAAATTCACTGGAGCAATATTGTTAGAACAGGAGCAATCGTATCTGATTTCAGCACAGTGTAAGGGTGAAAATAATGTGTTTAGCATAATGCTCACCACTTATTGTGATGCTGGGTCATGTGGTTACAAATCAACAAAGGCAATGAGAAGTTTGTCTGAGTGTATGGTGAAAAATGAGGCTCATAATACACCAGAGCAGAACTAGTGAAGTGGAGCCAGCTATGAAGGGTTCTACTGGAACTGCTTTCAAAATCACTGAAGGGTGTGGTAACAGTAGTTTCTGGAGAACTGTCAGATATTATGGCACAGTAAGGAATGGAAGAAGCAAGGAAAATTATCTGTTTTCATAGGAATCTAGATGTAAAAGCAACACAGAAGCCCCCTGTGACAGATGTTCATAGTTTTCATAGGAAGTGTGTGATGGGTTTGTGTGCGGTGGGGTTTTGGAAGCAGAGCATGGGGCTACATCAGTGGCCCCCTGTGAGAAGCTTCTTGAAGCTCCCTTGGCTCCAAGTCAGACCCGTGTCTGGTCAAGGCTGAGCCAATTAGTGACGGTGGCTGCATCTCAGTGATAACATATTTAAGAAACCGAACTTGAGAAAAGGAGGAGTTGTGAGAAGGTTTTGCAAGGGAGGCACCTACATAAACACTGAGATCACTGGAAAAAAGGAAGAGGTGGGGGGAGGTGTCTGGAGCAGAGATCCCCTGCAGCCCATGTTGCGAGGGCAGACTGTGCCCTGCAGCCCGTGGAGGTCCATAGTGGAGTAGATGCCCACCTGCAGCCTGTGGAGACCTCACTTTGGAGCAGATGGCTGTGCCTGAAGAAGTCCGTGACTGAGGAAAGTCCATGCTGTTGTAGTTGGGTGCTGGGAAGAGCTGCAACATGTGGGAGGGACCCACACTGGAGCAGTTCAGGAAGAACTGTAGCCTGTGGGAAAGGCTCATATTAGAGAACTTCATGGAGGACTATCTCCGGTGAGAGAGACTCCATGCTGGAGCAGGAGAAGAGTGTGAGGAGTCCTCCCTCTGTGTCCCCCCATACAATGATGTCATCAATGTACTGCAGGTGTTCTGGAGCCCCACCTTTCTCCAGTGCAGTATGGACCAGTCCATGGCAAATAGTGGAGCTGTGGTTCCACCCCTGGAGCAATCGATCCCAGGTGTACTGGATGCCTCTCCAAGTGAACACAAACTGTGGCCTGCACTCTGGCGCTATCGCAATGGAGAAGAATGCGTTAGCAATGTCAGTCGTGGCATACCACTTGGCTGCCTTCGACTCCAGTTCATACTGGAGCTCTAGCATGTCCGGCACTGCAGCACTCATTGCTGGCGTGACTTCATTCAGGCCACGGTAGTCCACAGTTAGCCTCCATTCACCATTAGGCTTCCTCCCTGGCCATATAGGGCTGTTGAAGGGGGAGTGAGTTTTGCTGATCACCTTCTGGCTTTCTAGTTGACGGATCAGCTGATGGATGGGGACCAGGGGATCTCGGTTGGTGCAGTACTGCCGCCGGTGCACCGTCCTGGTAGCAATCGGCACTCGCTGCTCCTCAACCTTAAGCCGCCCCACCACTGAGGGATCCTCTGAGAGGCCAGGTAAGGTGGACAACTCTTCAACCTCCTCCAGGGCAGCTACAGCAAAAGCCCACCGGTACCCTTTTGGGTCTCTGAAGTACCCTCTCCTGAGAGAGTCTATGCCCAGGATGCACGGGGCATCTGGGCCAGCCACAGTGGGGTGCTTATGCCAGTCCCTCCCAGTCAGGCTCACTTCAGCTTCCAGTAGGGTCAGCTGTTGGGATCCCCCTGTCATTCCGGAGATGCAGATGGATTCAACCCCAGTGTAGCTCGATGGCATCAGGGTGCACTGTGTGCCAGTGTCCACCAAAGCCTTATACTCTTGTGGGTCTGACGTGCCAGGCCATCGGATCCACACTGTCCAGTAAATCCGATTGTCCCTTTCCTCCTGCCTGGCTCGCCAAAGAGCAAGTAAAAAAAGGTTACACCCCTGGACCTGACGCCAGCATGGTATGAATAACCTGGCTGGAGATCCCTTCCCCCTCTCTCTCTGCTGGGGAAACCTAACCCTATCCTAGCTGAACCAGGACACCCCCTAAGGAGGCAGGAGTGACAGAAACAACAGGTGATTAACTGACCGCAAGCCCCATCCCCTGCACCCCTGCCCTGTTTGGAGGGAGGAGGTAGAGGAATTGGGAGCACAGCTGAGCCTGGGATGAAGGGAAGTGTTGGGGGAAGGTGTTTTTAAGATGTGGGGTTTTTTTCTCACTGTCCTACTCTGTTTGATTGGAAAATTGTTTGTGGTGTTCAAATTAAATTGATGTACATTTTTTTCTTCCCCAGTGGAGACTGTTTTTCACCCTTGACCATAATGGGTGAGTCATCCCTCCCTGTCCTTGTATGAATCCCAGCACTTTGGTTTTATTTTTTCCTCCCCATACCTCTGGGGGAAGGAGTGAGTGAGCAACTTCATGGTGCTCAGTTGCCCTCTGGGCTTAAAGCAATGCATGAAAGAAGTTACAGAGAGAAAAAAACCTAAGAGATGCAAATAGGTAGCTGGAATAGATTAGAAGACAAAATGTAGAGTGGAAAACGCAGAATAAACATACAAACACACAGACCATAAGAATCAATTGACATTTCCAAACCATTAAAAAGACTCTGTGAAGGCAGAAATCTAACTAAGAACAACTCCACATTTAAAATGAAAGTTTCCTTTCAGAGAATTATTTCCAACATTCTGTTCTTTCTGCAACATACAAAGAATTTCGACCCAACAAATTTCTAGTGTGTGTTCTTGTTACATTTATGCTCAGGACACCTGGTAAAATAATTCAGCATGCTAAAGATTCTGAGAATTTGAGATCTGAAATGATGGAATTCATTATATGGCACCATTTTCTCTTCAGCTGAAAGGTTGACATTGTGTTATCTGTGCCTCATACGATGAAAATGTATAATGGAGAAGGAGTTTTAGCAAAAGGTGTAAATTTTGTTAGATATGTATTAACAAAACAAGTATTTGTTTTAAGTGAGAAATAAATGGGTGGCAAGCTTCATTTTCCACTATGTAGTTATGGATGTTAAAAGAAACCTTTACAGCATGTTATTTCAATTTTCTTGTTTATAGTGTTGTTCCTGGAGCCCAAAGGACAAAGAAGTAAAATTATTCTTTTTTTCTGTTTATTAATAGAGAACTGTCACCATATTTTATGTAGCACATAAAGATTTGTAATTGCTTTGGAGAGATACTCTACCAAAGCTTCTGAGTTGAATTTTTGTAGAAAGTAAAATATAGCCATCAGAGAGTAGATATTTCTCCTTTTTTTGGAGTTCAGTCTCTGAGTGTTTTGTCATACATCTTGACTTGAAATTGATATTAACCAAAAAAATGGAAACACCTTTAAAGATTGGAATATAAAGTAGGAATGAAGATAACACAAAGGGGAGCTGAATATTATTTTTAAAAAATATATATAAATAATTTGACTGTATGAGTTTAGGGAAAAAATCCTTCTAAATCCCTTGGATTAACAAAGAGAAAATGGGGACATTAAGGAGAAGCATCTTGCAAAGATGTTAAATGATTGATTTGTGTCAACTTCCAGCATCGGGAACTTGAGAAGATATGTGCTTTGGAACTGCTCTCTTCAGGTAATGAAGATGAGTTGTTGTCATGTAATGAGAAGTCAGATGGAGCCCAAAGTGATATATTGAAGAGCAAACATTCATAGAAGCAGATGGTTCTCACCTGAGAGTTCTTCGGAAGGACTTAAAATGAAATAGCAGAGTTATTAACAAAGATGCGCAATCAGTCACACAGCTATGAAAGCACAGAAAGAAACTGTATGTTCAGACAATGTAGCTATCTTAATACCAAGGTATTTGGGATCATTCAGAGAATTACAAAACAATGAGCCCTGACTCAGTATTTTAGGAAGCTGATTGAAGCAAGAATAAAAGCTATAAGTAAAACAGCAGAACGAGCATAGGAACAAAACAAAAATGCAAACTATGTTACTTTGTTTTTGTCTGAAGTCTCTGAATATGTCAACATAATCCTAGATCAGGAGAAAAAACAGCAAAAGTATTTAGACTTTCAAGAAGTCTTTAGCAAATGCTTTCACTAAAGACTGTTAATAACTATATGGTAAGAGTAAAAAAAAAAAAAAAAAAAAAAAAAAGATAAGTGAAGGATTGCAAAAGATATGGTTCTTTTTCAAAAGGTTAAACAGCTAAGAAAGTAGCCTGGCAGGTTAGTGCTATTTCTCACAGTAACTGCTGGTAGTGGGGTAGTATGCTATGTTTAATATTATTGTAATGTGGAATAAGATGTCCTTTTTCTGTTCTTGATTATATAAAATATAATGTTTTAATTTTTTAAAGAAATATTTTAGAGATTAAAAATACATTGCTGTCTCTAATGTACTTCATGCTTTACACCGAAAAACTTTACAAGCTTACAGAAGTCTACTTAAGTGAAAACATTTATACACAATAAAACAAAAGCAGCCGAAGATCAGACAGAAATGTCACAACAGGTGTATGTAAACAAGCAGTTCTCCGTGCATTAACTGGAGTTCATATGCATAAGTGTTTGCAGATTCAGACCCTTAATACAGGCCATTAGATTGCTAATTATGGTGAAAATGAACCAAATAAACACAAACCTAGGCCTTCCCAATGTACCTGCTTCTCGGTCAGATGTAGAATAGTTTACTCCTAACTCTTGCCTGTCAGATAAAGGAACGGAATACAAGTAAAACTACTGTACTTAGACATGAGTAGAAAATGCATAGTCTTAATTTCATTTGTAGACTTTCTGTTTGTTTTACAGTGTTAACTAAATCCAGCAACATATTTCCAGGTGTAAATGTGGGGTTCCTATTTGGAGGTTGATTCTTCCTTTTTACCTGTGCATTAATTCTACAAATTTATTTTTGGAAGAATTTCCCTATAACTAGGATTCTTACATTGCACTTAGTGCATGGCAGTGACTGCTCCTGGTCTCTTCTGTGTCCACAAAAGTACATGTTGGAGCACTGCATGCACATGACAACCTCCAACACATGTGCCTAAGTTTTATTTTCCCTCAAATCAGGGGAAAAAAAGTGTTCAACTCAAGTCTTATTCAAACATGGAACCAAGAAATGGCCAAGACTTGTTCCTCTGCCCCAGAAGTCCAAAGCTATTGCAGCTTTGATAAAACAAAGATACTGTGTGAGGCATACAAGTAGGCAGGAATGGAGGTGATCATTTTATCATTACATTTACCCAGCAGTTGGCACGAACAATTCTCTGCTGTAATTGAAATCAATTAAGTTAACGTGCATTGTTTTCAAGGTTATATTTTTAAATACTGGGAATTTTACAAGTAAGTAATTATATATAGTGTTTTAATATGTTAAAAAAAAATTTTTTTTTTGAAAGTCCTGAAGGAAATGTCCATAAAAATATGTCTATAAAGTAAAAAAAAATGTTTATGAGTAAGGATTGGTTTTTATCCTAAAGTGTGTTCTAGGAGCACTGGATAATAGAATTTTTCCTTGGTCTTAAAATGGAAAGAGCTGACAAATATCTACCTCAGTTATTTTTTCACTTCCTGACATGATAGTGTTGAAGCCTCAGGAAGAAAACAAGTTAGACTTTTTTGTTGTTTTTGGTGCTATAGTCATCACAACTAAAAGAAAAAAAGGATTAAAAAAAAGAAATAGAAATGTTACAGCTAAGATAGCTAAGATGGTGAAGACAATTTATATCTTAGAAAAATAAATTAACTATACTGCACTTTTGAAATATTAAACCAGAAAATAATAATTTTAAGTATGCACAAATTAATTCATGTAAAATAATTTAAGAATCTTGATATAGTGAAAATCAATATTTTATTGTGTTGTATAACTGAAGATGCAGATTCTAAATTATTAAAAAAAAAAATGAATTAATTTCTGCTCATCTTGAATATTACTTCTATCTCAGTTTTACACTCTAAAGCCCAAGTTTACTGTAACAGAGAAACAAGCTAAAGAAATCTTCATTAGAGAAATAAACAAAAAAGAAAAACAAACTAACAAAACCCCATGCAAACCCAAGAAACCTATGGGAAGAAGAGATCCAGTGTGAATGTGGACTCTGTTCTACTCACTGGTTTTATACTCCTCCTGAAAAAATGTTTAGCTAAACTTTCTGATGTCTTCAAGATGGTGTATCCGGACCAGAAAGGAGCAAATAGCTTTGAAGCACCTAAAAGCATAAAACCCCCCATTACTACCCTATTAGATAGGACATTCTTATTTTAACGATATAGTCTTGTTACTGCAATTAGAATAATGTAAAATGTCTTCAGGAAAAAAAAGACTCAATCATTATTGCCAACACTTATGATTTTTCCTGTGTTTTTAAGTAGTGTAAGAGAACATGGCTCTTTTTCATTTACTTCATGGAATAAGGAACAGAAGGTTTGGTGTAATAGCCTTATGATTATAGTTTCTCTGACAGCATAATGCCAATTTATAGAATTACATTGGTTGTAATATTTATTACTGTTGCATTTATTTTTTGAAATGTGAGCCAAGGTAGAGAGAACTGGTAGAAGATACTTTCATGTTTTAAAGATCTGCAGAATTTAGAATTCAAAGGATAAATCTCCTCAAGACTGTAGAATAAATTAGAAGGCTAACCTGCCTGAAAATATTTTATTAGTGATTGTGAACTGATATCACAATTCTAACTTTTCCTAACTAAACTGATTATATCTGCTCATATTATTTAAATACATTATGCAAAGTCTTTGAGAAGAAAAATGAGGCAACCTCCAACTTCTTTTTCCTAAAATATGTAGCTTTAAAAATTTACAGTGTATTTGTTTCCCTCACAGTTTATAGTTGATTATAGTCTCATTGTCATGACTGTGATATCAATTCACAGTCACTAATAAGGCAATTTTGAACTGAGCAGCCTTTGAATTTAGCTGCAGAAAAGGCTTCTGGAAGGACTGATGGAATAAATAGCACTCCTTTTTAAATTGCAATTGTATTCAACTGACAGATTAAAATTTCCTAGTCCTTTATCCATTTGCATGGATACTAATAATGACATGTAAAAGATACTAACTTTCCTAACCACAGTAGTTCCCCGAAGAGAATACTTAACTGTATTTTCTATGAAAACATACAAATCTCCTTGTAAGTAACCAAAAGCAGACAAATTTCCAGACTGAAATCATACTCTGATAACCAGCATGAATGGCAATGTTTTGGGGGAAAAAATTCAGCAAAACATCTCACCTATAAATGATGAAAAAATCATACCTGCTTTCCAAGTCCCACCTCTGGCTAGAAAAGCATAGGAAAACAAATAAATATATGTTGAAATAAAAACATCTAAAACCAGGATAACTCCACAAAATTTATGAGTTTAAAATTATAGAAATTAAAAGCAAAGCAAAACATTGGATTTTATAATTTTTGCTGCAAATATTCTAATTGTTAGGCCTGCTAGATATAGTTTTACAGTTGCGTTACATTACAGAAAATGCAAACATTTAACCATCTTGGAGTGTCTCACTGTACCTTTGTGGAATGGTTCCTGTATGATTGATACCCTTTCAGCAGAACCATTAAAGTGTGCTTCAGGGACTACACAGAATACAGCAGATTCTTTAATCCAGTGGTTTGGGGAGTTTGTAAGGCTTAAAGCCCATTATCACCAGCTTCTCCAGGTTATAAATTCTTTAACAGCAATAAATGACAAAAGTTTCCAGAAGCTATACTGCTGAATTAGTAGTCAACAAATGTAAGCTACCCTCTCACCTTTCATTATATTAATATCACTGTCTTTACAGTGGGGCAAAGAGAATGGATTTTCACTTAAAAAAATAAATGGTTTAATCATTTAAGTATTTAGTGCAATCATAAAAAGTACTAACAAATAAATCTCACTTTCTGATTCCATTAAAAGAGTTTCTTGACATGTAACCACATTTTCTTTTAGTAAATAGTAGGGTCATGATGTGCATTTTCACTACTTCTTGGAAAGAACGCATTCTCACAAGTATAATTACCACACAGTGAAAAGAGAAGGGGAAAAAAATAATTTAAAAAAAAAAAAAAATTATAAACATCCTCAGCATTTAAAGGTGGAAAGTCTTAGGTGAGGAGTGAAAAAGTATATCTACAATCATTAGCAACTTTATAATAGGGATAGTGGCCTTTGAAGTATTTTACATGGCACTCAGGTGTCCAGAATTTAGCATGGGGAGTTTTTGTTTCCAAGATTCCACATTTTGGATGTGCAAATACAATTACCACATTGCCACTAAGGCACAGCAATATTTTTCATCTAAACATTTGCATATACTTGCTCCTACCCCATTTTCTGTACTTTTGAAACCTTGCTTACTGCTGCATTCAAACTCTAACAACTGACATTTATCGAAACTCTCAAGTAACTATAAGCTGTGTCTTTGTCAGATGATTCCTCTGCAGAAACAAAGGCAAAACTTCCTAGTTTCTGGGAAATCACACACACTGCATGCCTCCATTCCCTTCTACATCCAGGATGAGAAGTGTTATGCTGTGAACACAACAGCTGTTCATATGCTAGACAGCACAGCCAGAAGTTTCACTTGCTGAAACACATGCATATTTGGCTGTCAAAATGGAATTACTAAGTTGTGGGAAAACCAGAAAGAGATAAAAGGCACCCAGAAAGGATCGCATGGTATTGCAGGGAGAGAGCAGTACAGCAGGTGTATGCATTTGTATTCTTCTACTGCCTGACTTACTCCATTTGACTACATTGAGGAAAGAGAGTTGCAAGAAAACACTGAAGGCTGCAGAATGCCCTGTCTACCAGGTTAATCAAGTTAGACAACATGTCAAACACCTCTGCAGTGTGTATAGTGACACAAAATAGAAGAAGATCAAAGCCAGTTTTGGCACATTTCTGGGTTAGCCTGGGTTATTTCTGATTAGGCTTTGTTAGGTGACAGTTAATTCTTTCATGGCCTCTTCCTTTCCAGTATGCATTCTTTCTTTTCTTCCTTTCCAGCATACATTTCCCACACCCTTCCACATGTTGCTACAGTCAGCTAGGAGGATTGGAATCTTCCCATCTTATTTGACTGGTTAAAAAGTAAAGCTGTGTGCCAGATCTAATGGCAAAGGAGAATAAGTCTACCCTTTCCATGACACCACTTCTTAGACTGCACGTTACAAAGTAAGATTTAACCACACCAAAAGACTGTCTTCCAGAAAACACCATGCCTTCATGATACAAGAGTGAAAGGGTAAGGAAAAGAAGAGGGAGTGGGAAAGAAGCAAAGGGAGCTGTATTCCCCAGAATTCTGTGGACCTTCACTCAAGTGCACACACACACACACACACTTGCACACACACAGAGTCCATCAGGACCTTGGGTTCTTTCAAGTGCGAGTGAAGTTAGCAGCCACCATTCTGCCCTCACTGCTGCCCCTAAAGTCCCCAAATTGAAGTCCTACCTTTCAGTCCATGGCTTGTCATCCATACTGCTATTCAAATGATCCTGTCCTGAGATACTGGCAGCACCCTCAATATTGCACAGGGTCATATCTGCTCAGACAATGGACTATTAAGATGGTAAAATATGATGTTTTTCTTTTATACCTAAACAGCTGTTTTCAAATACAGTGCTCACATCTATTTTTGTGAACTGACTGCAACGAATTGCCATCTCGACATTAACCCTTTGTAACTATTGAATGTCTTCCAGGTTCCATTTTGGACCTCTGGGACTACATATTCTCAAAACTATATCTGCTATATAAAGGGAAAAAACACCTAGGCAATATCTGTGCTATTAAGTTGGTAACACCTAGTGTCAGACAAAGAGGCCTTTTTCTTAATCCTCTTTTATTTATTGCATAGAAAATGTGTAATAATTAGGCATTTAGGGAAGTGATAAATGCCTGCTCATTAGCAAAGAACTTTCACATCCCTCAGACAGTATGTGAGAGACATAATGGTGGAAGGATTAAAAACTGAAACACGGAAACATGAGACCAGCCTTGAGATCTCTCCTAAGTGTCAAAGCATGTTAAAAGGACAGCTTGGGTGGACTGATTAGCTGTTGCCTGACTTCAGTGTGTTTGATGGATGCTCTGATTTGTCAAGAGTTTGATATCTCCTGTCAGATGGAAAGATAGCTAATAAGAAGCAGAGAGTATATATAATTTTCAAGTAATTTTACATACACTGTGTATATAACTTTTTACTGCTAGTTACACTGTATGTCTGTTACCATTATGTGTAATGATGCTAAGAAAGTCCAAGAGATAGCTTGGTCTTATGGTATGAATCACCTTTCTAACACACCCATACACCACAGAGACACCAGTGCTTGCCAAAAGTATGTTCTAAATACATACAGACAGAAAGCCAATCAGACCAATAGACTTCTAAGCTATCAGCCATCTTCAAAAAATGGCTGAAAGTGAAGCAAGTGTTAGGATTCATACAGCAGAGAAGCAGAGGTGTTCAGGGCTATTTTAATGGTAAATACCCTCAAAAAGGAAAAAAAAAAAAAAAAAAAAAAAAAGGCAGTCTCAGCCTCCAGATCTCTGGCAAAGGTGTTGCAAACTCCTCACATGTGAAAACATCATTTTAGCAAAAGGTCAGCTATTTATTTCCACTTATCTTCCCTACCCCCAGAAGAAAACCAGGGTGTCATATGTCACTGTTACAGGAAGTAATACTGGTGGGGCACCATTTTCTCCAGTGAAATTATTATGTCAAACACAAAATCCCTCACTTTCTCTCACAAACTTCTTGTGACCCTCACTGGAATGATGGGCCACTTGAAGTCTCTCTTACAAAACTGTTCCAAGTCCTACAGAACATTTTCTGAGTTGTGGGGTGTTTTTTT
Organism: Athene cunicularia; assembly: GCF_003259725.1. Classification (NCBI taxonomy): domain Eukaryota; kingdom Metazoa; phylum Chordata; class Aves; order Strigiformes; family Strigidae; genus Athene; species Athene cunicularia. Next base: position 37,089,784 of record NW_020799091.1, on the reverse strand, counting down.
GGTGGGTTTTTTTTGGTTGTTTTTGTTTTTTTTGGTGGTGGTGGTGGTGGTTTTTAATTGGTTGGTTGGTTTTTAACACTGTTGTTGTGGGTATTTTTGGTTTGGTTTTTTTTTGAGGGGGGGTTAAGTCTATGGTGTGCAAGTTAAAATGCCTGAGCCTACCAACTCACAGGACAACTTTCAAGATTATCAAATGTTCAGCTGGGTTTGTGAAAGGACTTCAACCTCGACTTATGCTGGGGGCTTCATAGCATACCAGCCCTCAAGACATAAGCCTGCAGCAGAAGTTATGTGAATGAACTCCTGGGTGAACAGGCATAATATTTGAAATCCTTCCATCTAGAACATGTTCGGGCTTACTAAAAGTCCCCCAGCATAACTCCCTCAGCTACTCTGAAACAATGGTAATCACAGTGAAGATTGCTGCTGCAGCTGGGAGCAGCTTAGAGAGCTGCTGTGTTTGAAGAGGCTGGAGAGACCCTGACAACAAGCGCCAGATGCTTCACAAAGGTATAATACCATGTCTGACCCATCAACAAAATGATCATGCCAATAAGTAATTAAGCCGTTACCTCACAGTATCTACTGCCAATATGAGAACAAAGATGGAACTCTAATATCTATAAAGTAGGATTGGGAACACCCAATATACTGTAAAAACTGATTTTTTTTTTTTCTTTTATGTTCCATCTTTGCATTATATTTTAACATACTAAATGTAAAACAGAAAGATATTTTCTTTTTTTTTTTTTTTTCCCTTTGACCTACCTTTCTTGGTTCATTTGCTCTAAAACAGTCCTCTCTGCTGGGATGTGCCACAGGGAACTGTTAGTTTGTTGACAATATTGACACTTCATGTCTCAAAATCCTGACACAGAAAGCTAAAATTTTGGTAGTTTCAAGTAAGGGAGAAGCATCAGGAGTGTCTGTTTGTGTGTTCTACTAGATACCAGTGGTTGTCCTGTCTATCATTCAACATTCTGGCTTATGAAAGATGTATTATAATTAGTGGAAGAAATCCCATTGCATTTTGAAGATGTGAAAGACTTGCTTTATTCAGAATGATCCCAGTACTAAAGTGGTTTGATGATCACTTTAGGATTCTCTAAGGTCAGAAAGGTTAGGCATGCTCTTATGCAGACAGAGAAAAAATAAACTTATGCTCATAGTTCACATTGGCAGAGCTACAATTGGCTTTGATATATCATCCTTCAGACCTGCATCTGCTGCTGGGTTGAAATTAAATAAGAGGGCTCTTAGACATGTTGTGAGAGGAGTCTGGAAAAGAAACCAGAAGGGGACTACAGGTATTTGTTAATGGGAGATGTCTGATGATGAGTTTTTGTTGCTGTCTGGGTGCTTGATTGCTACCTTTACATGTCTAAGAGGTTTCTCTCTAGGACTGGCCAGAAAAGGTAGCTACCTCATGGATGTAAATGTCTCACAAGTATTAGAAAAATAGTGGGAGATGTAGTAGTAACGTATCATTAATAACATTTAGAGATCTTCAACAACTGCTGATGGTTAATCTTGGTCAGGCAAAGATATTTGTGATGTATTAAAGAATTATTTTTCAATATCTTCCTATAATGTGAACATATTAAAAGTGGATTTTTTTAAAGAATTTCTTTTTATTTCTTAAAGCATTGCCACTCAGACTCTTCATTTCAACCAATTCTGTTCTGAGTTCTGCATTCTCAGCTGCATACCTCATTTAGTTTATGTTATAGAGCAGTAAGAATGCTTAACATGGTTGTTAAAAGTAACACACAACTGATAATGCTGGAATAAACCTTCTACTTGGAATAAAAAGAGATTTTTTTTGTTGTTTTTTTTTTTGTTAATTTCCTTTTTCAATGGGAATTTGCTTCTTTTACCCTCTCATTATTTAAAAAGATTTTCTAAAAAGCTTGGGGTTGCCCAAAGCATCTGTTTTTACAGTAAAATTCTTTAAATTTTGTTATTTTGCTCTTTTCTTTTACTCCCTCATCTTTTTCTTGAGTCAGGAGGCTGTTTGCCTTTTTGCAATTGCCTATGTGTTTGAATAGCACACAGATTCTGTCCTTTCTGTATGCCTGCTTCTCTTCGTTCCTTCCACCATTCTGTAATTTAGACATGTTGTCTAATAGCTTTTAGAAAAGTAACTGACCAATGTAAAGAAAATTTGACACTCTGATTCTATCACTGTAACTCTTTCCAAAAGTTTAAATGTAATTTAAAAAATTCGGTGTGACAAAGCAAAGCATTAAACAGTGGTAAATGAAACAGAAATAAATATAAACATGGATATTATACATATTCTGCCACTCCAAATCAGAAAGGTAAAAAGTGAAAAAAGGAAAGAAAAAAACCTGAAACATGGCATGTTGTATTACACTCATCTCTGCTGTCTGTGAAAATATTAACAAACAAAAGATATAATTTCTCAACAGAAAGGAGGGGGGGTTCTACACATTTTTTTTTTATCTGTTTAACCCGTGCAAAGAAAAAAATAGAGATTAATGACATTTTTGTTTTCAAAAAGAACAGAAAACATTATATGTGATGCACTCAGTACCTTGTGCAACACTGCAACAGATGTCCAAAAAGATATAATGGAAATAAATTTTGTTAGCAGTTTTGATTTGTTATTTGGCATGACATTGAACCTAATATCAAATTAAAATTTAAAAAGTTAGACAAGATACATCCTGGGGGAGAAGGAGGTTCTTTTTCTTACTTCCCAATCATCTGAAATTCTTTCTCAGCCATCCTCTCTCTAATAATTCATTCAATGCCCATCTGTGTATGTGAGGGAAGAAAAAAATACGTGAGAGAAGCTGAAAAAATCATAAAAGGGCATCACCACAACCTTCAGTAGAACAAGCTTGACTGACTGTTTCAAGGTGAGTGACATTACTTCAGCTGGTGGTCATAAAAGTGATATACCTAGAGAATCAACCATCTGCAAAAACTCAAAATAAGAAGAGTTCATCCCCTGAATGATTTTTGTCTTTGTATATAGTTTTTAGCAAGCCTTCACAGAAGCTAAATTTATGGCTACAGCTGACCCTAGTGCCCAAGCTCCTCACACTAGGGATTTTTTTTTTTTTTTTTTCATCTTTAATATCTTTCTGGCTCCTCCTCTGTCAGTTAGCAGACTGCAATGTGCAGTTCCTATGCTCTGTTTCTGGCTTCTTCTTAGTATTGGAGACCTAGGTTCCCAACACAATGCACAAAAGAGTACTGGCTGCAATGGTGAAATTCAGACAAGCAAAGTAAAGCTTTTTCTTATCTTTTACCTTCCCACTCCATGTTCATCACTTCAGAAACCAGCTCCATGCAGCCCAATTCAGAAGGAAAAAAAAGTAAGGTTAATATGTGTGTCTTGCTTTCATTGAAATGTTGCTGTATATATTCACTGATTTACAAGAGATGGACAACTTTCTTCTGCAGTTTGGCAACCAAGCTCCAGTCTGGGAGAAATATATAACTAATAGAAGTGTGAATGGCCCTCTTTGCTTTTAAGAAGAGAGTGATCAGAATGATCATCCGATAAGAAATTTCAGATTTTAAAAGTTCTTAAACATTGAAAAAAAGAATAAAAATCAAAATTGTTGTTTCTCTGAAGCAGAAACTTTGCCACAAGTTTATAGTACTGTCTGGGTGATGGAATAGGGAACTCATCCCAAGATAAAATAGAAGTATTTTTTATACTATTTCTATGACTCTGTACTCTAAAAATGTGACGTCTCTGTATTCCACCTTCCCAGTTCATGAACATGGACAGTTCCATGTGTATGACCACACATACATCCTTATTTCTCTATCAGAAGGGGCTCCAAAAATTTGGAGAAATACTCACAGGATATTTGGACTAGAGCATTTATGAGTCAGAGGGATCCTCTACTGCCTCTCTAGAAACTTTAAGTAGGAGTGCTGTCCCTCAAGTAAAGCTTAGGTTTTGTTGTTGCAATATTATCAGTAGTTTAGCAATCACCTTATTAGTCCCATGAGCAATATTGGGTATAATTTGAGGACAGATTTTAGTACTTCTCCTGAGCTTACAGAAATTCCCCTTACCTTCTTACTCCTTACCTTTTCTGTTGTCACAGCTAATAAAAATGTGGTAATTGAGATGCATGTGTTATCTTCAGTGGCTGGACCAACACAATATTAAACTTTTTTTTTTTTTTGGTGTGTGTGTGTTAGCAAAATGTTATGGATATTGTCTGATAATTAAGTTACTGTTATTACCCTTAATGCTGAAATTCTATAGTGTGCTTAACTTCTCAGGAGAATTCTCCTAAAATATGCACCTTACCTTATATTATATGTCATCTTCCCTCATTAACTTAAAATAGATTAGTTGCTGGACTCCATCCTTTCTGGCTGATTACTGCCTGATCTTCAGTTCCTAACAATTGTGCTGTAACTTTGAATTTTTTTTTGTCTTGAAATTAGCAACCATAATATTTTTGCTATGTCAGCCCCATATGTGCATGAATTTGAAAGGCTGAATGCTTCACCCTTGTCTCCTACTCCAGCTTTCCTTTATGCTGATGTATTTATTTACCTCTTACATAATTACCTTTTGTTTGATGAGATTCTTTCATAAAATTGTATTTACTCTTTCAAGTTAAATTTCATAAAACAATGGAATTAAAATATTCTTTTTATTTTTGATCCTGAATTTGTTAAATACAATATAAAATAAGCCTAGTCTTTCTGGATTACCTATGTGTGTATGCTTATTAATTGTCTTCCCAATTTTAGATACTTTCACACACATCTTGAGACCTTTTGAAATTTAAATTTTGATTGCCTAGCTTCATCTCCTTCATTCTATTCCTTGTGTATTTTTGGCTCTTTCATCTTATTATTAGAACAATTTATGGTCTTCATTGCACATCACATTGATGAAGATAAGTATTTATTGTGTACATAGTGATATAAATATTACATAGCTGCATGTCCTTGAATGATATTTATAGCAGCAACACTAATTTTTATTAAATAAATATCTAGAAAATACCATTTAAAATAGAAACTCATTGTGACGGATACACTTGCCATCCAAATATGGGAAGGAACTGGTATGTGGAAAACCATTTTGATATGTATAAGTACATTAATGCCAGAACATGAATGCAGATATACTTGGTTTGCTTCATCTATTTGGGTATATTTAAGTATTTAGTAACCTGCCATTCCAGAAGCAGTATGGAGGAATTTTGTGGAAAAAAATAGTTAGTTCAATTTATACCAAACTTACCTTCTTGTTAGTTACTTCCAGAAACATTTTTCTGATTAAGGATACCGATTAAACTCAGACACCGGAGTGAAAAGAATAGGGGTATATTACAGGTGAAAACCAAATAATGTAACAGTGTAATACAGGAAACATGCAGTAAGAAAAAGCAGAATAGTGCACCTAAAGCAACAAACAGGAAAATACAGGGTAATGCATCAAATCATTACTACATGAGAGAGAGGACAGTGATGAAGAAAGCTCCACCACCACTTGTATACGTTCCCATCACCCAGCCCCGCAGTGGCTGGGCAGCCCCGGTTACAGCGAGGGTTTGGGGAGCCTGTCCCGGCAAGGGGGAAATCCTACGCGGTGCCTCCACCCGTAGGTGGGGCTGCCAAAGTCCCTGTGAGCGGGTCCAGCCTTATATACCAGAGATCGACAGGCCAGAATAGCTGGCACCTTTGTTTTGAGTGGAAAACTCCTGGTTTTGTTCTCCTGTTGGATTCCACCCAAAGCCTGGCCAGGGCTGGGGGAAGGGAACCCAGGGAGTTTCTAACAAGGCCAAACACGTGGGTTCTCAGCCTTGAACAAGGCTAAACAAGGGAAGGTGGGTACATTCTCTCCTCACTACTGATTATATTTTGTCTAAGCTGCATCTTTCACTAGTGAGTTTACATATTTTATTAATGACTACATGCTAAGTTGGCAGCTTCAGCTTGGGGTCTGTTGTTGAGGCTTCAGTATTTCAATGCTTTATCACTTTTTACATCAGCACAAGTGGGTTGTTAAAATTTAGTACAATACCTACTAGCACAATGGTTTTCATTTACAAAATACACAGGATTCATCTATAGGTCAACTCTGGCTTGGGCCGCTTGTCCAAGCCTTAGCACTTCACAGAAACAACCATCAGGATATAACAGGATAAGAGAAAAAGGAATGTTATATCAGTTTTTATTGGTAGTCTTCCCCCAATGTTGAAGAGTGTGCATGCTTAACAGATTGCTTCAGACTCTAAGTCATTAACCACTTCCTAGGAAACCAGTACTCTACATAGAATTTAACAGGTTAATACTGTAAGTACTTTCATTCAATTTCTTTAATATAGGATGACAGAATCATCAACACCCTATTCAAGTTACTGTCATCCCTACTGACTCCTTTTTCAGACTCTTAAAGTGTTACTTAATTTCTTGAGGCAACATGCAATAGAATCAGTGAAAAGGTGTTCTTTCAATTGAGTCACAACTGAGCAAGGCCTGAATTTGAGCATATGATCCTAAATTTGAACACAAATAACCCTTTATTTTCTGGCCATCATCTGTTTCTACTGATGAGACTATCTAATGTATATAATAGCAAATAAGAAGGATGGTAAACAGCAGATTCTTGATTTTTTGAATTTACTTATTTATTTGTGGGTTTTTTCTGACACATCTGGTAACAGCTTACTTTTCCATTACCAGCACATTAAAAATTTTTCTCTGATAACTAGTGACACTTCATCAAGGAAAACTTCCATGAACTTTTTTTTTCTTTTTTCAACATTCTTTTATTAAAGTGTTTTAAGTAAATTCATCAGGTTTGATTTGTCTAAAAGCCAGAATCTGAAGATTTATGTTTTAAGCATAACAGCAAAAGGAAATTCTATAGTAGAGGGATTTTTTAATTTTTATTTTTTTTTTTCCATGGAGGGAAATAATAGTAGCAGGAGACAAAGATTCTGGATAGCTGTGAGCTCCCAGTGTGTCAAGTGGGGGTGAACAAACACAAACCCACCCTGAGGACAGAAGTCTTCAGTTTTAACAAGGCTGGAGGAATGTACTTTGGGAAGGTGGCTGTCAAAGTATCTGAACCAGGAGAAGGAACAATAGGGAATCAGTGTTTTGGACTGTTGAAATGGAAATGATACAGATAAGAGAGAGGGAGTAGGAGAGAAGGGGATAGAGGGGAAGGAGAAGAGGAGGGGGTAGGAAGGTGAGAGGGAGAGAAAGAGAGAGAAACGAAGAGGGAGGAAGACAAACAGGGTGAAAGGAAGAGAGGAAAGAAGAAATGAAAGAGGAGGGGGGAGGAAGAAAGAGAGGGGGAGGGAGAAAAGAAGGAAGGGAAAGAGAGAAAGGAAAAGATGAAGAAAAAAACAATGAATGTTCTTCAAGAAAATGAATGACTAGTGGTATTCAGACAGCTCAACTCCACTGCCAAAGCAGGACAGTTCCAAATAGTTTTGAATACATTGATCACTCTGCAGTCATTTAAAAGTGAATCCAGCGATGAGGAAGCCTTCACTAAGACCTTTTTTTTCCCCTAGTTTTTAATTCTGTTCTTCCAATTCTGCTTTTGATACCATAGGATCATAGAATTGTTTGGGCTGGAAAGAATGTTTAAAGGTCATCTAGTCCAAACTCCCTTGCAATGAGCAGGACTACCTTCAACAACATTAGGACGGTCAGCGCCCTATCCAACCTGACTTTGAATGTTTTCAGGGAGGGGGTATCTACCACCTCTTTGGGCAAGCTGTTCCAGTGTTTCATCACTCTCATTGTAAACAATTTCTTCCTTATGTCCCATCTTAATCTACCCTCTTTTAGTTTAAAACCATTACTCCTTTTTCTTTCCAAAAAAGCCCTACTAAAAAGTCTGTCTCCATCTTTCTTATAAGCCCCCTTTAAGTACTAAAAGGCCACAGTAAGCTTCCCTGAAATAATAAGGTCTCCCTGAAACTTTCTCCAGGATAAATAACCCCAACTGTCTCAGCCATTCACAGGCTTCTGAACATTTTTGTGGCCATCCTCTGGACCTTCACCACAGGTGTAAGTTTTTCCTGTATCAAGGACTCTCAAACTGGATGCAACACTCCAGGAGTAGAGGGGGAGAATCACCTCCCTCAACCTGCTGGACATACTTCTTTAGATGAAGCTCAGGGTACAGTTGGCTTTCTGGGCTGCAAGCGCACATTGATGTCTCATGTCTAGTTTTCCATCCACTAATCCCCCCAGGTCCTTCTCCACAGGGCTGCTCTCAATCCACTCATTGCCCAACCTGTATTGATACTGGGGATTGCCCTGCGCAATATGCAGTACTTAGCCTTATTGAATTTCATGAGGTTTGCATGAACCCACCTCTCAAGCCTGTCAAGGTTCCCCTGAGTGACATCCCATCCCTCAGGCGTGTCAATGGCATCACTCAGCTTGGTGTCATCTGCCAATTTGTTGAGGGTGCACTTGATCCCACTGTCCATGTCATTGATGAAGTTATTAAACAGTACTGGTCCCAATATGGACCCCCGAGGCATACCACTCATCACTGATCTCCATCCAGTTGTTTAGCTGTTGACCACTACTCTCTGGATGCGACTATCCAGCCATTTTCTTATCCATTGAATAGTCCATCCATCAAATCCGTATCTCTCCAATTTAGAGAGAAGGATGTTGTGGGAAACTATGTCAAAGGCCTTACAGAAGCCCAGACAGACAACATCCATAGCTCTTCCCTTGTCCACTGATGTAGTCACTTATTCATAGAAGGCCACTAGGTGTGTCAGGCAAGACTTGCCCTTGGTGAAGCCATGCTGGCTGTCTTGAATCACATCCCTGTCCTCCATGTGCCGTAGCATAGTTTCTAGGAGAATCTATTCACACCTTGGCATTCCTCACCCCACTCCTACACAACTGGACAGGGTCTCTATACTCTTCCCAGGACACCTGTCCCTGCTTCCACTGCCTGTGCATTTCATTCTTGCCATTTAGTTTGAACAGCAGGTCTTGACTCAGCCATGTGATCTCTTGCCTTCATTTTCTGATTTCTTACACCTGAGGATCGGGAGCTCTTGTGCTCTATGGAAAGTGTCCTTAAAAATCTGCCAGTTCTGTTCTGCTTCCCTGTTCCTGAGGTCAGTTTCCCAGGTGGTCGTATAGACTATCTCCTTGAACAGCTGGAATTTACTTTCCTAAAATTCAGGGTTCTGACTTTACTCTTCACCTGACCCATATCCCTCATGGCTGTGAATTCCACCAATGTATGATCACTGCAGCCCAGGATGCATCCAATCTTGATAGCACTGAGTATCTCACTTGCATTGGCATCAAGCAGGTCTGGTAACACCTCCATCTGGTAGGGAAGACTTCCTTGACACTTTTTTTCACTTGAATGTTGTCCCATAAGCTACCTCTACCAGACTAGTCCTCAAAAATTACAAGTTATATGCTTTTTTTTTTTTTAATATGTTCAGAACCTTTTACAGTTTCCTCACTTTTTTTACTCACAAACACATCATTAAACCTTAGAAAATATTAATTTTCCACTAACTTTTAGCAATTTATTTGTATTTCTCTAATTCCTCTCCTGATGAAATGCTACTGAAAAGATTTAACTTGAGTTCTTCAGGACAAGTATGTCTTTCTTTTGGTCACGCAAATGGATCCATTCACACATGATTCTGCTGAACTGTTCAGTGAGTCCTTCTGTCATTCAGTGCACACAATCGTTAAAGCTGGAAGGCCTGCAGATAGTTTCCACCAATAGATTATGCCAACCATGTGAGATGTAATTAGAGTTTTACTAATTTGCATCAAACAATTATTTATCCTTGATTTGTAGAGAGACATTCTGAAGTATAGTGACAGTATTTCCTAATGAAAAATAGCTATACATTTATTAAACATGGAAGTGGAAATGTTTCCATCTCAAGTACATGTGACAAGCCCTACATATTGTGATTCCCAGATCCAGAGACTATTTAATTAACACTCTTGTACAGCAGATTGAGAACATTCTGTTTTTCCCCATTGCTGGCTAGGTCTTCCACCTTGAAGATAAAGATTAATTTCTCCTTTGATCTAGAGAGCTTTTCCCAGTTTTGGATTGAATGTTTGAATCTTTGATTTGTTGAATTCAAGAAGGTTTCACTGTTCTACAGAGAGTACCAGGTATGGAGAACACCAGGCCTCTACACATCAAGAGAGAGCATTCCTATCCTACATGGGCAGGCATCCAGGTGCTAGGATACTGTCAAAACTTGGCCAGTCAGGGTTTGAGAAGACACAATTCCTCCTTTTTTATTACAGCCATATACTGACAGTAGTCCCTTTTCAGATCTAGTGACAGTAACACATTTGTTAAATTCTCTTCTTTGTATACTGTGTTTTAAAAAAAAAAAAAAAAATCTAAGGAAGAGAATTTAAATATTGGCACAGCATTAAAAAAGCTGGGGACTCAATCCTTATTTTACTAGACTTCAAAATTATGAATAATAACAACTGAATTACTCTGCAGTCACATATGAAATTCATTTCCAAACTAGCGGAATGTTTTGTTTTGTTTTGTTTTTTTTTTTTTTTTTAAGTAAATCCTACATGAGTCCTTTACTGACTTCATGTAAGGTGCCAAATAAATTCCTCTTGAATTTTTTTGGTGCTCAGTGAAGTTATATTAAGATGTATTTGGTCCTTGACTAGAACAGCTGTTGCTACATGGATAGTTTTTCAGTTTGTAGTCTACCTAAATAATGTCGTAATCCAAAATAAATCCCATTAAACAAATGTGACATGAACAAATGAGGCAGAATACATGTTTCAAGCAACAAGTATCTACAAAATACTGAGCAGATTTCTACTATAAAATTCATTAAAAGGCCAGAAATGTAAAGACCACTGGGAAGTACTCAGAATTTAGTACATGGATAGAGGAGGCTACTCTGCAAAGAAATACTTCAGGGATGATGTAGCAGAAGCTGGTTTCCTTTTGTTTGTCTGAATTTGTTTACAGAATTCACCACACATTATCTGCATGTTCATGCATATGTATATTTTAACCTTCACTATTCTTATTCAGTTTCATTCAGTTCTGTGCAGAAGTGTACATACAGCGATGGTTCCCCTCCTCCCTTCTCTGTCTACTCCATATCCTATAAATTTGCAAACTCTCCATGAAATATTCTGTCACTGGGACTGCTTAAGCATACTCCATTGTTTTTTACAGGTATGAAGCCCCATGTTAAACCTTAGATATCTCTCTAGTTCATTTTTTCCCCAAGTTAGCTGGAACTTGGAAAGACATTGTTAAATAAAGCCAAGTCATGTGAATATTAACCTATTGATACAAAAACTGAATGAAAGGATATTAATTATACAAGTTAGGTGTTAGGTGTATGTGTTGTTAGACATAAGGCTGGACCCGCTCACAGCAACTTTGGCAGCCTCACCTATGGGTGGACGCACCGCGTAGGATTTCCCCCTTGCCGGGACAGGCTCCCCAAACCCTCGCTGTAACTGGGGCTGCCCAGCCACTGCGGGGCTGGGTGATGGGAACGTATGCAAGTGGTGGTGGATCTTAATCACTATTCTCTCTGTGGTGCAGTAATGATTTGATGCATTACCCTGTATTTTCCTGGGTTTTGCTCTGGTGCACTATTCTGCTTTTTCTTACTGCATGTTTTCTGTATTACACTGTTACATTGGTTCTCACCAGTAAAATACACCTACTCTTCTCACTCTGGTGTCTGAGTTTAATTGGTATCATTAATCAGCAGAACACCCAGAAAGACAACTTTATCCTGGGCTGTATCAAGAGAAGTGTGGCCAACAGGGCGAGGGAGGTGTTTCTCTTCCTCTACTCTGCTCTCATGAGAGTACCTGGAGTACTGTGTCCAGCTCTGGGCTCCCAGCATAAGAAAGACATAGACCTGCTTGAGCAAGTCCAGAGGAGGGCCACAAAGATGATCAAGGGACTGGAACACCTCCCCTGTAAGGACAGGCTGGAAGAGTTGGGGTTGTCTATCCTGGAGAAGAAAAGGCTCTGGGGAGACCTTATAGTGCCATTTAAGTACCTAAAAGGGGCCTGCAAGAAAACCAGAGAGTTACTTTTAGGAGGGCTTGTGGTGATAGGACAAGGGGTAATTGGTTTAAACTGAAAGAGGGTAGATTTAGATTAGATATAAGGAAGACATTCTTTACTGTGAGGGTGCTGACACTGGCACAGGTTGCCCAGAGAACCTGTGGCTGCCCCCTCCCTGGCAGTGTTCAAGGCCAGGTTGGACGGGGCTTTGAGCAACCTGGGCTAGTGGAAGGTGTCCCTGCCCATGGCAGGGGGGTTGGAACTAGATGATCTTTAAGGTCCCTTCCAATGCAAACTATTCTATGATACCTATGATCACTGACTGAATTTCAATTTTGTCTGGACATGATTGGGGGAAAAATAACCCTAAGAAAATCTGCTCATTTACTTTCCACAATTCTTATATTTGTTCATAGTATAACATTTCAGAATAAATAAATAAAATTTACAATCCCGTTCTGTCACAGAAGACTGTAGCATAGAAACCTTTCAACAATACCTGAGCCTATATTGCTTCAAATTTGTTAAGAGTAAATAAATAAATCCTATGTAGAAAATAAATCCTAGCAAGCTTTAGCTACCTGTTCAGTAGCTACTTTTCCCAGTGAAATAAATGAAACTGTAGGCACAAGTTAAATGTTCAGTGCCTGTTAGGATTTCTCGATACATTTGGGATTCTATATGTTACCTTGTATTGATGCTACTTTGAATTAGATTGTTAATGGATGATTATAAATTTAACTGATTGTTCTGCTCTTCTATCTCCAAAGTAATATTATTTTCAGTATTTTCAAAACACAAAATCCATGTAAAAAGCAAAAACCAAACAAGATATGTCTTTTTTTTTTTTTTTTAATATTATACTTCTTTGCCTTGATTGATAAAGTGCAAATCTACCAGACTTAGTCATTAAGAAGCAGAACACAGTGCCACATAATCAATATGAGCTGATTAAATCTTTACTGGTTTTAAAAGACTTTGAAAAATAGAAGTTTTGTCTCACTTGGCTTATCTTAGTCAGAATGTATGCACTGCACACTGCCTGGTTCAGACTTTGTAGTGCATACAAAACTGTACAAAAGTGAGTGGGCATCACCAGCAGATCATCCCCATGATATGAACAAAAAACATACCTGTTACTCAAATTTGATCACAAAAAAACCCTTTTTAAATACTGTATCAGGTAATGAGCATTATGCAGGCATATTGTTTAGCATTTTATTTTGTTCAGACATGATCTATACACTTCTGGTAACTGAAGTTCTTTATGTCTTTAGAAATAGGACATCAGCTTTTAAGTTTCATTCAAGCTTGACAAAATATAATGAAGAAAAAAATTCACTTTTTACTTGAACATTTACAGCACTGTTTTGAACACATTCTAAAAAGAAAGGATGTTTAATAAAAGATTAAAAGTCATGTAAAATTCATCTGCAAATAACAACTAAAGAAAATGTGACTAATCATAGACTAATTTTATCATTACCTAAATATTTCAGGATGAGGTCCACACACAGAGAAAGATTAGTATATCCATCAGACTACATGGTGGTGGTGGTTCTTTGCCAGTCTCTCCTCTTGAATATATTCCATTTTGTCTAAAGTCTTTAGTTGTAAAAGGGAGTAGAATTTGGTTCTCAGATGAGTGCACTAATGATCAGGATACAGTGCTATTCCTTTTTTTTTTTTTTTCTGTCTCAGTAAATATTTAATTATTTTAGACAAGCTTATATATCACAACCAAAACTTAAAGGAAAAGCAAAGAATATGGTTTTGACATTAACACTGCATTCTCCACTTTGGAAAGTGCTGCAATGTATAACACTTCAGTGCACAATATTCAGTACGGATGATTAATCATTGTTAATTGAGTTATGTGTTTAAGATAAATTGGGTGATTAAATCTTTCACTTCTTTTTTAACATTTGCAGCTTTGAGAAGATTGTATCAACATGCAAACTTTTGTTTTGCAGTTTAAAATTGATATTTCCGCTTAAATTTTGTCTTGTATTTGCTATTTAGAAACTTCTAGGCTGAAAAAGACCCTTAAGACCATTGAATCCAACCATTAACCTAACACAACCAAGTCCACTACTAAACCATGTCTCTAAGCACCACATCTACACGTCTTTTAAATACCTTCAGGGATGGTGACTCCACCACTTCCCTAGTCAGACTGTTCTACTGCTCAATTTAAGACATCATGCAAAACCATGGAAGAGAAGTTATACAAAGAATTTTTGTCGATCTTCTTCAGAATGACTAGAATGTAACCGAACAAAATAATTATGAGATATTTTTCCCATGGTATGTCTGAATTTACAATTACCTCAATTCTTTCATTATCAATAGTTGCCAGAACAATTAATTTCCTAACTTAGTTATTAGCTGCAAATATGTGTTGATATTGCTGCTTTCTGTGCCTTTTAGAGCAATTCACTCACCAACGACTCTACTATTAAAACACAGTCTGGATTTTGCCAATAGTGAAGCTAAAAGTAGTTAGTTTTTTGGTTTTGGTTTGGGGGGTGTGTGTGTTGTCAAATAGTTGTTCTTGTTCACACTTGGTGATTTTCATTAATCGCCTATCAACTTGTAGGATTTGGAGTGAAATCATATGATGAAACATCACTAGAAAAGAGAGAATTTTTATTAGGAGTACAGTGACAGAATGAGTGGTAACAGTTTTAAACTGAAAGTGGTGAATTTAGATTAATTTTAAGGAAGAAATTCTTTACTGTAAGGGTGGTGAGACACTGGCACAGGTTGTCCAGAGAAGCTGTGCCTGCCCCCTCCCTGGCAGTGTTCAAGGCCAGGTTGGACGGGGCTTTGAGCAACCTGGGCTAGTGGAAGGTGTCCCTGTCCATGGCAGGGGGTTGGAACTACATGATCTTTAAAGTCCAACTATTCTATGATTCTATAATTCTATGAACACAAGATATTTTCAGAAAGAAAAGAAGCATGCTGTAAGCAAAGATTTTAGATCTTTGTGTAATTTTTCTATCCATTTCATGGGCCCATATGAACTCTTGCATAGCTTTGCAAAGAAATGTCCTAATTTTCTATTAAATTACTAAGAAAATATGCTTAAGGGAAATATGATTTCTGAGTCCCTGTTTCTATTTACCTTGTAAATGTTGGTGTTTTTTTTCTAGTTATCTTTTTATCTTTTTCAGCTAAAAAGTCTTATTTGTCTTTTTGTCCTCCACAAATGGAGCTGTGTGTAAAAGAACTCTGGTACAGGAGCTTCAGATGTGATCATGGAAAAAACATTCAGTGCTTATCTTTAACAGACAGTTGGGATTTGTACAACAGTAAACAATGTAATAGGCACACCAAACAGACCCAAGAACTTATGTTATGCAAGGAGCATCAAACTGAGTTGTGTAACTGAAAATAGCTTCACAATCAAGGTCATAACTTAAGAAATGCATTTAAATTAAAAAATATATATATTTTTTTATTTAAAGTTCAGCATATGCTTAAGCATTTTGCTAACTGGAGAAGGAGACATCATAAACCTTTTCTTTTCATTTGCTTCACTTAATTACGCTCCAGGAATAATCACACCTTTTTATTCCTCTTTTATTTATTTATTTATAATGAAAGCTCTCTGGTTAAAAGTTCAAGTCCTCATATATGCCCACATAGAAAACTGGCCTTGATAATAGTATTTTAGATGATAATGTAGCTTTTAAGTGGCTACCCTCCTATATCCTGATAGGAGAAATAGGTGAGTGCATATTAGCAGAAAAAAACACTTTTCTAGTACCACATATAAAATTTCTTATGTGTGGAAAAATAAAAAAGAAGAAGGAAAGAAAATTAAACCTTTCCCAGCTCCTCTCCCCAATATTTATAAAACAACACCTTGTAGAAATGATTCAAAATCTATTAATTCTCATG
Source organism: Athene cunicularia (assembly GCF_003259725.1). NCBI lineage: Eukaryota > Metazoa > Chordata > Aves > Strigiformes > Strigidae > Athene > Athene cunicularia. Next base: position 37,073,814 of record NW_020799091.1, on the reverse strand, counting down.
TGAAGATAACTGTTCCTGAAATTGCCAAGGTCATGAACATGTTGGTTTATCTGATGTGTACATGCCAGTCAGTTACATAATTTCAACAGCTCTTAAAGCCTGAGGTACCTTAGGAGTCCAGTTTTAAAGTAAAACAGATAGAGGTAAAAAGTATATTCAATACCATAATAGGTTAGGAGGCCATGCAAATACACTAGCTAAGCATAAAGAATCACAGGTAATACAGCATAATGTAGGAGGGTTATGCTCTGATATCGAATCTGTGGTTGCTGTGGAAACTCGTATCCCACCAACGTACTGTGCATAGAAAGCTCCCATAGGAGCAGTTTAGCCATTTATTTTCTATAGCCTGTTTTAACCTTTGACTTAGTGTCTGAAGGATCCTCACTAGATTTACAACTTTGTCCTCTATAGCAAGTGACCTACAGGATAACAGAGGAACTGTTAATAACATCAATTCAGCAGTGTGAATATCATTCCAACCTTCTTGCTACTATAGCTTCCAGGCATATGGAACAAAAAAAAAAAAAAAAAAAAAAAAAAAAAAAAAAAAAAAAAAAAAAAAAAAAAAGAAAAACCCTCAGTACTTTTGTTTGCAGACTTGAAAGATAACTTTACCTGGTGCAGAACTGTAATTCTGACTTCAGTTCTGCAGATGTACGAGATCTAGATTTTAAAGGACTAAAATCTTTAAAAGACCTATATTAAGGATCACTCACAGTGTTGAGATTGGCAACCTTAATAAGAAACAAAATGAACATTGAATTATATTAATTGTTTTGTTCCAAATATAATGTTGACATCACTAAGATTATAATAAATACTATAAGAAAAATGTGTAGAATCAGTCCCTAGTTCTGATTGACTCATGAATATATTTAACATGGTCATATCAGTCAAAATTTTTATGGTATTTAGAAGCTGAAAGTTAAGCACATGCATAAGAGTTTATGGAACTTGTTTCTCAATGTGTAGTTTCATGAGCATGTATCACAGTTTTGCTTTTCCTTATCAAATGGAAGTTAATTATAATGTAACGTGGAGCTAATCAACAGTAGAAATTAAAAGTAAAACTCACATGAGGGACTTTCCAAACATGTTTTGAATGGCATTTTGTAAAATCAGCAGGAAGAAAATCAGTTTACATTATTTTTCTGGCATCTCTTTCTGTGTTACATCATGTGATTATACTTAATGATCTATTGAATATTGCAGCACTGAAAATCAGTCTCTTTTGTAATACTAATTCATAGAAAAAAATAAAGTGAATTTTATATGATAATCTGTCAATTGTCTTTTGCAGTAACAAACTAACTCATACCAGTTAATACAGGGTATGTAGATTTTTGTGTTTAAGCAATCAGTTTGATAGTACAGGATTGAAAAAATATTTCTAATGTCATGCACAATGATTAAAAAGTCTTTAGGATCAATTCCTCTTGGCTTTATTGAAAGAGCTATGAAAGTGACACAGTGTCTTAATGCAGAGTCAGATTTATTAGGACTGAAATCTCTATTCTATGTTATTTAATTAGCTTAGTCTGCAGAGAGAAGCTGGTTGCAGAAAAATCCCTTTCTCTGACACAAAATCCTGAACAACCATATTCTATAACAGTGAAGCAAAAAAATTATTACAAAATAATTCTCTACAAAAATCTGATTTAGTCTCAAACCCCAAAATAACCATATAGATCTGTAGAATTTTGGACCTTATCCGATTGCCATGTCCTATTACTCAGTGACTTCAACAAAAGTGGTATTGCGTAAATGTATCTCTCATCTAAAAACATATTTTCAAACACATTTAATAGCTTTCTTTAGTAATTTACATTTGCCTATCTCTTTAAGGGAATTTTTAGTGAGCTAACAAAAAAAAAAAATTAAAAGCGCAAAAAAACCCTTGTCTCTATGCATGGGAGAGTGGTGAAATACAATAGCCTATCTTTAACATATATATATATATATACATATATATATATATTTAATATTATGCTTAGTACATTGTGGTTTAATTCTCTCTTCACATATCTATTTTCCTTTGTTAAAATTATTAATTTCCTATTCAGCCTCAGGTGTCATTGTCTATGTTATATTGAGGCAATTTTACACACAACCCAGAAAAGGAAAGCCAGAGAAACCAGAGAATATGCGGCTTTGCCTTAGCGTCATCACAAAGTTCATGGATCTCAGAATTTCCTCATCCAAAGAAATACTGGTTCTTCCCAAGGTCCAGCCTTGGCACATTGTACCGGGTCTGGCAGAGCTGGAATTGATTTTCCCCTATAGCAGCCCTCACGGTGCTGTGTTTTATGTTGGAGCTGGCAGGGTGTTGGTAACACCCTGATGTGGTGGCTACTGCTGAGCAGAGCTTACACAGCACCAAGGCTCTTTCCGACATTTCCCCCTCAGTGGGACGGGGTGGGCGAGATCTTGGGAGGGGACACAGCCAGGACAGCTGACCCGAACTGACCAAAGGGATATCCCAGACCATACGACATCTGCTCAGGATAAAGCTGGGAGAAAGGAGGAAGGGGGTGGGGTCACCCTTGGTCCTCCGAAGCAACCGCTACACGTATGGGAGCCCTGATCCTGAGAAGGACCCACATCGCCTCTTCATGGGAAGTACAGAATAAATCTGTATTAATTTTTTTGCTTCTGCACATAGACATTTGCTTCTCTTTACTTATATTAAAACTACTTTTGTTTTACCCACAAGGATTACTTATTTTCTTTCCCCTCTTTGACCTGTTGAGAAAAAAAGTGGAAGTGGGGGAAAATGATAGAGTGACTTGGTGGGTTCCTGGCTTTTAACCAAGATCAAACCACCACACTCATAAAACAATCTACTTTATTAATATTTTTTTTAAATTTTTAGTTTTAACTTATCTTTAAATGTTCATCATATATTTCTTCTGTATTTAAATTAATTAAAATTATTAAAAAATAAGAGCATTACTGGGATACTATCATTAATGCTTCATACCACATTCAACAGTAATGTTACCAGGTATTAATTTTCAGTTCAAGGCCTCAAAATGATGTCTTCAGTCTTTGACTCTTTCCATAGTGCTACGGAAGAGATTGGAAGATCATAGTACCATTCCTGTATTGCTGTCTGACAGAGGCACTAAACTACACCTGAGGAAAAGGCTGGTAATGTACATATATGCATTTTAAACTATTTAATTACTTTGCTTTTACACCTGAATGACTTTACCTGTATAGGTCCAGATTTTGTCTCCTCCTGTGTTTGCATGCCTGGTTTTAAAGATATCTTCCTGAGCATCAGCAAAGCCCTTTTGTAAAATATAAGGGAAACTGATATTATTCAGCTTGAATTGGGAGCAATGAAAAGTAATTAAAAATAAATAATTAAATAAATAAATAAATACAGCAACTAATACTAAAACAAATTAATGCAGCCAATACCAAAGTTATGACTTTTCCACTTAAAAAAAATAAAAAAATAAAAAATCAGGTACTTGAGTAAGAGATACAGCTAAATAGGACACATAAACAGAAATTAGGGTTCATTTTTCGATCTGATCTCCCTAAATGTTAGGCTATAGAGATTTCATTGCTGTCTTGGTTTGGCAGCTCTTTGACTAAACTGGCAATGCTGAGTCCAGATGAACTTCTCAGCCCCAGTAGTTGGATCCATGTCTAGGTTGCATCCTGACCCAACCATGAGGATATACTAAACACATATCATCATCTGTTCTTGTCTGGGCTTTAAAGGGAGGAAAACTTGAGCATGCAAACATGTTAAACAAAGCCTTTGACATTTTATTTTTAGCTTTAGAAAATACATATTTAAAAAAATGTATAAAATTAGATACAACCCTATTCAGCAAAATGTACATTTTAGGGTGTATTTGGTGCCTGTCCAATGAAACACCATAAAGAAGTATCAAAAAGTTTCAAGAAAACTAGCTCAAGAAATTAAAATAGTTAATTCAGCAGTGCTGCAGAATTACTAATTATCTTTGTCATTTCACTACTACTGTACATGTATATACCAGCTTGTTCAGAAATACTTTATGCATTTCAAACATATACTAAATTATTTGGGGGAAACAAGCCCTTGAGTTTACATTCATTTCTAAAGTAATATTCTGAAGCAAAGATATATATTTAAAATGCAATCATTGAGAACTAACACATTGATTTTAATAACCTATGTGTATTTCTCTGTGTGTCCTCAGGACTGCAGCTTTAAATTTGAATTTAAGAAACTATTATCTGTAGTTTATCATATAAATTTTATTTAAAAGGAAACATTCAAACAAAGAAAATCAATAGATCTTCAAATAGACAAAAGTTTCTTCCCAGGCATGCATCCTCTAGAGCTGAAGTTCTGGTTTGAGTTTTGCATAGCTATTTTATAACAAAAAATCAGGGCATCAAAAGATCTCATACTAAGTTTCAGTGTCTGGAATCTTTCTACTAGGTGAATTTTTAGGTCTGTTACTGTCATAGTAAAGCTCTCTGACCCATACCATGGAGAGGTCTGCTGCCTCCCCTGGGGCTCAGGTCAGAGATATTAAAAGGAAGGTCACTGCTCTGGTGTGGCCCTCTGATTACTACCCCTTATTGGTTATCCAGGCAGGTAATGATGAGGTGGTAGAGAGAAGTCAAAAGTTACTCAAAAAGAACTTCAAAGCACTGGAGAGGCTAATTGAAGGCTCAGGAGCTCAGGTCATGTTTTCATCAATCCCTCAAGTGGAAGGGAAAACCACTGACAGAGGGCGGAATACATAACTGATTAACACATGGCTCAGAGACTGGTGCCACTGTCGGAATTTTGGGCTCTTTGACCATGACGAGGTTTATAAAGCACCTGGTCTGCTGGCGACAAATGAGACAGGTGGGATGCAGCTGTCCCAGAGGGGGAAAAGGATTCTGGGGGAGGAGTTAGCAGGGCTTATTGACAGGGCTTTAAGCTAGACATGAGGGGGGACGGGGAGATCACTGGGCATGTTAGGAACAAGCTCAAGGGTAGAGTGCCAAAGCTTGAAGAATGGTGGACTGGTGAGGGCTCTGCCTCTGCCACTTCATTTGAGAGAAGGGACAGATGTTTAGGAACCATGAAGGTACCTGAGAAGGGTCTGGTAGGGAATGGGGCCCACGCTTACAAAAAGGTGTTGGATTCTCTAGCTCATCTCAAGAGCATCTATACCAATGCACGCAGTATGAGCAACAAACAGGGGGAGCCTGAGGCCATGATGCAGCACGAGAACTATGACATAATAGCTATAACAGAAACGTGGTGGGATGCCTCACATGATTGGAGTGCTGCAATTAATGGCTCCAAGCTCTTCAGGAGGGATAGACAGGGAAGGAGATGTGGTGGACTGGCCCTGTATGTAAGAGAATGCTATGACAGCTCAGAAATCAAGTATATTGATAATGGGATTGAGAGAGTTTGGATTAGGTTAAGGACCAACAAATCAGATCTTGCTGTGGGAGTCTGCTACAGACCCCCCAACCAAAGCGGTGACGTGGATGAAGCTTTCTATAAACAGCTGGGAGAAATCTTGCTGTCACTTGCTGTTGTTCTTGTGGGGGACTTTAACCTCCCAGATATCTGCTGGGAACACAACACAGCAGAGAGCGAACAATCCAGGAGGTTCCTGGAATGTGTAGAGGAGAACTTCCTCACACAGCTGGAGAGTGAGCCGACAAGTGAAGGTGCCCCCATGGACCTGCTGCTTGTGAGCAGGGAAGAGCTTGTGGGGCAGGTAAAGGTTGGAGGCCATCTAGGGTGCAGTGATCATGAGATGATGGAGTTTTTAATCCTTGGAGAAACAAAGAGAGGGGTTAGTAAAACTGCTACCTTAGACTTCCGCAGGGCTAACTTTGACCTGTTCAAAAGACTGATTAACAAAATCCCTTGGGAGGCTGCTTCGAAGGATATGGGAGTCCAGGAAGACTGGACATACTTCAAGAGCGAAGTCTTAAAGGCACAGGAGCAGCCTGTTCCCATGTGCTGAAAAACAAGCAGGCAGGGAAGGAGACCGGCCTGGCTAAACAGGGACCTTTGGCTGGATCTCAAGAACAAAAGGAGAATCTATTGCCTGTGGAAGAGGGGCCAGGTCGCTCATGAAGACTATAAAGTCATAGTGAAGTTATGCAGGGAGAACATTAGGAGAGCCAAAGCGCAGCTAGAGCTCAACTTGGATGCAGCTGTTAAGGAAAACAAAGAATGTATCTATAAATTCATTAACAGCAAAAGGAGGATTAGGGAAAATCTCCCTCCTTGACTGGACGCAGAGGGAAACATGGTAACTAAGGATGAGGAAAAAGCTGAGGTGATCAACAGCTACATTGCCTCAGTCTGTAGCAGTGGGACTGGCTGTTCCCTGGACACCTGGCCTCATGAGCTGGGAGATGGGGAGACTGAGGTCAGCACAGTGGAAAAGGAGGTGGTCAGAGACCTGCTGCACCACTTGGATGCACACAAGTCTGTGGGACCAGATGGGTTACACCCAAGGGTGCTGAGGGAGCTGGCAGATGTGCTCGCCAAGCCACTGTCCATGATTTACCTGAAGTCATGGCTAACTGGGGAGGTCCCACTGGACTGGGGGGTGGCAAATGTGACAGCCATATACAAGAGAGGCAGAAAGGACAATCCAGAAAACTATACACCTGTCAGTCTGACCTCGATGCCAGAGAAGGCCATGGAGCAGGTCATCTTGGGTGTCATTCAAAGTCATATAATGGACATCCAGGGGATCAGGCCCAGTCAGCATGGGTTTATGAAAGGCAGGTCCTGCCTGACAAACCTGATCTCCTATAACAAAACAACCCATTTATTGGATGAGGAAAAGGCTGTGGATGACCTTGACTTTAGCAAGGCCTTTGACACCATTTCCCACAGCATTCTCCTGGTGAAACTGACTCCTCGCAGCTTGGATGGGCACACACTTTGCTGGTAAAAAACTGTCTGGATGGCCAGGCCCAGAGAGTTGTGGTGAAAGCAGTTAAATCCAGTTGGCAGCCAGTCATGAGTGGTGTCCACCAGGGCTTGGTTTTGGGGCCACTCCTGTTTAACATCTTTACTGATGATCTAGACGAGGGGATCGAGTGCACCCTCAGTCAGTTTGCAGCTGACCCCAAGTTGGGTGGGAGTGTTGATCTGCTCGAGGGTAGGGAGGCTCTGCAGAGAGACCTGGACAGGCTGGAGCCATGGGCTGAGGCCAACTGCAGGAGTTTCCATAAGGCCAAATGCCGGGGGCTGCCCTTGGGCCACAACAACCCCCAGCAGCGCTACAGGCTTGGGGAGGAGTGGCTCGAGAGCTGCCAGTCAGAGAGGGACCTGGGGGTGCTGATTGACAGCCGGCTGAACAGGAGCCAGCAGTGTGCCCAGGGGGCCAAGAAGGCCAATGGCATCCTGGCTTGTATCAGCAATAGCATGGCCAGCAGGGACAGGGAAGGGATCTGACCCCTGTCCTCGGCACTGGTGAGGCCGCCCCTCGATTCCTGTGTTCAGTTTTGGGCCCCTCACTACAAAAAGGACATTGAATGACTCGAGCGTGTCCAGAGAAGGGCAACGGAGCTGGTGCAGGGTCTGGAGCACAGGTTGTACGGGGAGCGGCTGAGGGAACTGGGGGTGTTTAGTGTGGAGAAGAGGAGGCTGAGGGGAGACCTCATCGCCCCCTACAGCTCCCTGAAAGGAGGTTGCAGAGAGCTGGGGATGAGTCTCTTTAAACAAGTAACAAGTGATAGGACAAGAGTTAACGGCTTCAAGTTGCATCAGGGAAAGTTTAGACTAGATATTAGGAAGCATTTCTTTACAGAACGGGTTGTTAGGCGTTGGAATGGGCTGCCCAGGGCAGTGGTGGAGTCTCCATCCGTGGAGGTGTTTAAGAGTCAGGTTGACTAGAGCGCTGAGGGATCTGGTGTAGTTGGGAACTGTCAATGTTAGGTAAATTGTTGGAATGGATGGTCTTCAAGGTCTTTTCCAACTTAGATTTTCTGATTCTGATTCTGATTCTGAAAAAGAATTTTTATCCACTGTTGCCTTGCTGTTCATTTGATTTGTTATTCACTTATAATTGACCAAACTGACTTTTTGGAGTTTGCAAATGGTATGGCTCCTGAGTTGCAAAATTAATTTAGAATGAGAGTGCTTTAATGCTTCCACGTTATTTTCAGATTTTCACAGTAGTGGTTAATAGCTCCATGGAATAGAGGACAGATGGCAGTCTGCAACCATGATGCTGGAATTAGAAGAAAAATGATTTTTTAATTGAAATGTTTCAATGCATTTTAATGATTTAGTTCTTTTTAATAAAATTTCTGAATATCAAATTGAGGATGTCTTTTTAAAAGAGCAGTGATAAATTTAATTGGGCCACTAGGTTGGACAGTTTCTCTTTTAGCATATGGGAAATCTAAAAGATGAATAGAAAGTGAAGGATAGGACAAAAGCACAGGAACACTGTGCCAGTAGACATCGTAATTTACTAATACCTCAAGCTCTTTCAGTATTAAGATTAAAAGTTACATTTGTAAGTCACTTATATCCTTTTCTGACTTGAACATTGTACCTAGCCTCGGAATTAACTTCAGTGTCAGTGTGGTAAAATATGTACTGTTGTGGAGGGCAGAATTATGAATTATTGTCCCTAAATTTAAATCTGCCTATCTTAAATCAATAAATATAATTTACGTCATAATCAACAGAGAGATATCTTATACAGATAGCCTGTGTCCTATGCAAAGTGTTTAAGACAGCTCAAATAACCACTCTTGAAAAGGTCTAATTCTCTGTACATTCACTCCGACATTTCATCATCTATTTAAGAAAAGAAAATAAACCAAAACTTGTTTATGTATTAATGTATTATAACTACATTTTTGACAGTAGGCCTGATCCAAGGCAGAAGTAAGGTTTAAGTTATTGCTCATATAGTTCTTTTTTTCTCTCTGTAACTTCGTAAAACTCTGGTTTCTGGAGCTGCTCTCCACACTACAAATACAACAGCTGTTGCATACATGTCCTTATCCATCTGAAACTGCTCTGAGTGTCTGTGGTTGTTTGACATCTCTACACCTTTACAAAACCATAACATACCAACACTTCTTGTAACAGCAGCCTTACTTTATTATTAACTACGTGTGTGCCACTTATTTTGGAAGAGGAAAAAAAAAGTGGTTTGATTTTATTAGTCATTATTTACTAATTAAGTGAATTTCACTGAACTTCATTTTACCAAAATCTATCTAGGAATTAAAGATGTTTCAAATGAAGCCAGAGAGGTTCATACTGTGTGATATTTTCCAAATGTATTTTCTGAATTCTAATAGAAGGTTCTGTAACTGCCCTAGATGCCTGTTTATTTTACTACCTTTAGTATTGAACCAAACATTAAAGTATAAGCAAATGTAGTGATATTCCTTCCAGTGCAGGAGCTTCATGTATATCAGATGTCTGCAACATTCACTTTGATACCTAGATTACTCTTAGAGTACTTTGTTTTGTTGCTTCATCTTTTTTTATCTTTTTAATTTAAATTATTATTTTATGCCTCTCTCCTTTTTTAGCTTTAATTATTACCTTTTCAATAGCTGATATGCTGTTACTGACACAGCATATTATAACTTTTCAGTCTGATTCGCTAAATTCAGCATCCCCAGATGATTGTGCCGGATGGGTTTTGTTTGAGCTATTACCCAAATATTACATGCCACAGAAAATCAATACAGATTTATGAATTTGAAATAAAATGGTGATGCATAGTAACAGCAGCTTATTTCCTTGAGGAGTAATTCCATCTCCATCAAATGGTTTGAAATTTTAAAATAGTAACTTATATTTTGCTTTTTGTGAAATACTATTGAAAATGTAAAACAAATAGATCTTGATCCTACATGATAGAAAGTTGGAGATATCCATCACATCAAAGAGGTATTAAGGACTAGGCTTTAAGTATTTTTGGATTTTGTGAATGGAAGGTCTCCTGATGAGAATTTCAGTGTCATTCTGTGGACACTAATATTGGCTCCAGCAGAAGGAAAGTAATCTCACTTATATTATGCAGGTAGTGATGTCTTCTTTTTTTTTTTTTTTTTTTTTTTTTTTTTTTTTTTTTTTTTCCTGGTAAATTCATTACCTAGAAATCAACAAAGCTCCTGTCTAAATGTTTCTTTGTTTTCTTTTATAAATGTCTTTGCAGACATTGTATGCAGATGCAGTCCTAGTTTCTATTGTATCAGGTTTGCATTTCAGTGACTGGAAATCATAGTATTGCTTTTGCTCCCTCATTTCGTGTTCTTAGGTCTTTAGAGACCTGCATTTTGGATTTCTCTCCATTGTGAGTGACATTGGTTCTGCTGTTCATTAAAGCACGTGTCTTGAATTCTGGCTGATCCTAGACATTTGCTACTTTTGAATCTCCCCAATTAACTTAATCCTTTTGCCACACAGACCCTGCAGTCAACTAAAGTATTCTGTCAGTGCCAAATATTAAACTGTTAGTGTCCTCTCTTGTGAATGTACTCAGAAACATTGATTAAATATGCTGATCATAAATTTCTGGGGTTTTTTTACATCATCGTTCTGTTTGATATTGCTTGAAACATTACTTACTCAGGTGTTACAGACAGCAGCGACCTTGTTCTCTTTTTTGTCTTTCAGCTTCCTCCTTAAGGCTTTCCTCTCGATTTCAAGCTTTTTTTTCCCCTTATTTTTTGCTTTCCTGCATGAACTACATGAGTAAATAGAGACTAAATATATATACACTACTTCCATACAGCCAAGCTATGGGAAAAACCTATGTAGAAAGGAGACCTTAGCTAATAGTCTGTAGGAGGTGAACAGTCAAACTGAAATTTGGATTTTGCTTGTTCAGAAAGTGCTGTGAGGTTGATTAAAAGTGAACAAGTAAAAACATATGGTAGTAAAAGTGAGGGAAGAGAAAGTCATATAAAGCTCCATAAAATCATTTTTTTGCAATCTGGGAGCCAGTGGAAGCCTGATAGAATGGAATGAAATGTGATTTTTCTGATTGTTGTTTAGGAATCCTGCAATGGTATGTTGAACAAGATGCAGCAGATAAATAGATTTCTGCTGAAAATCCATGGGAGCTGAATTACAATAGTGTGGGAGTAGTACAACAAATGAACAAATTAAGACTATTTCACTGTCAAGTACAAGTTGTGAATATTTTAGAAATAAATAAAAAATAAGTAGGTTGCTATTGAATATTAATCTAAGAAACTTAAAAAGCAACATTTCCCTGAGTAGTTACTATGATCAAATGTCTGGAGGAAACATAGAGAATAATTCACTGCTAAATAAAACATACACATATAAATACAATAAGTCATGAAATGAGAGAGCCTTCTGGAGGAGAAATTTCCTATTGGAGAAATGCATTGCTTGCTTTTGGAAGCATATGGCCTGAGCGTCTTTTACAACTGGCACAAAAAAAACCCCAACCAAACAAAAAAAAATGTGTCAGGTGAAATGCCTAGAGCTATCAAAAATTAATAGTCAACTATAATAGTATTTTCTGTATTTTATGTTTGGACTACAGTCTGGATTTGCCCCATATGTTTCATTTTGCATAGTGGAAAAGCAGATGGCAGAGAGGATAATGACTCATCTGCAAAGCACGTGGGTGAAAGGACCAAACAGGTAAGTGGAAATAGTTTAGTTTTTAGGTTCAGTGCTAACAAAAATAATGCATCATGCACGAAAGCAGAATTCTTAGCCGCTAGCTGTCAAACCAATATGTGCTGCTGGTCTCATCAGCCTGGAAAGTTCACCACCGCAGTCTTCAGGGCACATTATTACACATAGTTGTTTAGAATAGAAATTGATAATAAATTATGAAAGTGCATAAGTAATACAAGGCAGCTACGATTATACTGCAGCAAGTTTTGTTCTTTGTGTTGGAGGGCATTATATATAGATCATTAACTATGAAGTACTGAACAATAAATATGGTTGTTATTATAACAAAAGACTAAAAGCTTTTTGACACACTATAGGTTGTTATCCAGAAGAATGACAAATTGCTGGGATTTATAGCTTTTAGGTATTTAATAAAAACACAGTCAGGAGAATATGTCATTCTGCTATCAGGAAATAATTGAATTGCCCTGATTGCCAGGAATTTGACACTGGTGGTAATTTTTATTTAAAAGCTAGTGAAAGGTACTTTTCACATTGAGAATCTAAACTGCAGATGGCATGTAGGCAACCAGTAACTTTTGCTGGGAATGCAGTCTCAAAAGCTCATAAAATAGGAAACCAAATGACAGTAAACTAGGCTGGAAATGTTTACAATTCCAAGAGCTTGCAGATTTTGGAGCAGGTAACCTCATAAATAGGAGTATGGAAAGAAATTGGTCTGACAAAATTGGAAAGTGGTCTGACAAACCCAAGATAGTTAGAACTGTTAACTGAAGTTTAAGTGCTGTCATTGATTTTTACATTGAGGTTGATACAGTGACAGAAAAATAAAACTGTTCTTAAAGAGTATCATAGACAAATTATTTACTTATGTAAAAAACATGAAGTATGCAATGTAACCTAACATAAAATGGGAATTCCACAGTGGTGATTTGCTCTAATGTAAAGACCGTAATTCTAAATCTTGGAACATAAAGTTTAATCTGTACCATACATGAACAAATGATGTTTGCTTCTTTTAAATTACATCAGTTGACCAGGAATGAAAGACATAAAGAAAGGTAAATCTTTTAAATAGAAATGTCGTAATCCTGGATACAGTTTGGAAGGGTGAAATTTGAAAAACTGAAGAATAATATTCTATTGATTAGAGTGAATTTTAATTCTATGGCAGGGAGCAGAAAATCTGCTACTACATTGTTCTAAGAAAAGATCAATGTTACTTTTTTATGTCCTTCATTTTAGCAGGAGATGTGGATTGATTTCTATTTCATAACCCCTTCTCCCAGGATGTTAGGACAGGCTGAGAATAAAGTCAGTGACTGACTTCTTTCACAGAAATCTGTGATTTGTGCAGCACTCATTTCAGAGTGGAATAATTCATAAGCTTTTTGCTTAGGAAACCCAACTCCTTACTTCCTCCATACATGTATAAAATGTAATTTTTACAAACAAAATTCCCTTTATCTTAAGTCTTGCACCACGATCAGTCTTAAAATTCAGGTGGTAATGTTCCTTCCTGAAGTATCATAGCTCACCCCCCAAAAAAACCCTTCACCTCAACCCCCCCCCAAAAAAAACCAAACACATTTTGGTATTACTTTTCATTAAAGATCAAAAAATCTCACACTGTTATAGAGTCACAGAATTGCAGAGTGGTTGAGGTTGAAAGGGACCTCTGGATGTCAGGAGGTCCAACTTCCCTCCTCAAGCAGTGCCTTTTAGAGCCCATTGCCCAGGACTGTGTCCAGACAGGCTTTGAATATCTCCAGTGAGGGGGACTCCACAACCCCTCTGGGTAACCTTTGACAGTGAGCATCCATCCTCACAGCAAAAAAGGGTTTCCTATTCAGATGGACTGTTCACTGGGCACCACTGCTTCAGTCCCTTAGTCATCTTAGTGTCTTTTTCCTGGACTCTCCCAGTTTGTTGATTTCTTTCGTACTGCAGAGTAGAACTGGACACAGCACTCCAAGTGCAGCCTCAACAGTGCTGAGTAGAAGACAAAGATCACCTCCCTCGATCTGCTGAAAATATTCCTCCTAATGAAGCCCAGGGTACCCTTAGCATTCTTTGCTGCAAGGGCATTGAGCGGGCTCTTCTTCAAGTTGGTGTCCACCAGGATCCCCAGGTCCCTTTCGGTCAAGCTGCTTTCCAGTTGGGCCACCCCCAACACATAGTGGTGAAATAAATATCTGAATAAATGCCTGAATATAATAAAAACTGATAAATTGTGTTTTATTAACAATGGAAGTAAATTAGTTAGCAAGGCCCAAGTCTATTTCCTCAGGAATGGATTCTGTTTCTCAAGCAGCAGTGGTGTCATGCATAAAGCCATAGCTACAATTAAGAAATAATAAGTTCATTTTGAAGTTCTCAAAAGGATCTCCTTCAGAAGCTGGGCAAGCATCCTGGTAGAGATTGTACCAGAACTAAGAATAAATTCCAAAATTCTTTTCTGTTACCCTTACATTCAAAATCATAGACTTTCAAACTCTTTTTTCTTCTGTTCTTGAATACATTTTGTGTCTCAGTTTTTGCTAGTAGAAATCCCTATTTTTTAAAAAAAATCTGCCTCTGAAACAAGAATTACTCATCCTGTCAGTGCTGTTCACTATAGTGCTAACATATCTCTTATGGAATTAGGGAATTAGGAAGTATGTCTGATTGCCTTTTTTTCCTCGCTTACTGTGTTGGGTTTCTGTGGAAAGGTTTTGGTAGTGGGGAGGCTACAGGGGTGGCTTCAGTGAGAAGCTGCTAGAAGCTTCCCCTATGTCCAATAAAGCCAATGTCAGTCGGCTCCAAGACAGACCCACTGCTGTCCAAGGCTGAGCCCATCAGCAACAGTGGTAGAACATCTGTGATAACATATTTTAAAAGGGGGGGGGGGGGGAAGCTGCACCACAACAGCCATGATAGAGGAGTGAGAATATGTGAGAGAAACAGCCCTGCAGACATCAAGGTGAGTGAAGAAAGAAGGGGAGGAGGTGCTCCAAGTAATGGAGCAGAGATTCCCCTGCAGCCCGCGGTGCAGCCCATAGTGAGGCAGCTGTGCCCCCGCAGCCATGGGGGGTAACGGGGGAGCAGATCTACACCTGCAGCCCGGGGAGGAGCCCACACCAGAGCAGGTGGATCTGCCCAAACGAGGCTGTGACCCCACTCTGGAGCAGTCCATTCCTAAAGATTTGCATCTCATGGGAAGGACATATGTTGAAGAAACTCATGGAGGACTGCCTGCCATAGGAGGGATCACCTCACTGGAGCAGAGGAAAAATGTGAGATGGAAGAAGTGGCAGAAACAATGCGTAATGAAGTAATCTCAACCTCCATTCTCTGTTCCCCTATGCCACTTGTGAGGAGGAGGTAGAGAAATTGGGAGCTAATTTGAGCCCAGGAAGAAGGGAGAGGTAGGGGGCCATGTTTTAAGTTTTGGGTTTATTTCTCATTACACTACTGTGATTTGATTGGCAATAAATTAATTGCCCCAAAGTCAAGACTCTTTTGCCCATGATTGTAACTGGTGAGTGATCTCTGTCCTTATCTCAACCCACAAGCCTTTCATTATAATTTCTCTCCCCTGTCCTGCTGAGGAGGTAGAGCGATAGAGTGGCTTTGGTGGGCAGCAGACATCCATCCTAGATCAACACACCACACTCACTCAGGAGGCATTTTCAGTGTCTTTTATATCTGGCCCTACATGAAATGCAACTAGAGGAGCTGAAGATGGTCTTAATCCTGCAGTCAGCAGAGTACATGGTCACTCAGGTTCAGTCTCCAAAATTAAGACATATATTTTCTGTGACATAGACTTTTTTCTTGCTAATAAGAATTTGGATAAATTAATGTTAAAACTACAATGAAGATCCACAATAAATCCACCCAGAGTAGTCTGTATGCTCAGATCACTAGTTTTATGGCTCAGAATCTTTAGAGATTGTTGCAAACCATAATTAGGTCAAGTTAAAGTACTTATTCTCTTAGGGACACAATGCAAATATTTTAGAGTGTTTGAGCAGTCTCAGACCTCATACCCAGTTTACATTAACAATGGACAATTGACAGTCATTCTTTCTACATTGCATAAAAGCTTATAAAAGTGCAGTTTTGGCCCATAGGTTATATATATGAAAGGTCAGATCCACAATGGGTCTCTGCATACATGTTATTAATGGATGTTACATGTAGACTGTCTCATAAATCACTCCCAGAACACCAACCATTATACAAAATTTCTCCACCACTGACTGCTAGATTTATATTTCTTCAGATGTCTTTTTTACTGACCCTGGGAATCTGAAATATTTTATTAAACACCAGATCAGTGTTTGCTGGTTAACAGGCTTCTATAGAAAATCAAATAGGCACCATCATTTGTACAAAATAAATTTTAAAAGTAACTCTATTAGCATTTGCATGAGACTTGTTAGGTTTTCTCTGAATATTTGATAAGCTATCTTATACAGAATATCAGACACTGTGAGTCCCATGACTAGGTTTCAGAGGGAGATAGCTGTTCTGTCTGTCTTCAAGGCAGTCAGCTCAGAAAGGATACTGCCCTTCTATGTGTATATATATCTATTGAATGCAAAATTTAATTTCAAATGTTATAAACTATAAGGGATTTTTATACTTTTAAACATGATTTTTAAGTTAGGTGTCTTGTTTCTGTGTAAATCTTACTCAGGTTTTACTCTGCAAGTATTTTTTGTAGTTTCTTACCCACATCTTTTCCACAGGAAGCATGAAGAGAGATACTCATGTAAAAAAGTTTCTAAACAGGATGTCTTTTCTTTGTTCAGCATTTATAATACAGATAAAGAGCTCAAAGATAATATTTTTCAAATCCGTTATGGTTCTCAGTGTAACCTAAAAGAAGTTGTTCCTTAAATGAAAGGTTATTACTTTAGAGCTTGAAGGATAAAAGTGAAAGGAAATAAATTATCTAAAACTTTGCCTGTATTCTGTATGATTTCTTAACATCCTCTGCATAAAAAGTCTTAAGACATTAAAACTTTTGTGATAGTTATTAAAGCTATTCTCAGAATAAACATGTGATAAGGATTACAATATTTTGTGTTATATTTTAGATTAATGCAATTTCACATAGTTGCTATGTTAAACCTTGAAAATTGTATTTTTAGTAGAAACACTAACTGAATTTCAAATCTGGCACGTTATGCACTGAGTGCAGGGCAAAAAGCTAGAAATTTCTGAATTCTAATCTTGGCTCTTAAAATTACTTTCTGTATGGCTTTTGGGAAGTCATTCAGCGTCTCTGCCTCAGTAAAATATTTTCCTACTACCTTATAAGTCTTCTTAGTGTTAATTAGCCAACATCTATAGAATGTTTCATGACTATAGAATATGCTAAATTTTTGTTACCTTGTAAAGACATCATTTCATTATATACTATGATACCCAGTTGTATAACTTACATTTCCAGATATGAAGCAGGGATATACCATTTTCACTAAACAGGGAAATTAGCAATCTAGCTAACTATTTCATATCTCCAAATGATATTAAAAATCTGCAAACTCACTACAGAAAATATCTTTTATCAAACTCAAAGTTTTTGTTTTTCTCTTGAACAAACAGATGTTTGCTACTTCCATATGTCGCAGCTGCATGCAACCTTGAGAAGATCAGTACTCTCATTTAATTAGACTAATCACAAAACCTTCTCCAGACTTTGGGTTCTAAAGACAAGTGTCAGATACTCTGTAATTAAACATCTGACTTCTCTGCTCTTCTGTGACACTATCTGGCTATTGGTTTTGTAGTGCTCAGTGCAAGTTTTTTTGTATACCTCAAATGAGAAAAGCATATATACTTTCCTTACATTCTTTTCTGATTTAAAATATGCAAATTCCTTTTAATAAAATAGCACTGGTATCTGGGGTTATGTTCTGTTTAGGAAATACAGTATTATTTATTTTTAGAAAGAAACAGACACTGAGCAATTTAAAGGGCAAAATGTTGCAGTAGGAAGTTGACCCATTATTCCTCTGTTATTATTGCTTTTTAATGAATGCCTCTAAGATCTTGATCTTAAACCATTGAAGTTAATGGGAATTTTACCATTAATGGCTATAATAGAAATGGATGAGTCTGAGGGAGTAAAGTACTGTTCTTTAAAATACATGAGCAAAGTTGACTCTAGAATTAGTTTTCTTTTGACCAACAATATTTCATTATGGTCTCCAGTTATGACAGTTTCCTGTGTAACTATGTGGAAAGCTAAAGTTACCATCAGGAACAGGTAGGTTAGGTTCACAGTTAATTTGGGATCCATGTTGGCAGCAGTGTTTTGCTGAATTTTTTAAGTCAAACCCTGTGCACTAAACAAGCACAAACAAATTCATATCCATTTCTTCACAAGATAGAACATCACTCTAGCAATATATTGACTTTAGGGCGATGCTTCAGGGCAGAAGGAGGACAGACTTAAGTCAGGATAGGAGTGTGCTGACATCACACTGAAAATTCTTCCTCGCAAAAGTGGTCAGGAAACATCAGCTTGTTTCTGTCAGCCCTCTGATTTCCAGGTTTCTTGGAATCACAAAAATGTTAGTTTGAAAAAAAACGCGTGGAGATCCTTTTTTACTTGAAAGAGACCTATTGCCAATAATAGACCAGGCTAGCTACAGCTTTGTCTAGATGAGTCTCAAAAACCTCCAAAGACTGACTCTCCAGTCAGTCTGGACAACGATTTCTAGTTCATTACCCTTCTAGTGATGAGTTTTTTCCTAATGTCCACTTGGAACCTCCCAAGCAATAATTTGTGATTATTGTCTCTTGTCTGCTACTACTGAGGAAAGTTTTGCTCTGTCATCACTGTAACAAGACCAGGTAATTGTAAGCAACTATTAGATTACCCTGTAGCCTCCCTCTTCTCTGTCACACTAAACACCATCCCCCTGATTATATCTGCATCAGACATGTACTCTAGGTTTTTGAATATCTTGACATCCCACCTTTCCAGTTTCCATTTCTCTTCAAGTGGGTGCCTACAACTAAGTACATTATTCCTGGTGCAGCCTCACTAACACCAACTACAGGAGGAGAATAACTTCTCTAGATCTGCTGGACGTAACCCTCATAAGTACTGCAGTCTGTCGTTTGTGTTATTTGCAGTGAGAGCACACTGTTGGCTCATATTTAGCCTGGCATCCACCAAAACCACCCCTGAGTACCACCACCAGTAGTAGTATTCAGCTAATTGGTTCGTAGCCTATTCTGATGCATGGTGCAAAACCTCCTCCACTTTCCCTTTTCAAACTGTATGAGGTTTCTGTTGTCCCTGTCCTTAAGTTTATAAAGGTCACTCTATTTTTCCTGAGGAATAATTGTAATGTTCCTTTCAAATTACATCTAGTTTAAGGACCACAGACTAAGCAGAGGAAGGTAAGGAAGTTTTGCAGTTTAACATTGCCTGGCTGAAACATCTTTAGAGATTGTACTAAAGGCTCATTTTCAAAAGACAAATATCCCTTATATTCTGCTGTTAAAATTTCCCCAGGTTTTCAGCTTTCTTTACTAACTACTTAAAGCCTTTGAAGAGTGCTCAGCACGAGACCTTTGGAAAGTCCTATTAGCACCTTCTGGAATTTTGAACTCCATTTTTTCCTTTTAAGATTAACTGCAAAAGTGCTTACTCTCAGAGTCCAGTTGGGAGGTGTGAATCTGAGTAACTCAAACTGTTGCAGAGGGCATATGAGATAAAGTGGTTGTAAAATCAGTGAAAATAAAGGACAGTACATTTGTAAAGAATATAACTGGAGCAACTGACAATACAAGAAAGTATGGGAGAGTATTCTATTACAAAATAAAAAATGAAAGCCATTGGATCTAGGCTTTGTAATTCAGACTATTAAATGTTCAAAGGAAACAGAGTGTTTAAATGGAAATGAGATGACTCAGAGTCTTTGACTTGATTTAAACTTGGACTACTAAAGCTAGAGAGAAAAATAAGACCACATTTCAGTGAAAGGGAATATGCCAATTTGAAGCCAAGAACATTTAATAAAACTTCCTGAAAGAAAAATCTATCAGACTGCAGGAAAAAAACCTCCCAAAGGTAATAAATGCCAGAAACCCCAGTGCATGGAACATTTTAACTGATCCTAAACTGATCAAAACATTTGTGAATGAACAATAAGGATCAATCCTGAATGGACAGGGAGGTAGACAAGATAACTTAATCGGTCTTCTCTTTCTTTAACTTCTCTGAATTTATGGCAAATTAAACAAGCATTGGGATATAGGGCCAGCGCTGAGAAAATAGAATGCTAAAGAATCATGCTACTAACCTTGAAAAGAGACAACAATAGAGAAAAGAATGTCCTAGCAATTTTGTAAATTATAAAGTTTAGAGAACTAATGTGTGCCAAGCTCATTATAGGAAAAAATAACATTGAATATTCATATGAAGGATGAGCAGAGTTCGGATAAATATTTTCAAAACCATTATGCACTTTCACTGCAGAACAGGAGTATCACTAGGGAATATGTGTGGAATGAAGGAGTGATTTAGATTAGATAACAGACTACTTTATGCAAAGTAGAGCTTAAAAGAAGTTTTGCAAACAGCAATTTTTTTCATGTGAGAATGAAATCTATGATATACTGATATTTAAATTCATATATCATTCCTTTGGGGTATCCTGACATAACTAGGGAAATGGTTTTGTGAGATCATTGCCATCAGGTAAAAAGAATACTGTGTACTATTCTATTAAAGATAGATTTAAGTCCAAAGCTCTGGAAAATATTTAAGAAGCTGTAGGAGGCAAAGGAAGTAAAAAGGAAAGATTAAGCTTTACAAAATCCTTCTCTCTCCTTTGGGCAGCAGAGGGGAGGAGCACTGCAATTTCTGAATATGTAACTTCAGAATGTTCTGAATACAGGAATCTTTCTATCAATTCAGACCAATAGTTTTTCAGTCCTGAAATCTTGTGCCAGTAGTTTATATCTGCTGTTTAAAAAAAAATAAAATAAAATAAAATAAAAAAATCAACCAGTTGTGGTGAGGTTTAGAGGACACATAGATTCTCCACAGTGATCAGAGGATATATCGAATAAATTATTTTATAAGTAATTATTTATTTTGGTCATAAAGTTATGTAAACTTTTTCTCAACTGTTGGTGTGGGTTTTTGTTTTGTTTTGTTTTATTTTCCTGGCTATATTTTGCCTAGATTAAGTAGTACTGCATAATAGTCATTGACATAAGGCTGTCACTGTTTCCTATAAGCACCAGCCAGCAGGTTATTTTAGCTTTAAAATTCATAATCTGTTTCAGCAGTTCCATATAATTCAGGATATTAAAAAGAAATCTTAGCAAATATTGACACTGCTGCTGTCTATTGCCTTGGGAAACAAGAGATACCATGTCTACAGACACATTTTAATTTTTTTAATAATCCAAACAAAGTATTCATAGTACTGCAATGACTACAGAGAAGTACTACTGTCAACTCTATTTGAGATTCAAAACTTGTAGTAACCCAGCTAGTAACCAATAAAGAATGTATTTAAAATTTCAGCCATGTGTTTTGATGTTATGTCATGGTTTGCTGCACATTTGATAGGATGAACCGCAGTCAAGTTATTAAATGTCATATGTCACAAATGTGAAGGCATCAGAAAAACAAGTTCTGTACCTGCTTTCTCCAAAATAGATAACCCATTCAAGAAAGTATTTGAAAGCCACCATAAACACTTTATATCCCTGAGAAACAGCAGTGTTTCTGAGACTGTTTGGACAGGCGCTGCAGAAAGCCTGAGACACTTGGAAAGATTTACACAGGAATGTAAATCGTGAATAATGGGGCATTCAAAATCGTACTGCTGAAGTTTTCTTACATATAGCTCTGAAACTGGATTTCTAATTCCTCATTGACAGTCCTGTTCTTTCTCTTATTTGCAAGACAATATATCACTCACAGTCTTTTAGGACAAAGTATGTCCTGTTAACAGGAAAGAGATACAGCACTAAGTGAAATAACAGAAATTTTCTACTTGGACCTTCTCTTAAATGAGACTTACTGTGGACATTAATAGATCTTGGCAATACAGGGTGACACACTCGATGAGATACACAATCAGTAGACTATACACAGATGGTTAATTGAAAAGTAGTGCTTATGTTAGTATTATTTGTTTGCAAAAATGACAGTTTATGAACCTAAATCTGCACTGAAGAAACATTAAGAAAATCTGCTCAGTTACGGACTGTCGTTTTAGAGTAATATTCTAGCAATACATGCTCTGTTCCAGCAGCAGCCTCTATACCATGCATTTTTTTTGCTTTCTTTCCTGGTAATGACATTGTATGTTCTTAAATTACAGTATCTGCTTCTCAAATGAGAGCTCTACTTCTTCTCCACACAGCTGAGCAATACAGCACTTAGCTTTTTTCATGTCCAAAGTCACAGCAGATGTGCTGTTGTTTTAACTGAAGTGACAAAAATAAAACGATCTAAACTGCTCTAATTTCTTCACTCTCTCCCTTTTGTCACTACACTTCAGAAGTGAATTTACAAAGTACTGCACTGCATTTTTAATGTGCACTTCAAATTCTATAAAGTTGTTCAGCTAAAGGCTTTCCGAATTCTTTTAAGAGTGACTGTGTCATCTCAAGGTATATGTGGAAGTGCAACATTTTCTCTCAATGCCATCTCCTAGAACACTTACAATGGGGATTACGAGACCAGCATTCTTCAGTTTACATCCTGCAATCAAAACATGTGTTCTAAGTTTTCACCTGTGAGCCAATAAGGCTGTTGATTTAAATTCCTATAGCTTCTCAAAATGTACCTGGAACATGATTCACTTCATTAGCTTGATTTATTTTAGTACTATAACCATGTACAAAACAGAGAATAAAGACTAAATGACAAATTTAAGTAAGCAGACTTCTGCTAATAGCAGCCTACATAGGCCAAGTGGATATCATTACCTGACAATTAACAGAGCCTGGACAATCTGGTGAGTTTCTTCATTATATTTTTGCAGTAAATTCCATCCATAAAGATCTATGAGATGCCCCAAACAAAAAACCTCTATGTGCTAGTGACATTTCCATCATAGCAGCTCTGCCTCCCTTCTCACAAAGAATTCTTCATGAGGAGGGAGGAAATTAACTGAAAGAATGAGAGCTGCAAGTACCTCCACAGTTCTCTGAAAATTCAGGGCACCTTCATGGTGCAGGTTGCATATTCATGAATGGACCTAAGGAAGGGAGTTTCAACAGTACTAATCTACGTCTTCAGCATCTACATATCTATGGAAATGACTGTATTATCAGATAAGGTATCTTCAATTGATAAGTTAATTCAGGTAAATTTTCTTCTCTGTAGATTTCCCATTTTATTATTTTTACCTTAAAAATTAAAACCTATCAAGTTCTGTAGTATATGCCAACAGCTGTGAGAATAATGGGGCTCTCAAAGACTTTTACTGGCTCATACCCTTTCAAAATTTACTCTTCAAATCACTCCTGCAAAATTATCTCTTAAAATTAAGTTATGACTTCAAATGTACTATTTCTAAATTTTGTTCATGTAGTGAACTGCCGAATTAAATGCTATTTATTCTTAGTTTTAGTCTTATGTTTAATTAATGATATTGCTTAAATATCTCCACCATGTATGATCAACCTCACTCTCAACACCAGTGTGGGCATAATACATTTTTGAAACATAGATAACAAAAATGTTTTTGAGGTATGAAATCGTCTTTCTCTATTCTAGAAAGTGGCAGGACTTGCTCCAGGATAAAATATGGAAAAATAAGATATCCTGCATCATAAGATACCAGCGCTTCTCAGAGTAGATCCAAAACAGGAATTCCTTCCTTTTGTCAGACAGAGAAATAAATTTTCCTTTTGACAGCTTCTAAAAGAAAAATAATATTTAAATTTGGGGGTATTATATAAACCCCACAATTTACTAACTTTGAAGACTTTAGTAAAATCTGAAGAGGTGCTTTCAGCGTATGTTTCATAGCAGATCCTTTCTCCTTATATGCAGTCATTTACAACTGTATATAGAATACCAATTGCAGTTCTGATTTGTTAGCAGTTTATAACTACCCTGTATAGCGTAAAATAGTGAACCAAGCTGTAAAATAGTGATCAGTTGAATTCAGTCAAGATTTTTAAGGTTAAGTAAACGTTACTATTTAGGGGATATAACAGATTTTAATGTTTTTCATGCAATTCAACATTTCCCTCAGCATAGACCTGTAAGAGTCAAATAATCAAGGTTAGACCTAGCCAAACTACTAGGGGGTTAGAGGAAACTATGTTTGCTGCTGTTCTCACTAAACAGGTATACGGTGCCATAAAAGCCCTATACGCCTTTAAATTTGAGCCTCATGCATTTATCTGATTTATCCGTTCACCAGTTTGCTGTGTCACCCTGTCCTTCGTTAGCTTCTGTCATCAATAGATTAAATATAATTATTTGACTATGAATAAATTGGGTGTTAACCTCCTCCCACAGTGAAATACTCTGGAAAAGTTGCCACAGAAAGTAATCTCTAATGTGACCTTAAGCTCTTCCTTCTTGTTAATTTTAATTAACTAACATGCCAATCAGATTTTCAGTGCATGTTTTTATTCTAGCCATTATCACTGTTTTTGTAGATCTTTATATTAATCTATGTATTAGTACCTTTGCCCAGCTGCCTCTGTATGTGTGTGTGTGTGTATGTATTTTCATATCAGGTTACTCAAGACAGTCTGCAAAATTGCGAAAGATCAACAATGCCATCTGCAGGTATAAGATAATTCCTGATCTGGAGACACACGTTCTTCAGGGGTTTTTGTTTCCCTTTTTTTGGATAGGTTGTTTGTTCTAGGGTGAAGTCAAATGATGCTCATACCTCAACAAGTTTAGGTCAGACAAAAATTGTGTAGGTCTGTCTTGACAGACAAGACCTAGATATAAAGATTTTGGCTTAGATTCATTTATTATTAACATATATAAAAGACTGAATGTGTCTTTGAGCCTTATTCAAGCTACTCAAAAGTATCCAACCTGCAAAATAGAACTGGAAAGCCTGTTAAAAAACATCATTCCAGCTTCCTAGCAGTTTTGTTTTCCCAGCAAGTTTGTGAACAGAGCCAGGACTGCTTTTCTCATGATCTGTCACTTTCTTATTTTCAAGTGGAAAGTATTAGCAAACCGAGGAAGAATGCATATGCTATAGTTACTCCCTGATTTTTGTATTTTCTCTTTTTCCTGGCATCTGTTCTGTGTAGAATTTCAGACATGACAGGGGGCTGAGGTATAAATCTCACAGAGAAAGATAAGTTTTGTGGCAGACTGAGTGGACTACTGGTAATGTATAATTCAGAGTATTTTATATTTGTTTGTTCCAGCATGCTCAGTTGTTAACCTTTCCCTCCCTATTGAATATGAAGGAGACTCACAATAAAGTAAAAACTATGAGGAAATGTGTACATAAGTCATGTAAGTGATGAGCTTCCTATGAACATCCTATGAAATGAAAATAACTCCTAACATCAGCAAAGTGAAAGAAATTCACCAGTTTTATTAAAAACAAACAAACAAACAAACAAACAAACAAAAACCCACAAAACCAAACCCAAAACCATTACTTTTTTTTTTTTTTTTTTTTTTTTCCCCATCTACATCAGCAGGTTACTAGAATGAAGAAAATCTTATGGTCAGAAACCAGAAACTTCTGAATATTCTTCTGATTCTTTGGCTAAATCAGTGGCCCTGGGCAAAAGCAAAGGGTTTTGTGCTTGCACTCTGCATCTGTAAAATTAGAATACTAATGCTTACCTCTCATAAGGGAAGGGAATTGTGAGCTTTTAATTAGATAATGCTAGTAAGCTGTCCTGAGTCTGCAAGTAGCAAAAATTTATTCTTAAAATAGTATTAAGTTATAAATATACTTCTTAGAGAATGTAAAATGAAGAGTCTTTTAGAAATGTTCTAAGATCAAGTACTTTTGTGAGTGAAACTAAGTTAATCTCTTGCAGCACGCCAAATCGACTGAAAGGTTTGGCTCAGAAAAGAGACATTTACTTCAGCTCAATCCATTCAGGAATCTATTCAAAATCTAACAAGGACAATTTGATCCTTTCAAAAGAACTGATTTTTTTTTTCTAAGCTTATTAGTATTAAATAGAAATCACATTGTGAGTAGGTTTATTTTAGCTTCTCCCCAAAATTTATCTTTGTATAACTTCCCAAAATTAACTTCAGAATTCTTAAGAGTGGAAATTTTGGATTACAATTATTTTAAACAGAGAAAGTCTGAAGATGATTCACAACTGTTATTACATGTGATACAGGAAAACATCTCAGAGGTATCACATAAATATAGATAAACATACAGAAAGTCATAAGCTGCTTTTTCTGACTTCAACAAACTGCATCAGATTTTAATTTTTTTTTTTTTTAACTAGTAACGAATTTATATAACTGTACCCTCATTCTTAAGGCCTCTACATTTTTAGAGGCCATCAACCACAGCTGATGGCCAGATGCACTTGTAAGCAGCTTTGTCCCAGAGCATGACAGAGCATCTTTCCTGTCTCTTTATGCCCCATTCCCTCAGTCTTTTGTATTTAGTGAAATTAACTTGAATTATATTCTGAAGCAAATATAGTAGGTGTTTAATGAACTAGCTGCATGATAACAATTCTGTTGACCTTGTAAGGATGAATGTGAGATTCAGTGCTGCACCTCTAACAGGCATGAATGACCCAGCAGATGCAGCAGAAGAGTGAAGGGACTGATTAGCTCAAAAGTACCTTTGAGACCACCAAAAACAAACTGCTGTGAAGGACAATTAGCATTACAATGCCTTTCCTGAATTATTCTATGGATCATAAGGCTGTACCAAATCTCAGTAGCCCTTCACATCCCAAGACATCCTATGCCTCTGAGGAAGTGCTTTGTATATGTCTCCTACAGGCCACCTACTGAGAGAATCCTTTACCACTGAGCTAAGACTTGAAGAGTCTTTTTCCACCCTCTCCAGATCACTGTACCACAAAATGTACAATCCATGTTCAGAAAAAAAAGGGGAAATCATAGCTTATATTTCCTTTCCCTCCTTATGATTAAAAGTAAATTTGACAGAAAATGTTGGTGTAAGTTTTTCCTGAGCAGTTGTGTGTTAATATAAGCAAGAAGTAAACAAAGAGAAATTTCTTGATATTTCTGTACTTAGGTAATACTTGCAGTTAAGATAGTTTAAAATTGTGTTTGTGACCTTCACATAAATGCTGTTGCTCAGGAAAGTTAAAAAGGTATCAGCTTTTCCAGAGGATTGGTTTGAAGTACTACCATTTAGATAAAATACAAGTGATACAGGTGGACTTTTAGGTGTTTATCAAAATTTCTTTGAGCTGATTTTGTTTTTGCCAGTGTTAACATCAGGCATCCTGCCTCAGGATTTAAACCAACTGTCTGAAGAGAACTTAAACCACTTCTTCCCTTCTAATATATTAATCCCTCCCCCTCTCCAACCAATACTGTTTCTTGGCTATAGCATGGAATATTGCCCTCCTCTGATGCATCAGTATTGCTGAATGCCTCAACCAGCTTCATGAGAGATCAGTGCCACAGTAGGGTGACTTTTATATTCTTAAGGATGAAAATATATGTAAAAACTGAAATCCAGTATTTGAGAAAACAGATTTTGGCTGCCCATTAGATACAACATACTCTGAAGTCTACCTTTGAAGAAGTACCTGATGTAAAGGAAGGGTAGCAATATTTAGCCAACATATTTCTTTTCTATTTCCTTGAACTCAGTATATTCCAGCTGGATAATAACCCAGCTTTGGTACACTTTAGTAAAATATTGACTCAGTTTCCTACCATTTGGTAACATTTTTCATATTAAAAGGGAATCCTCATGGCAACTACTGTCATAGAAAATACTATTATTCCACAGTCAGATTACAAATGAGTCAAACCTATATTTCTCAAATCTGACTTCAAAAGTCTCTTTAAATCTCAACCTTCATGCTTATAGAGTTCTCCTGGATTTATAATTCTCTGTTTGGATGGAAATTATGAAAGAGCAAACAAGGCTTGGCTCAATACCTGTCTTAGCCTACTTATCTGACAATTACAAAGAAAAGCTTTGTGCCACATATAGGTTTTTTTCACTTTAAGAGATGTATGGGCTATTATTAGTGTCATTATTATTAACTGTAGGAGTTAGATACAATCATTATTTTACTATCTTGTCATCTTTTTGGATTTATACCTATTAAGCTTCATTGACTCCTCCTCCTACCTCCCTCAGCTGCAGCACTCTAAAGACAAGAGCGAGCTCACCTACAATTCTGGGTTAATAAGCCAGGACTTTACCACTTAACATAGCATTGCAGAAAGCCTCATTATCTTCTACATACTAATCTGTCATACTGTCAATCTTCCTGAGTCAATCAGAAAAGGTGTAATTTCTAGTCAGGTTTTTTCAAAGTAGATTTCAGATTGTTTTAAAACAAGGTATAGTTTCTCACATACATTTTACGTCTTCATTGCTGTATGTCCAATTTACCTTTGTCTACAATGGACCCAGATCTGCTAAACCAATATGGACAGAGTGGATTGGTGATAGTAGGGTATTACTTGTTCTAGAAAACATTTTATGTGTATGCAAGCATTAAAAAACAGGAACTCATAACAATTCTAACCTTGTTTTGTATTTGTAAATAATGTCATCATTATTAAGAAATATATATTTCTTAATATTTTCTTATTCTCTATACTTTGTTCAGGCTTGGTGAGTTTGTACCAGTTGCAAACTCTGCTTTTATGCAAGTCCTGAAAAAAAACGATGACTCTACATAAACAAACATATCATATTAATCTTTAAACTAAGGGAATATGTGGAAAACACAGATTATCTGAGTCTTCTGTTCTCGCTTTAACTCATATGTCAAACGGAAGACTTGTTTCCTATTAACTCCCTTGAGCACATTTTAAGATAGCACAGCAGTGCAATTCACAGGGAATAATCCATGGAGCAGAGCTAGGGCTAAACAGAATTGTTGCTATCTAAAGGAAAGATGGTAAGTTTAGAAATGTTTCTTTACTCTTTTCTTCTATTTTGTTTTGTTTCTCTGGTGCCATGAAATAGCCAGGGACAGGGAGGGACACTTTTCAGCAGTGCTTCCCCACTTGTTTTTCAGCTAGTGAAAACCAGTCATTTTCTTTTTCAGTGAAACTGCTTTGCACTTTGCAGAAACAAAATGTGTGAATCACAGCAGATGAAGGAGATGCTGATTATAGCATAAATTTTGCTTGCTGCAACAATTTTTCTCCCTTGCAGACTGGTTCTTATCTTTGTCATCGTCAAGTTCTGACTCATAGTGGGAAAAGCTTGGAAGAAAAGTGTATATATGTGGGTGTCTTAACATCTGGAGTAAAGCACATAATAGAACATAATTTCAAAAGGCAAAGAAAAGACATTGACTTTTGGTCATGACAGATCAAATCCCACAGAACTCTTTCATGAAACTCAGACTGACCATATTATATCTTTTCAAAAGTTGTAGAAGTCTGATACTTCAGAGGGACCTACTGTGCATGGACAATTAATCTGTGCAAAGACAGTAATTCTAGCATGTCCCAGATGCATTGATTTCACTGTGAATACACAGAATGACTACCATGTCAGTACAATTTGGCTAAGGTTCATCAGAGTTTGTAAATACGATAAAGAATTTCTCTGTGCCCACCCTATACATAATTGTCTAGGATTTCTGGGCAATAGTCTTTCAGATACCTGGAAATCTCAGCACAGTCCAAAGTGGTATTATTGGCCAGTGTGTAATAAACTTTAAAAATATTATTTTTATCAGTTTCTGCCTTGGGGGAAAAGAAAGATAAGAAGGAAAGGGAAATAGAGATTTCCTTAAATAAGATAATGTGTTTTCTTACCTAAAATAAGTGCTGTTAGGAATTCACAGATCATACATAGATTTTGACATGTGAGTTAATACCCTAGGCTACTTTTACAACTATTGGGGAAAAATAGGCACCTCTAGAGCATAAAGTGTATCACTTTAAAGCAGACATCTAAAATACATTGGCTGAATTGATCTGAAAACAAACAAACAAACAAACAAACCAAAACAAAAACAACAACAAACAAAATTGCATCTGACTGTAAAAAAATAAAGTGTATACATCAGACAGAGATGTTTGCATTGCACTGTCTTCAGCTAGATAAGAAGAAGCCCACGCAATTTATGTACTGATTTCTCTTAGTCTTCAAAGCCTTAGTGCCTTACAGGTTTTGTACACTCATGCACGGTCTGTTGTCTAAAATGATAAATGTTAGTGTTTATACTCCTTATAATTAGCAAACATGCTGGGTAATTTTCCAAAGTCAAAACCTGTTACAGATTCAATCATCAAACTAAGGTAACATGGAACACAGGTACCATATATCAGGAGCATATTTACCTCTCACTTTTTTTAAGAATAACAATAAATAGGAGAGCAAGCTTCAAAATAGGTTTTAATGCTTCAGTATTTTGAATTGTGTCATGCTTTATATTGTTTAAAATATATTCATCACTTTCATCATATAATGATGAATCTTCAGTCCTGGTGAGGCAGGTATTTTGTATATTAATAGAAAACTTTG
This sequence comes from Athene cunicularia, assembly GCF_003259725.1. Lineage (NCBI taxonomy): Eukaryota > Metazoa > Chordata > Aves > Strigiformes > Strigidae > Athene > Athene cunicularia. The sequence goes on along the minus strand of NW_020799091.1, from coordinate 37,043,511 downwards.
ACTTGCTTTAATATAATTCAAATTTATCACATTAATTAATTAATTAATATGAATTAATTTTATTATCTGCTTCTAAAATATCTGGTATTTTCCCATTCCAGCACATTAGACAAAAAGCTGGTTTTGACTTTTATGAAGCAGTTAATCTGCCTGTTGCTAAAGATAACAAGATTATCAATCTGGCAGTCTCAAAGGAGCATTTTGGATCCAAGAACCAGGCTTGTCACTTTAAAACTAGAGGTTAAGTTTCACCCTGAACTACAAGCAGCCATATTTTCATCAGTGAGCTTACACTCATGCACTCAGCAGCAGGGAATGTATGAACACTTGATTTTCTAAAGGTCATGGTCAAAATCCAACAATGAATTTCAGATTCTGTGGCATTTGATACTGCAGTGCCGAAAAGTTAAGCACCAAGATTCATCACCCTGACTTTCTAATTCCTTCTGCTGAAAGTAGTTATAGAGGTTCAAGGTGGTTGTGATGCAGCTAATTTAGTGTTTTAGGTAAGTGGCCCCTACTTCTGACACACCTACTCATCTTTCTCCTGACTCAAAGAGCAAAGCTAGTGAAAGAGAAAGGATGTATGAGCAAACTTCACATTGCCCTGAAAAGCACAGGACGTACAATCAGCTCTACTGAGTAGATACTTTGTTCAGTGGAACTGATGTTCAAGAGGTAATACATGAGGTAGGCAGTGGGGATTGGACAACGAATAGCTTGGACTGAATGGTATCTAATATAGGGTACTACCATTCCCTGTATATACATTTGTATACATAAAATTTCATCCTCATATACAGAAATATGAGTTTTGAGCTTCTTTAATAACATGTAATGAAAAGAACTGTTTAAAAGGGCAGCTGGGAAATAATTAATCACTCCATGATACACCATTCTTCAGTCTGTATCTAACATGGAAAAGTAGTAGGACTCTTCTTGAGACATACATACTTAAAGGAGGCATCTTATAGACTCCAGTGCAAACAGATACATTACTCCATCTTGCCTTGCCTTGCCTTGCCTTGCCTTACCTTCCCTTCTCTTCCCTCCCCTTCCCTTCCCTTCCCCTCTCCCTCTCCCTCTCCCTCTCCTTCTCCCTCTCCCTCTCCTCCCCTCTTTTTTTTAGTTTGGTGATAATACTGCATTTTGAAAGGTGGAGCAAAGGGAGGGGATTTAGCAACGCTTAAAAGAAATAATAATTTCAAGCCATCCCCTGAATTCAGTGGAACACATTCTCTATCTCACAGGCCCGATTCCAATGGGAGCTGAAAACTTGTGTGTTTGACCTGTAAATGTTATCACAAACAGTACCAGTATCTGACAAATGGTCTAATCACTGCAGTGTAGATCAACACATTTTTCTTTGCTGTAATAAAGTGTCTCTTCTCAGAAAGCATATGGATTTATACTTTTCCAAAATTATATAAAATATCAGATACATGCTAACCTTGTTTTAGTCTTAAAAAGCTGAAATGTATCACAAGACAAATATCCATAATTTTTAAACAATATATCTGCACAGGTCATACACTATTTTCAAGGTTTTAGATATTTACAGTTTCTTGAGGTTTTTGGGACAGCTGTCTTGTTTAAAAACATGTTTAGCCCCCTCCTTCCATCAAAAAAGATATACAGAGCAATCAATATCAAAAGCCAGTCTGTTACAAGAAGGCTTATATAAAACCTAACGCCTTATATAAAACCTAACGCCATCATATAACGCCTTTCTCAGGTGACAATTGGTATCTTAACAGTATGCACATCTCAGAGAGCACCAACGCCAGTATAGAAACATTCCTGCTGCAGCATAATGTATGTAAAGCAGAAAAAGAAAACACACTTTCTGGAACAGGCAATTTCCATAATTAAAAAATTAACTCTGCTATGACTTTTCATTTCAATCCTCAGGCCGTTTAGCAACATCTAGTGAAATTACTAATACACCATTATTGGAACTGAGTACTGATGCAGACTTCTGTGCAAAGTTGAGGGAAGACGGTTTAGTTGTGTTAGCTTTTTGGTCTATCAATATTTTAAAAATCAGAAATATTTTTTGTTTCAGATGAAGTAAAACGAAGTAAAAAAAAATCAAGTTGTGGCAATTATCCTTGTGAGTGTCTGAGTAGATTTTTCAGGAATTAAATTACTTAATTGTTAATTTATCTTCAAAAAGCCAAAATTAATATTATAAAGTTAATTGCAGACAGTGGAATTAAAAAAAAAAATCTATTTTTATGATCAAAAAATTCTAATCAACCTGACAATGAAATTCTTGTTTTATGTTGATAATGAAATGTTAATTATCAGATAAAATTTTATGGACTGAAATTCTTGAGCTCCATCCATTACTACTGCTTCTTTTGTTTCTTTTTGTTTGGTCTCAAACTCTAGTAACTTTAAAGCATATTACAAATGCTTTATTACCAAAATATCCAACATTACCTGCTCTGAAGCTGCCTTTCTTCTGAAGCTGTCTTAAACTTCTTTTCTATTGTAGTCCCACTGGGTCATAGCACAGATTGTAGCTGCATTTCTCCAGAAATACAGTGTAAGTGATATCTTTTTGTAAATTATGCTTTGCATTTCAAGAAGTTACCTCATATTTTAAACTTCTCTGTGGTTAACCCATAATGAAAACTTGCTCATCTATTTGTGTTTATTCATGAAATAACTGGGATTTCACTTATAACCCAATGTGCCTTGTGCAAATACCACTTGAATCAGTTTCATGATTCTGTGAAGTTTATCTTTTGCACTGGAAAATAACAGTAATAATAATAAACAATAATAATGACTGTCATCCAATTTATTTTAGAAAACACTACAATGTAATTGTTTTATAAATGGTTATAGATTATATTAAGATGGCTTACATCTATGTGAGGAGTGATGTTACGAAAAAGTAAAACATCTAATCTTTTAGTAATACATGCACATACATACATGAATGTATGGAAAGAGTATGCTTAGCATATATTGTCGCTTTTTTTTTTTTTTTTTTTTTTTTGGGGGGGGGAGGAATATATAAAAATAATACAAATTGATTTTACATAAATGCTTCCTGAATGAAGCTAAATGAATTTTTCATCGTCTTCAAGTTTGTTAGAAAACGATAAAAAAGTCAAATAAGGCTAATGTATATTATGGCAGGGAATATTTAATGTGGTATTTAGGTAAAAATAAAAATATAATTTAAAAGAAGAAAACACAGAATTATATGCATTTCACCGAATCATCCATAGGGGTTGCAGTATTTTTAGGGAATGTATAGAACTTAAAAATGACCTTCACTTGATTCAGGGTTTTAAATTCACATCATGGCAAGACATTTGCCTTGGTACAATTACATTATAAATTGTATCTGGATTATATTCTCTTTCTTTACTTTTCATTATTCTCTTGCACAGAATCTCTAGCTTTCATTATGTGGATTCAGGATAAATCCGAGGTCAAATTTACATTACAAGAGCTTCACTGAAAGGGTACACAGCTATGTAATATTTCACCACCTATCTTTTGAATCTTTTTGAAATCAAAGAAGAATGGTGAAGTATGGCAAGCAGATAAGATGTATCTTGGACATTTGTTTTCAAATTTGAATTTCAAGAGAAATTCAAAAGAACAATATCCACAAAGATAAGATATCTGAAAAAAAGATTTACTACTTAATCTTGGAAAGATTTTAAGCAGCATAATGCATAGCTTGGAAAATATTTTAAAAATCAGAGAATCCAAGTATTTGGATTTATAACAGTAGTCTAATATGGAACAATATTTTTAGGGCTCCAGCCTTACAATTTTTCTTTTTCACTACCAAATATTTAAACACTGACTACAAAATTCATTAATCCAATAATTACATTGTGAACTACTAAGAGATGCAGATATTTGTTGTTTAAAAATTAGAAGCTTCTCACACATGCCTCTCAGGAATTCTTATATAGTGTTTTTGAAAGCCTACACATCACTTAGAAGAAGTTGAATAGCTAAACAAGTAATTTACAACAACAAAAAATTGTTTACTGGGTAAATCCTGTTTTATTTCCATTCCTTCACAATGACATCAGTTATTAGTCTTCCTCTACTTAGATCTTAGTTCAGTACAGTATTTAGAAACAATCATATGACAAATAAACAGGAAACAAACAAACATCATTTTTTGACAACATCCACTTGAATAAAGGCAGGTGAATGCTTATTAAACTTACAAAACTGACAAAGATTTTGCTGTAAAACATCAAAAGAAAGGTTCAAAGTGTTTGACATTCAGAATTAATTTTCAGTCCTTAGATGTTTAATCAGGCTAATCATACTGATCTTCCATCTTTTACTTAAAATATTATTATTAATTTTTATCTATTTTCCCTTCATTCTAAAATCTTTCATCTATTAAAGATTAAATGTGAAAAGAACAATGGTATTCCACTAATGTTTCTGACAATGGTCCTAAATATTAACTTGCAAACCCACTAGCAATGATTTCCAGCAGTGCATGACTGAGTGATGGTTTTATGATTCATTATTAGCCAATTTTCTGCATACTGGAAATTAGCTTGCATTACTAAAGTAATTTTTATTTGTGTTAACAGCAGCCAGAAACTCAAGGTTGCATCTCCACCAGACTATAGTGTGACCTCTTGCAAATCATGTCACTTCTCCATGACACATCTCATCTCTAAAAGAGGCATAATAATAATTCCTTTCTTTTCAGAACTGCTGCATATTGTATTGGGTTCTTGTTCAGGTTCTTTACTGCTGCAAAATTCAGTTACGCATTTCTATGAATTATAGTATTTAAAAATAATAATTTTTAGTAGTTATTTTAAGTTATTATCATATGCAGAACTAAACACCTCAAACAGCACTGTGAATAAAAATTCAAACTTTGTTTTGTCATCAAATTTATTTGCATAAAATCTGTCCAAACAAATTAGAGACAAATCAGTTTCCATAAAGACCTTGTTTGTGTTTGTTTTTTTTTCCAGGTTTTTTTTTTTTTTTTTTTTTTTGGATTACTGTATCTATCATGAGGAATAGAAGTATAAAAATTTTAAAAAAAAAAGAATAAGATTAGACCAGTACATGTATTTACATAAGTATGTTACAAAATAAATGCCACGTCAGGTAGATTGTCCCTACCTCTTAATTTTATTTGTTTATTTATGTTTATTTATATTTATTTATGTTTTTATTTATTTTATATCTGTATTTTGCTTTTTTTTCCTTAGGGAAGTAAACAGTAGCATATTCTGATATTTCAAAGTGTAAAAAGGTAGGAGACCTTCGTGACTGTAGAAAGATTCCAGGTCAAATGTGACGTTATAGTTTTTTAGTGGTACAGAAGTGTCGTAGCTGTAACTCTAGGTCATGGTGGGTGGTACTTAACTAGTGACAGTCCCTCTTACAGCACAGAAGAGATATGAGAAGCTTAGAAACCCAAGTAAAACATAGAAGGAGACATCTCCTGAGCCACCTAGTCAAATGATTTGCCGGTGCAGGTGATTAAGTACTTTCTTAACTTTAATACTTCCACCTTAAAAAAATATTAATTGGGTTTTCTCCTAATATTATTATTGGAATATATTTTACTATTTTGGTTTTACAATGATTAGAAATCTGCTGATTTTCAATCTAAATTAAATTGTGTCTTTTTAAAATGCTTTCTTTTGCTTAAATTTGCCCTTGAGCTTTTTACTTTGGGCTGGCATATTTTTTCTAACTTTTATCTGATATTGACTTCTGTGATACACTTTCAGAGAGCAATCATACATTCTCTCAGACTTGGTTTGCCAAGCTCTCTTGCTCTATTCAGTAAGTTAGAGTATTCCCTTTTTTGTTCATTGTAATAGCCCTTCTGCAGATGTACTGTGGTCTGACTTATGATGACAATCTTTGAACATATTCTTAGAAATTCCTATAGATAAAAAATACCCCAGGCTTTGTAAAATTACATTAAAGTTAGATCAAAATACCTTGCCTGATGCATTCTAGAATTTCAGTTACCTGTTTTATGTCCACACTGGTGGTTCTAACTGATAATGTAACTGGCAAATATATGCATCTTCCACTTCTCTGCTTAGTCTGATCATCACCCCAGGTGTGGAAAAATGTGTACTGTTAGTCCTTGCACTTATTTATTATATTCCTTTACCTCCACTTCAGTGATAGTCCAATAATAAAGTAGTAAATTCACAAATATATACAGGAAAAAGTAAATTCTGGATTCTAGGCAATTAAAGGATAAATTAATAAACTCCACATTATATGAATAATAGACAAGATATAAACAGACATCTTTCATGAACATCATTCTCTATTATACCACTCATTCCTGTCTCGCTCTGTAGTATTGGTGACTTTGTGTCATTTCATTAACATACTATCCCTTTTTTTTTTTACAAATTAATAAAGAAAATTCAGTAAAAGTGCAACATCAAATTCATGCTTAAGTAACTTCCCTTTCCTCTTCCTCCAGCCCAAGATTTCTTATTTCATTAGTGTTGAACCTCCTTTTGGTCAAGTTCTTCACCTTCTGACTTACACTAACGATCATCTTCTTCAGGGTCATCAAAAAAGTTCAAAATTTCATGAGAAGCATCATTGTTACAGAAGCCTTTTCTAGAAAATAAATAACATATCAATAAAATGTATTACTTTAGATTGACTTGATCTGTTAGTAAATTTATCTTATTTGTGTCACATATTAATCCATTTTGCAGTTAGCTGATTGGATTTCTTTTTTCTTCGGCCTTTTTCGAAACTTTTGCATGCTACTCAGTCCGTCTCATCATATTACGTGTGCTTGTTTTATTTTCTCTTTCCAAAGTTGGGAGACTAAACATGGAATCTCAGTTATATGGCATCACTATCCGGTTTTGTAGATTCTTCAGAAATGCTTGCTATAAGGATTGCAATTTAGTGTGCATTTCTTACAAAATTCTTGTATGGAGATCAAAAAATAATAATTCTATGTTCCTTTGAGAAGGAAATAAAAACCTCTACCAAGCATCTTAGCTGGCCACATGAACATACCATTCTCTCCTTAAAACTAAGCATATATTTCTCAACATTTCTGTAGTCAGGCCTCAGCATCCCAAGGCTGTGATAATAAAAAAGGAAAAAAAAAAAAAAATCCAGAGTGAACATACCTGCACAGACAATATGATTAAGATGACTATTTAATTCTGAGTCAGTTGTTGGTTGTGATCCAGCACAGTATACTCAGTCTGTTTTTTAAGTTATTACTTGTCATTAAAGGAAATATGAGGATTACTAGACAAATAACTTTTGCAGCAGTCTGCATGTTGCAAAATGCAGGTGAAAAATTCATCTGAAATAATCCAAATGGGCTATAATGAAACTGTACTTGGTGATAGTAATTATACTTGCAACTATGTGTATTTAACTACTATCTAACTGATGTTTGGTTATCTTGTATTATTTTGCTGCATGGTCTAATTGACAGTTTTTATAACATTAAATATATCAGTGGATTTTCAAGTGAACAATTGGTTTTGCATCACTTATAGCTATACTGTCTCTAAACACTCACAACAGATAATTCCCAATAAAAGGGAAACTCTGGCCAGATGTAGCTGAACCATATCAGGCTCTGCCTCTTTCTTTCTCTTATATTGGCAGCTGTTTAAAGTAGTCAGTGGCATGCAGAATAAGTCTCCCTGTTTAATAGGGTCAAAGACACAATAGCAATGCAATTCAGAGCAGCGGCAAGTGATACGGGGGCTACAGCTGAGTCATATCTCAGAAAACCTGTATCTTCCACATCTTTCTTGTGAGTGCCGGAAGAGTGGTGCAGGAGGAAAGTCTTGTGCTTTCTTCCACATCATCATTTTTTTGTAAATCAGCTACAGTCAAACTGCAGAAAACCACACACTTATTCCTTCTCAGAAAAAAAGTGTCCCTTCAGCCCTTGGTATGCTTTCCTATCATTTAATACAGCTTTCTGCTGTACTATATTTCCTCTAGAACTCTATTCAAATAACACTGGAAACAGAAAAAGTAATTAGGTATTCCATTTGACTTGTGAATTCTCATGTATATGAGAGTTCTACAGGATCCTTGCTCTCTTTATGGAAACATCCTCTGAGTACAGAGCTTTTGATACAGCAAGACCACAGCTGGATCAGGCTTTGGAGATGGAAGAGTCTGAGGGAGGCTTCCCCTTTCCCACCTGCGGAAATTGCCCAGGAAGAAATGCCTTCCAATGTTCCTGCAGGCACTGACACCACTCTGAGGGACACAAAAGCTGAAGATAGCAAGGGTGCTCTTAAGTATCTATTACAGGAGTTCTGCTTCTTTTCTTAATCACTTTTGTCTGTTTCCAGATCTCAATCTGTTGCTCAGGTATTTTGTAAAATTTAAGCTGTATTTATATGTTTATAAAGATGGAAATTTTCCATGCAGTTCCAAGTGTAATAGTTTCCTAGTTTGTGTCTTTTTTTAATCTATGCACTGAAATTAGAAGTTTTGATTTTTTTTTTCTCTGTCATAGAAAAAAAGCTTATGTCTCAGATTATACATAAATCTGTATTCTTGTCTCAGCCTTAAAGCAAACCTGCTTGATTGTCACAAACAAAAAACATCCTAGAGATTATAATGAAAGTAATAACACTTTGTACTGGTTTTGGCTGGGATAGAGTTAAATTCTTTCATAGTAGCTAGTATGGGGCTAGGTTTTGGATTTGTGCTGAAAATAGTGTTGATAATACAAAGATATTGTAGTTATTGCTGAGCAGCGTTTGCACATCAAGGCCTTTTCTTTCTCACACCGCCCCACCAGCGAGTAGGCTGGGGGTGCACAAGAAGTTGGGAGGGGGCACAGATGGGACAGCTGACCCCAACTGACCAAAGGGATATTCTATACTTCATGACACAATGCTTAGCAGTAAAATTGGGTGAGGAGGAGGAAGGCTGACAGGGTTGCCATTCATCAGGGACTGGCTGGGTATTGGTCCATTGATGGTGAGCAGTTTGAAGGGCTTTTCTGCATTCTCTCCTCCCCTTTCCTCTTTATGAAAGCTTTGTGCCTGAATCCTGTTTTAAAATATTGTACATTCATTGTGCAGAAAATAATTTATTTTAGAGAACTAAAGCATACGAGCCATACACAGATACATGGGATTTTTTTCTTACAGAAACTAAAATTAAGAACTAATTCTGAAAATTTTAAAGTCATCTTAAATTTAGAAGAATATGAAATCCAAGAACGTCACAATGGATTGACTGATTGCTCTTATTCACATAAAGCTTCCCTCATACAGCCCTTGGATGTATGCAGTGTGCCTTTCTTGAGTGAGAAAAGAGAAAGATTACAAAAGAAAATTCCCTGACATGGAGAATCTTTTTCCAGTGAAAGACTGGAAATGCTTTTTTTTTTTTTTTTTTTTTTTTTTTTTTTTTTTTTTTGGAAGAGAGATAAGACAAATGATGTTTTATACAGTTGGCTTGTGAGACAGAAGGAAAAATGGTTTAAAGTGATGGGATAGGATGGGGAAAGACAGCAGTACTGATTGATTACAATAAAGTGCAGTGGAAAATGCAATAAAGAAAGAGGAAGCTATGAAGAACAGACAGTGACTGCATGATAAAAAATTTTACCATGATGGAGCCAGTACGATTTCAGGAACACATTTTAATTGTAGAATTATTGAAGGAAAGGCAGTGAAAATGACATGTTCTAGGAAAGATTTCAGAAAGCAGAAATGAAACAACTCTGACAACATATATTAGAATATGTCTAGAAAGGAAGCTGTGATTATTGCAGGCATTCAGAAATCAGAACTAAGACTAAAAAATAACCCCAGAATCACTTAAAATAATGCAATTTAAGAAAAAAAAAATCTGTATGGCATTTCTCATTCTGTTACTGAACATTTGTGGGTTTTTTTCAGGCTTTCTTTTTTCAGCAAATAACTGAAATAAACAGACTGCAAGTGAAAGATCGGATGATGATACAGCTTTATAGAAGAGCTAAAAGTTGTGAGACCTGGAAAAAGTGAAAACCAGAAAGAACCACAGAGAAGCAGGATACTATCATCTTATTTTCCTGAGTTAATAATATTTTGTTAATAATTTAACAAAACTGGTCCTTCCACTGTATAAAGAGACTAAGGAAATTAAAACAGGCTCTGTGGTTCCCCCTGCCACATATTGATTTCCATGAGCTAGAGAATCTGAGTACTGCTCTCCCACTCTATAACACTAGGTACTCTGTATCTACACTATATATCTGACTTTTATACACATATTATTTTTTCCTATTTCTTGCCTGAATTGGATAGAGTTCCTGAAGCAGAACAGCAAAAACTGCAGGATTTCATAAGAAATAATGTGACTAGTGTTGGAGATGCCACATCCTCTGTCACACGGTGACCAAACATGTACCACCTACAATGTTAACAAACAGCCCCAGAAACCTGTGAGCTGGGAGACAGGCATACAATACCACAAACAGAAAGAAACAAATTGTCCTGCAAGCTTCATGCAGTATTTAGGCCATAGGTCAAATACTCCTGTATTAGAATTAGAATAATTATGGAAAAAAGTCTCGGAAAGTAATTATATACATTATTTAACAAATAAGTTCTTTTAAATTCAAGAAAATCAGCAAGTATCTTCACCCATAATGTAGATTGTTTCCTGGAAACTTAAAGAAAAGAAAGGAAGAAAAAAGAGTACAATAAAGCAAACAGCTAAATGAAGTAAAGGCTTCTTAAACTACCCACTGGAAAAACATAATTTTATGTGGTTAACTGAAAGTCATTGTATAGACACAGATGACAATGGAGGCAAAATTTTACCAAGGAAGTTTCAGTAATAATATAAGTAATGTTTCACTGGACACAAAAAGGATGTTATTTTATTGGTAAATTACACTACTCAGATTTTTTTTTTTTCTGACGTTATAGTGACAAATTGCTACTGTGTTGATGTACAAATGTTTTTTCTCAACAAATGTAGGAGGTTGAAAATAAGTTCACAGAATTAGAAAAGGGCATCTGTACCTCATTCAGCTATTTATGGTATTTGTGCTTTGCTTGCTGCTTTGCTAATGGAGGCTGCGCAGATAGCTCAAATGAGATGCATTTCTCAATCCATTTCCATGAGAATTTCATTGCTTTTACTATGGAACATTTCTGATTGCTATGCATTGTTGTTATTAAATTCATGCTATTGTATGTTATTTACAGTCAACTGAAGCACGGAAGAGTTTATCTTAGAACATAATCCAAATGTATGCTGTCTCCCTCTGTTCCCACTGAGTTTAGATAGAGTTAAAATCACTTGGCACCTCACAAGATACACCCCTTTCTGTTCCTTGTTACAGTATTAAATGTTATAGCCCTTACAGTTAGGCAGTCAGCCTTACTACCCCAAGAACACTTGAAGTCTTTGCAGTCTCTTCTAGGGCTTTGAATGGAGGGTAGAACATCAACTTCTGGGACTTCAGTGTGTATTTCCAGGAGAATGAGAACCAAAAAAACATTTGTCTTCTTGGTCCCACAGTATGAAATTCAGAGCAAGAAACAGGAAAGAGTTAATGTGCACTAGAAGTCAGAATCCCTTAGATTTCTATGAAATACCATGTGTTTGAGAAACAATAGGAGGGGAATTACATTTTTACTGTTTCTTATTGCTTCACCCCCTGTGGTGTGGGTCTGTATATTAGGAATGTGGCTATAATAGGTTTTCTGAATAACAGATTTACACACATACTTGACAATTCAATAATAATAATAATAATAATAATAATAATAATAATAATAATAATAATAATAATAATAATAAAAAAATAATAATAATAATAATAATGATAATAAATCATTGTCTAATTAACCTCCATTAAAAGAATGGATGATTCCCATTTTTATTGTATTTCTAAGAAAATATGCAAAAAGAATAGTAAATAAACTCCTCAGGCAAATACTTTTTACCTTCACTGTAGATTCTGATAAATAGTGCATTAAAATATTACAGAAGGCCTAAAATGAGTATCTTAGCCATGGAACATTAATGGTCTTAGTTCATGCTATGTTAGACCTCCCTACTGTGCTGAACAAGTCTTAGGCTGAAATAATAATCAGCTCCATTAAAAGAACTTGAATAGTGCTAAATAAGTCCCAGTTCCAATTATGCTGATGTAGATGCAGAGGGAGATTGCGACATCTAGAACTCTCAAAAAACCCCTTCATGAATACAGTTTATGTGAATCTCTTGACTTCATTTTATTGATTTATAATGTACTATTAAATCAACTCCTTTAACCTGATTAGTGCCTTTCCTCTCAGAGGAATCCACTTCTTGTTGTAATGTATACTAAAATCTCTTCAATGCCAAGGTGTATGTCTATCATTTAACACACACACACACAAAATCCATCGTAGCTATCATGCAAGCTATCACTTGCACATCTATTGTCCTGCCACTGAAACTCCACTAAAATATGGAACAGATTATAATACTAAGTAAAATGTATTTCATTGCAAAAGTTGTTCTTTTCAAATGAAATGTTTCCCAGAGGCAAGAGGTATTTAGTGAAAGCATTTAGCCATTTTCTGAACCAAGCTGTAGTGACCTTCTAGCAAATTAATCTAGCTGGTCAGCACTTCTTAATATATCCTTTCCTTTCTACAGAAATATATCAGGACAGCAAAAGTGTCCTTCCCTTACTGCTTCTGAAACTTCTAAGTTCCTCTTCTTAGCAGTTCTCCTCTATTTAGATAGATCATCTGGCCACATGGCAGGAATGGTGTCTCTATTGCAGCAGCATTGTATAAAACATGAGAAAAAGCCTTATTGTTACTCACTTCTAAGAGGGTGCAGCAAAATTTAACTGATTTGAAAAAAATAATTTGATATAGGACTGCAAACAGCAATTAAGCGCCAAATGACCTCTAACAACACTTTCCAAAAAGATTGTGATTGCCAGTGCCTTCTTGGGTGCAGAAGCTCCCCCCAGACAGGAATTCTACCTATATGAGTGTTATTCCACAACTGGTTATCAGTGACCCACTCATAGCTCTCTGGACTAACACAGTATTTTCAAATGGAGGGCTGCAGTCATTATTATATTTGTAATATGAATGTCTTACCCCACCCCCCCCCATCCTCCCTAGGGGTAAAACATGAGTATCTTAGGATTTAAAATAAATTGAACTGCATTTTCAAAGTACTTCCCCTTCACTGTAATGTGACTCAGATTCTGTAAGTTTTCAAGATCTTAATACAGCTCCTAAAATGATATATACAAAATTTGCTACTATGTATAGAAGGCAGGGTAGCTGATTTTGAAAGATAATAGGCTCTAAACAAACCATTCAGAAGTACTAAGCCCTCCCAGTTTCAAATAAGAACAGTAGAGTTTGTGGCTTCTGTGCACTCCAGACTCTTCTTAGGAGAAGCCTCCAGAAAACAAAACCTCTCATCCTTGCCAAATTTTGCACATCTAGGAGTGCATAAAAAAAAAAAAAAAAAAAAAAAAAAAAAAAAGTCTTGGAGTTCTCTGCTTTTAACTCTGTATGGAGATCTTCCTTGAGTGACAAGGGCAATGTGTTAATGAGGAGGAAATGAAAATGAACAAACCAAGGAAGTGAAATGCTTGTTTTCCTTCCCTAATAGGATTGGCTATTAATAAGAGACAATTAGTAAATGAATGCTTACTACCTCCTTCCACAATCAGCAGCAAACATAAAAATGGGAGAGACACTGAAGCTAATAATAGCAATTTGATGCATAAATAATTGTACCATTCTAGATTAAATCACAGAGGCAAGTATTTGCCTTATACTCAAGAAAGACAGAATTTGTTCAAAGGCGGGTCTATGCAATGACATTATTAAGTGCAAAGACAGACCAGAAGTTTCCTTCAGTGGTTGCCTGTAGTAGATTTCATATCAGGTGTTAGCTGTATACATTGCAGAATTCTATACCTGAGTTAGTCATTCTAAACTTCAAGTTAAAAGAGAAAAAACAGGAACTTGCTGAACATAATTCATTTCATGTCAAAATAGGCATCTAAAGCAGACAAAATGTATCTAAAAGTGACTCTCTGTCTCTATTGAGGAACAACTAAAAGAGGAGCATATAGTGACTAGCTCAGATATAAATGTTTACAGCGTGAATGTTTAAAAGTAGATTATATGATTTCCTTCTCTAGGGTTTGGGTAAGCAATAGCCAAGTTTCAAAAGAAATGAGAAATCTACCAATTTCCTATTGCAGATATCATATAAATCTTTGTTGTTATCAAGTGCATGTTAAAAATATGTGCAGACTTCCCCAGAAACCATGTACCACACTACAGATAGCACAGTTGTTGAGATGATAAGAAATGACAGATTTGAAGTTGCTTGTGTAACTTCATTTTGCAAGTCTTTTGTGTACATAGGCATTCCTTACTTGTTTATAACTCATTTTATAGAATTCTATAGAATTCCTGCTGCACACAGAGTAAAGACATTGCACTGAGTATCAGGACTATTTACTGTAGAGGAAAATACAGAAACTTAGCCTAAATGTGAATGTTATCCACCTTTTACCAAACTTTGCATCATAAAGCATAGAAAAAAACTGTAATTTCCAGAAATGCTTATAATCTGCTTTTGAACGCAAATGAAACAGTGCATTTTTCCATAAGTAGAAAATTCTCAGCCTGAGACAGAGAAATCACTCGCAAAATTTTCTTCCAAATGACTTTAAATTTCACAAATTATAGCATATGAATAACTGGTCATGAAATTGGAGTAATAGACTACCTGTAACTAAGCTGATCTCTTCCTCTAGCAAGACAAACTGAATGGCACTCAAAGAAGGGAGAACAAGTAGCAAGAGTGGAAGAGTATGGGACAGACAGCAGTAGCAGCAGCAGCTAGTCACTCAAAACTGCCGTTCTCACTACAGCTGCAATATCTCTCCAAAAAAACTCCCTCCTCCTAGAAGCACCAGAATTTTCCTGTTGTTTATTATCCAGTACAGCAGATCTTATGAAGCATTACTTTAATATCAAGTATTAGAGTTTCTTACAGAGAGTTGCCCAGTGAAAAAACAACCAAATATACTCTCTCTAGGAATCTCTAGGCTCACCTGTATAGTCAGTGTAATAATTAGCTTTTATTGCTGAAGAATGGACCCTAGATGATCTGTCAGGTTCTGCCTCATATGTCTTAATGATACTCATCTGACCAGAAAAAATTTGGCTCTGATAATAGCATATTTTTCCTTTATTCATCAAGGAAGGTCTATGTTTCAAACAGATGGTGTGATAAAATCCCAGTCATTGTCATGGCGGTGAGCAGCAAATGAAGACTATGCACCTACAAATAGCAGAGATATTCTGCAAATCAATACACTGATGTAAGTATAATATATATTACAAAAGGAAATTGCCAAGGAGAGGGAGAAGACCCAAACAGGACAGTATTACTTCTAAATTAAATCCACGAAAACCCACAAAATATAAAACATAAATGACTCTCTGTGCTGAAATTGTTCCGCACATGTGTGTGCAGTTTTTTTAAAAAAAAAAAAAAAAAAAAAGATCTAGCATTCTGTGGATGCTCAGTGAATCAGGAAATGACGGAATGCTTGAAAGGAACAGGGAAAAACCACCATTGCCCACAAACTGAAAACAGGGAGTAAAAATATACCAACCATTTTTCCTAAAATCATCGGAAACATGTCTCCTGTGAGAAAGAGCTTCTTATGTTTTTCCAAAATAAATAAATAAATTAAAAAAATCTCAGTGGGGCTCAGGAAGGAAAACAGCTCTGAAAATAAACAATGTAGCTGGAGGGTCATGGCCCCAGGCATGATTTCTCTGTTTTGTTTCCACACAGTTGTAAATTAATATTAATTCTTCATGACTTACTACAGTCTTCTTTTTCTCTGAAACAATATTGATTGACTTGTTTTTACTTCAGACTGCATTTTTCTCTTCACTGTTTTGTACACGTTTACAAATGTGCCTTCATGACAGCCTTAGGCTGGGGTGACACATGAGGATCAAACTGGAGACCTCCTGTGTTAAAACCTTGAACTAAAAATCCATGACTTTGCAGCTGAAGACTCTAAAAACCCATTCTCTGGATCAGTAGAGAGGGGAACCTATAATACCTATTCTCTACTGGATTTTTTATAACTCAAAAGTATTCTGTAAAGTTTCTAGAAGATGCATTTTATTTTAACAGCTTAGGAATGATGGTAGAAATTGATAAGGTCATGTCAGTCTAAAAAATCTCCCACTGGGATATTACTCTCTTTTCCTGACAGAAATCTTTAGGTTTCAAACTAAATCTAAATTGATCATTTAAAAATACATTAGAACAATGTTAAATTTGTCTTATGACAGGAAAGGTAGCGGTACATTCCAGTCTAAAGCCTCTTTTCTAGCCTGTGAAATTTAGTTTGTCTGCAGTAATTGCTTTTAAACTCATTGAATATGTATTAAAGGTTAAACAGAAGCTTTGCTGCACTGTACCTTATTTGTCATTTTATCATGATGTGTATCTGTCTGTGCTGCTAAAAAAATAGAGCCAGTGACCATCATTTGACCCTGAAGGTAAGCAGCAGAAAATTATGATGATGACACCAAAGAATTTGGACCTTGATTAGATGTAGGTTGGAAATACAACTCCTATATTTCATACATCTTGTTTTTTCCATTCTAAGTGCCTGATTTAATATGAAGACTGTGTTTGGATAACAGGAAATCACAGTGATGTGTGCTCTGCTTTGGGTCAAAGATGGATGTCTGATCACATAAAGCCTGTTTTGCTGGAAGATTGTTTAAGGCCTGGCACAATCTTAACCACACTACCTGTAGGCAGAGATCTCCCCTGAATCAGCTCTGGACATTATCTCGGGGTGGTGATAGACAGGGCCCAATGCCATGTCATCAACAGTAGTGCCATCAATGTAAATGAACACCAGTTCAATGCTGAACCTGCCTGCTGCCTCTGTTTTCTGTTTGTTTGTTTGGTTTTTTTTTAAACACATAATCACAGTCCAACCCTGGTCCTAGCAATCTGTAGACACACTCATCTGATCCCAGAAGCTGTACAAAGGCATCCACACCTCAGTGGCTTCAGACTGCATGGTCTGCCTTTCAGCCTGACTAATTAGCCTGGGCATATGACAAAAGCTCTTCTGTGTCAGAGCTCTCTTTGAGTCCTGGTTTGGGAATATCTGCACAGTACTCACAAGTATTATGTAGCCAGGGCCTCAGATTTTATAGTCTGCAAAAGGACCAGCTCTGCACATGCTGGAGTGTACTTGCCTAGAATGGCTTTTGTTCTTATATTTTCTTTGCTTTGTTTTCTCATTTGACAAAAAGTGGTTTCACATAAGTTATTCCCATCTGTAATGGGGCTAAAAAGAACAAATCCTCATTTCATCCCATTTTAGTTTTATATGGGAACATGATCTTATGTGTCATTATCTCATAACATAGGATTCATACATTATACTAGTCTTATGATGTATATAAAAAGAGCATTTTCAAAAGGAGTAGTATGAAGTGTCAGTTATTTACGTAACTAATTGATCATTTATGCCTCTTGCATTATTATGTACCATTTAAACAGTGTTTACCAGAAAATCTCCACACTGCCGATATGCCATACTTCAACACACATGGATTATAATATACAATATGAATTCCTTTGAAACAGAAAGTTTCCAGTGCTGTTTCTATGGCTGGAGGAAATCAAAGTGAAAACTATACAATATGAAGAATCAAAGACAACTGCTTTATGCAAGGTTTAAAGGAAAAAAGTAACTTAAAGGACTTAACAATTCATCACTAGCACTGTAAAGCATATAGACGATGGAGGTTATTGTACACTATCCTGACAGGAGATCAGATAGATAGAGATATGGATACATGGACAGACAACATGCAAACACAAGGTATTAGAACTGAGCTTATCTTTATTACCTTTTGTTAGTTGCTAGCTGACAGATTTTTACAATGTATACACACACTTGCATGTTCACACTCATATTCAGAATCCTTTCATCAGGTCTAACAAGAAGCAACAAAATCCAAACTAAAGACCACTTACAGTTGCTCTGAGAATAATGTAATTGTAGTAATCAATCAGACCACTTGAGACAAAATAATATTTAGGACCTGTGGAGTAGAGGTGACAACACAAGGAAGTGACCAGCAGTTGACCTCTGCAGAACAAAGAGAGAAGAGTACCCTTAACAATTCCCATTACACTTACCACAAGTGTAATGGGAAAGGTCAGCCAAGTCTTTTCAGGCATGCTGAATAAAAAATCCTCTCTTTATTTCCTGCTACATCAGTGGTCTCATAAAGTACTTTATTGTTGCTTACAATCCTTGCTGCTCTCATACTGTTAGGTTATAACAGCTGAAACATTAATACTTTTATCTATGTCTTTATCAGTTAAAATTCTTGTTCTGTAAAGAATTTCTTTACAAGATTTTCTTTACAAGAAAATATTTAAAAGATGTACCCTCAACACTACAGGAAAGGTAGCAGAAAAAGGCAATTGCACTTGAAGCTGTTACGTCTCCAGTCAAAGGGAAGGTTGAAGAGGCAGGTGTGTGTTGTACATGAAGTCCTGAAGCTGTTCCCTATGCTTCCACATCCACTACTATCTTCTTTTATCTCTTCAACTAGCTGTCAGGGTCGATTCCCCAGAAGCCCTCTCCAGGAACATAAAAGGAGTAGAAATTAGCCTGCCCCTCTGCAACACTCTGGGCTCTTGAGGTCCATCCAGACCCACATTTTGTTCAGCTGCGGGAGAAGAGGTAGAGAAAGAGCCGACTGCTTTATGTGACTTCTTATTCTGAGTAACTGATGCCCTTCTGCAACCTGCTACAAAGTTAAGGAGAGAGAGTGAAAGACAGTTGGGAAGGGTAGTGTATATGGGAAGGACAGTATTAAAGACTCCTTCTAAAAAAAAAAAAAAAAAATATATTTTTCAAAAACTTTGTTGTTTTGTGCTTCTATTGTGCCATAGAAAGATAACTGCCTGTTTCTTCATTCATTATTTTAATTTGTTACAAGCTAGACATTTGAAAAGAAAAACCTTGCTTCTGAGTTGAAATTGTTTGTTAGCTTACCCTATAAAGTAAATCATTTACCTATTCCTCACAAAACAAGCACTATCTGTTAAACCAACAAAGATTTCTAAGAGGTGGGAACTGAATTAAAGTACATCCCATTAGTGACTGTCATGCATGTTCACTAGACTGGAAAAACAAGCTGAGGTTTTATCATCTGTGTCTTATGCAGTTAAACACAGATTTGCAGTTAAACACTGCTTAAGTAGTTAAACACAGTGGTATCACTCTTTCTCATTACTTTTACTAAAAATAAAAAATTAAATTCTATGACTTGTTTGTGTTTATTACTAATTTAATTTACAAATAAAGTTCTTATGCCTAGTTTAACGTGAGATATGACTAAGTATGAGAAAGGTGGAAAAATATAACCTATTGACTTCAGTTCAGCCCACGGTAACTGAGCACTGAATTGTTTAGCCAGTGAAGAAAAATATAACAGGACAAAATATAACTGATGTCTAGAAGTGTTTTCAGTATAATATGTGTGGCAGACTGCAGCCTCTTTGAAAAAACAAAAACAAAACAAAACAAAAAGTCTGGTATTCATAATACAACATAATTTCTCACAAAATATGTAACATATACATTTATGGAGTATTTACAGACTGAGTACATGAAACAAAATTACCCTAGTACACATGTAACTGACATTATGACTTCAAGTTTTTCTTAAACACATAGCCAAATTTTTTAATTGGTTCTTTATATTAGGCTTCTAAGACTCTATTAAGGCACTTGATTGGGGCAGCTAATTGGCTTTCTAAAGAGTCAGACAGCTACAACTCTACTGAATGAAAAATTCTATGTTGTCAATCCTTTCAAAAATATGTGCACATCTATTTTGTTGTTTATGTTCAAAAGTGAGGTTTAAATTAGGCACATATATTCAACTGAAGGACTTAATCTACCTTGCCAGAATATTTTATAGCTTTATATAAATGTGTACACTAATATGTATGTGGGAGAAAAAAACCCACACCATATATATGAAGAAAAATAAATCTGATTATAGGAATCATAATTACTCAGGAGAAGCATTATTAGAATGTAACACAGAATTCAAAATGATAAAATAAAAGAGTGAGTGGAAAGTACATGTTATTACACCGTTTATTCTGAGTAAATACCAACAAAATCTCTGTACAGTATCATATCATCATCTATTCTGTGTAGGACATATTTCCCATGAAAAAACTCTTCATAAATACACCCTACAGCATTTTTAAGAAGAATTTTGGGGGAGTGATTCGTTGTGATACTTCTCTTGTGAACAGGGAAAATGTATCCCTAGATATATTGGTTGCCAGCTGTATGTTTTCAGGGGGGAAATATTTGAACTTACAGTAGCAGTCAAGGTTGTCAAGACTTTAAGTCTGTTATCTCAGAAACTTTGAAGGTTAGAAATAAGTCTATCTTTCACAATTATGAAAAACAATGCTCATTAGACTGCAGTAACTTTTGTGGTTGTTGCATTACCATACTCTTTTCTTGTTTGTTTGGTTGGTTTTGTTGTTGGTTTTTTTTTTGTGTGTGTGTGTATGTTGTTGTGGGTTTTTTTTTTTGGTTTTTTTTTTTTTTGTTTTTTTTTTTTTTTTGTGAAGTGTAGAAGAAATAAGTATTTAAACTGGAAAATATTAGTCTAAGGACATGGACTGAAACCACCTGGGCAGAATTTAGCATAGCTGTCACATTTGAATCAAAAGGTTTTCCTTTACAGACAATAGAGAGGATCTTTCAAGGTACAAACCAGATCCTCATTTTAAACATGTTCTTCGGGATTATATGAATTTCAGTAAGCATGGCGAAACAGAGACATAATAGAAATGGTGGAAAACCACAGGGAGAAAGAGCAACTTGACTACAACTACATAAACTACTCAGAAAAAAAAATTATGAACCTTAAATTAATCTTCTGGTTCCCCTTTTAACATCCACAGGCATCACTTCTTCAACAGATATTGAAGAAGTTTCAGCCCTGTCTTTACCCTTTCAGTTTAACACACAGAACATTTAACAAGGTGTTCAAGGAAACCCTAGTCTACTGGCATACCAAGTTATACCACAGCATTTGTGAATCTTCATCATTGGCATATTTTTTTAAAAGGTTGTGTCATATCTTTATAACTTAAAAAAAAAAAAAAGTTTAAAAATTAGCATCTGCTCAGCTGAAATAATTCCTTCTTTCCATTTGTTGAGAGAAGGTAACAAGTGCATATCAAAAGATTAAGTTTGCTATAATGGGATTTAATTTCCTGTCAAGAATTTGGCAATAATTTTATAATATGTTAAGTTGTTGCTGTTTCCTGGTTTGCTCTATGAAATAAATAAAGCACCATAAAATTCAAGTTTCTTTAGCGTTTCCTCCATGCAGTGTTACCTTAGTTTGGAGAAAGGGCAGGTATTTTGGGAGAATCATACTTCTTCCTGTCACCACAGCTAATGAGGCACAGGAAACCATTGACTGTTGTTTGATCATGCATACAGAACAAGGGACTGTTAGGAGGCACATTCTTCTTCTGAGATGAAGCCATCTGCAGCCAATCGCAGCAGGTTTTCCTTTAGGGCTGTAAGTGCACAATAAGAATACAGATTGTTTCTACTTTCTACATCATTTTAGCAGAGCTTAAACCAGTACAAGTGGGAAAATCTAAATAAACAGATGTCTAGTTTTCCACATATTTTTCATACAACCTTTTCAACATCCAATATATTATTAAAACACAAAACCAAAAAAAAAAAAAAAAAAAAAAAAAAAAAAGTGAAAAACTTTATGAAATCCTGTACATCATGAGAAAGCAATCATGAGAGGCAAGATCCACATCTGCCAACACTTGATTTTAATTATTTATTTGGTAGGTATTTCTGGACAAACAGACTCAGTCACTACCAGATGTAGCATGTCTGTGTTAATAATCTGAGATAATTGACTCTTCCTTTCGCCTTTTGCCAATTACCACGCATCCAAACGGAATCTCTTTCCTTCTCTCTCTCCCTTTTTAAATTCACTAGAAGGTTAGAGAATTATAAACCAAAAGATTAGGAAGGATAAGGAACGTCAATAAAATGTGATTGCAATCAAGATTAGGTGCCAGTGATTACCTTCTATGAAAATGCAGAAATAAACAACCTGAGAACTTTCCTGACTTTACACAGTATTGTTGAGTGCTCCTCTAAAATATCTGTCTTTTTAATATGTCAAAGTTTGTAAAAACAAACAAAAAAAACAAATCCAAAACTGACAACTTGGTTGAATGTAGGAATTATACTATATGATTGAATAGCATATAAGTATTTCTTTCAAAATTTGAGACAAGGGAAAGAAGAGAGTAATTTATTTATGCATTCTGTGGATGTTTAACATTCAGTTTATTCAGGACAGTATTTTAGCTATTATTTTCTGATATTGGTAATTATCATGTAATACTGATTTATAAATCTGTCTGTAATTATACCATTCTAGCTAAAGAAATTGAATTTGCAAAGGCTAACTAGCACAAAGCCTCAATTATCAGTTGATTATAATCATTCGGCAGTGTGACAAGTGAGTTTTCATCAGCCCAGTAGTTGTTAAGAAAATAAATGCAGCAAAAAAATACTAAGCAGAAATTATTTCAGTCAGTACAGGAAAAAGAAATCTTTATTTGAGAAGTTCAATAAAATAAATCTAATTGCCTTAAGATGGACAGAATTTATGAACTGAGATGTTTTTATAATAAAGAGCACACTTTTCAAAGTCTCTGGCTATTTCTGTCCTGTAATTTAACTGGAAGATAAGCATTTTTATTTGCTAAATTAATACTAAAACCTTTCACTTTCATCACAACCCAGGTACACTTGGAATATTCTTACTATTAATTTTACTGCTATATAAATATTGTCACATGAGGTGTGATTATAGAGGTGAACTGGGAGACAGATACTTTTGAATCCCAGATCTACTCAGATGTTGGACTGTTTTCAACCATCTAATATTAGGCATTTAATTGAAATGCCTCAGTTAGAAACCTAGTCTCTTTAGAACTCTTCTGATGGTCAGCAGAGGGTGATTGCAGACCTTTGTAAGGTGAGTCAGGAATTTAGTGGGCCAAATAGCCCACTAGAAGTGGATATTTCTCTCTTCATTGATTAGGGACATTCTATTTTAAGTAAGATGGCTCATGAAAGTGCCTAACTCAAGCATTTCTGTGCATATGGCCAAGACACTTGGGTCATCTACAACAGAATCGAGGTGAAATGCTCTATGCTGTATCGCAGAGGCTGAGCGATCCTATACAATCTGTGGAAGAGGTTAAATTGTCAGGGTGATAGTATTAAGCATTCAGGCAGTGAAACTGTACTGGGGGCTCACCAGCAAGCAAGAACACAAGTTTAAACTAAAACCATAGCAAGAGCAAGATCAAGCAATGATGGGGAAGCTCCATTTCATTCCTTACACCTGTGACGATATCTATCATGTTAAACGATTGACTGTTATTAAATCTGTGAACAGCATCTGTGTAGTTGTTTAAGGAAGAAGTAATGTGAACTAGACTGGGACCACAGACCATATGTAATAGAAGTTTAAGAAATTCCTTCAATCTGTAATTCAGAACTATAAACTTTCTGTTGGATTGAGGCTTTCAGGCTTTCTTCTAGCTTTCAGTTTTCAGCTGAGAAGGAGATGGCCTGTTCATGCTTACTCAGGGGTCCAGAGGGAACCTGGGTCTTCTGCTTCCTGAGGAAATATTAACCATCACAGCTACATTCTGTAATATCTGAACTATGAATCTACATATCATCCAAAATTTAGAGAACTCATGTATTTTAGTTGGAGTCAGAAATATAATTCCATTTTCTGTTGGGATTTCTTTTGTGTATGCCTTTTTATATTAAATTGCATATACTTCCAATAGGAAATGTTTGGTATTCAATAATGCAAAACTCCTGTTAGTCTTCTGCCTAGGGTATTTTATGAGTTGTATACTTTGAATTTGGACCTCCCATGGTTGATGCGAGTATTCTGTGAAAGTCTTCATGCATAATTTGTTGTAGTCTGACCATATTCGCTATGCAAATTCAGCTACACTTATAACTTGGCTTTGGTGCTCAGTAGATCAGCATTGTCAGGATTTATGTATACATGCCCAGAAGCAGAAATAAGAAATAATATACCTTACTGCCATGCAGTTATTCTAACTAGCTATCTTATAACATTATTTATACTAGTAGCTATTAAGATACCCGTACTTGTAGGTATCCATGTATGAGAGACATTACTTAAAGGTGCATGTTTTAGGGCTCAACAATCACTCTTTTGTAGGTAAGCTTGTCTCTTAAGCCAAGTATTTACTGAAAGCCTGATGCCACAGTGCTGATTTGGAGGTAATAAACTCTATACAGTGAACATGCATCCACTCGTTACAACTTATACATCTGGTATTTTTAATATTAAATTTGCATGAAACCTCAGTGTCTTTCTCCTTATAATATTTTGATGAAATACCAACCAGCATTATTGATTCTATTTATAGAAAATTAGAGCAATAATGATGCGTATTGTTTGAGAAATGGAACATGGACTTAAATCCGATTGACATCCAGTCATGAGTGGTGTTGCCCAGGGCTTGGTTTTGGGGCCACTCCTGTTTAACATCTTTACTGATGATCTAGACGAGGGGATCGAGTGCACCCTCAGTCAGTTTGCAGGTGACCCCAAGTTGGGTGGGAGTGTTGATGTGCTCGAGGGTAGGGAGGCTCTGCAGAGAGACCTGGACAGGCTGGAGCCATGGGCTGAGGCCAACTGGAGGAGTTTCCATAAGGGCAAATGCCGGGGGCTGCCCTTGGGCCACAACAACCCCCAGCAGCACTACAGGCTTGGGGAGGAGTGGCTGGAGAGCTGCCAGTCAGAGAGGAACCTGGGGGTGCTGATTGACAGCCGGCTGAACAGGAGCCAGCAGTGTGCCCAGGTGGCCAAGAAGGCCAATGGCATCCTGGCTTGTGTCAGCAATAGCGTGGCCAGCAGGGACAGGGACGGGATCTTACCCCTGTCCTCGGCACTGTTGAGGCCGCCCCTCGATTCCTGTGTTCAGTTTTGGGCCCCTCACTTCAAAAAGGACATTGAATGACTCGAGCGTGTCCAGAGAAGGGCAACGGAGCTGGTGCAGGGTCTGGAGCACAGGTCGTACGGGGAGCGGCTGAGGGAACTGGGGGTGTTTAGTCTGGAGAAGAGGAGGCTGAGGGGAGACCTCATCACCCTCTACAGCTCCCTGAAAGGAGGTTGCAGAGAGCTGGGGATGAGTCTCTTTAACCAAGTAACAAGCAATAGGACAAGAGGTAATGGCCTCAAGTGAGGGATTTTCCCCAGTTGCACCAGGGAAGGTTTAGACTGGATATTAGGAAGTATTTCTTCACAGAACAGGTTGTTAGGTGTTGGAATGAGCTGCCCAGGGAGGTGGTGGAGTCCCCATCCCTGGAGGTGTTTAAGAGTCGGGTTGACATAACGCTGAGGGATATGGTGTTGTTGAGAAGGATCAGTGTGAGGTTAATGGTTGGACTGGATGATCTTCAAGGTCTTTTCCAACCTTGACAATTCTGTGGTTCTGTCATTCTGTAACATACAGTAGGGTTTCCCAAAATGCTATGCATTCATTTGTCCAGATCAGATGCAGACTGGGGCTCTCAAACCCCAGGCCCTATCAGCCCAGAAGTGTTTTCCTCCTACAGAAAAGAGCAGCTTTGAGGCAACAGAGCAGCCTACTTGGGGCTGGGATATGGCTGGGCTTAGAAGAACTGATGGTCTAATAACTGCCACTGAGACTAAAATATGACCAGTTTTTGTGGTAGAAACAGGGAATTACAACTGTTTCTCTTAAATCCTAGCTAATCCCATGGAGTGAACTTTCCTTTATCACATTTTATGGGGTTTAATTGTTGAAAGAAATTAAAATTGTTCTCGTATAGAGTGTATATTCCCAAATGAGTGATGAGCGAGATATTTGTCAGGAGGTCTTATAATGTTCTCATCAAAATCAGTGGACAAATATTTCACAGATTCCAGGGTGGAATTTTTTTGACTGAGCTGATTTTTATTAATGCCATCAACACTTGAGATTTCTCTAACTCTGTCTTTACTGCCTGACAAAGAGATTGGCCCATTGTGAAGCAAGAACTTGTGATCTGACATAGCTTTTTGTGAATAATATGCCCTTAAAGCTGCCAAGTATAATGTAGAATAGCAAGATAAAACTTATGATTTTTCCTACAGTGTATAAAGTCTTTATTCTTATAATTTATTCTTTGCCTTTATTCTTCATCTTTTTCTTTCTTCCTTGTACTTAGGGATATGTTAATTCTGTTAAAGTTATGCCTTGCTTTGGAAAAAATGTCAAATCTTTATAGCTAAATGAAATTTTAAGTAGTTAGATGCTCACTAGTACTGAGACCCAACAGTTTACATTTTCACTTGCAGGAAATCCTAGCTGGCTTATATATCAACACTAGTAGATTTTCTGTTTGAAAAACTGAAGTGTTATTTATGTTTAATTAAAAAAACCCAAGCCATTATTCTATCAGTTCTAAATGTAGCAGTCATCCTTCTGGCTCCAGTTTCAATAAGATATCTGAAAACAGATCTTTAAAAAGTAGAAAGCTTTCATGTCATTAATATCTGAGTCCTCCACAAAACTATAGATATTGTTGATCTTAAGGTAGATTGTTCTAAGCCATAAGGTGTACTAAAAGCAAGCATAGGTGTACATTTTTTCTCAATGTCATTAATTTTGAGGCCTGAGGGTTTGGGGAAGTTTTTCAACCTCACAACTGAATTATTTGTTTTATGATAATATGATCTCATCTCAGAACAGCATGAATTTCACAAGTAGCACTTCAAGGAGTGGCATGTTAGTCTTAGCAGCATAGAAACTTACAGGAAGCATTTAATTATTTTGCTGTTGGTTTTGGATAATAAATAATTTTACACCTATTATTTTGGTTATAGAAAATGAGTAGCACTTTTATTTCTTTATAAGCCTTCTATCTTGCAGCATTTGTAAGAAAGGCCATTTTCCTTCAGTCTAATTAACAATATTTTTTTTGGATTTTAGAACAGAAACAGAAGCTGCTATGAGAAAGCATGAAGAAAAATCCCTTATTCCTGCTAGGGAGATACTCTCCAGAACAATTGGTTCTAGATACTGCCTTTTGATACTATACTATTCCAAGATTATTAATTTATTCCCAGTACAGGCATTAATTCTTATTTTTCCACACATTTTTATTGTTTTGCAATGTTTTATTGTTAGTTTGGGTTTTTTTCTCATTGGAATAGTACAAGTCAGAATTCCCATAGACCATACTTTCTTCCTAAAATCATCTGAGATATTCCAGTGACAATCAGGATACAAGAGAGTAAAAGATCTTCTAAAAAAAAAAAAAATTTAGAAAAGATTGATTCAGTAAAAATAGACAGAAAGTAAAATATTAATAAGTAAGATTTCAAATTTTTCTTCATGATTTCTTCTTCCTTTCTAATGCTAGCTATCCCTTCACAACAAAACCAACCAAACAAGCAAGCATAATATGCCTTAATTTTGTTAAAGGCAATATCTCTTTTAATAATAGAACTGCTATGTGATAAATTTGTGGTTCATGATGAATCACAGTCTGTTTCATATAAAATATTTCCTAGATCAAGCAGCAGAAGTAAGTCTTCAATTTTGAAATTACCTTACATGATCTACTGTGTTATTTTTCAATGGTTCACGTAAAGAGTATGCTAGTCTTATACTGTGTCTATATATTTGTTAAAGATGTGGAAAATTGTATATCATATACAATATACCAAATATGACAATAAATTTTACTTTACAATACATTCTGTTTAAATGAGAATAAATTGAACCCCTGGAAAACCAGGAAACTCACACATTGAGGGCTCTGCAGAGACACAAATTGTGTATGCTATGATAAACTTTATGCTGTATTAAGG
>NW_020799091.1:36969989-37015379 GCF_003259725.1 Athene cunicularia | reverse complement strand
GGTAAAAAAAAAAAAAAAAAAAAGAAAAACAAAACAAAACAACAACAACAAAAAAAAAAACCAACCAAACACCACCAACAACAAAAAGAACCCCAAAAACCCAACAACATCCTGTTGTACTAATTTGTTTGGTTTTTTTTTTAAAGAGTAACCGTTGTCTACCAAGTATATTATGGTAGTTTATTTGACAACAGTCTTACCTGGCATGAAAACATATCCTCTCTACACCATATTTAATTTACTCAAAATGGCACCAGCAAGCTGCATTAGTTTTAACACAAATCTTTCTTAATTTACTTGGGCAGAAATTGTTTCTAGCTGCTAGATGTGGCAAAATAGCCTTCATGCACTCTCCTGTAATAGAACATGAATGAACTGATGAAATAACTGTTATAACATTCGTAGTAAAATTAATTTTGTGTGAATCAGATCACCGATTTTACTACCAAACAAGTAAAAGAAAAAGATATTCATTGCTAGAACTCTTCAGAAAGCATTTTACCTCTTGCTTAATCTGAATTTGTCTGTCACAAAACTTTTGGATTGTCTTAAAACTTTATCTTTTAGTTGGTTTTGTGTTTACTGGTTTATCAACTCTGATGAATACATCTACATTTTTGATGAAGGAAATGGACTGACCTCCAAGTTTTTGACATTATAGATCAACAGATTTAGTATCCTTCCTTGATTTCTGGCTACCCAGATTTTCTTCAGTAGTTTAGCCCAGCACCATCCAATTTATAGTCCAGTTTCATCACAAGATGATACAGATTGTATTTGATTTAGTGCTTATCTTTCATTTTGAATAGCAGCAATTCCGTGTCACTGATGAAAAGGAAACCTTTCAGGTCAAATTAATCTCAGGTGTAATTCTACTGAATATAGTAGCTACACCCAGAATTCAAATTGTCCCCTGTTACTTCAGTATGTAGCACATGCTGCCAGCTGCAGACTTTGTGGCTACATGGAATCCACTGTGTGAATGAGTAGAAGTTTAGTGGAGTAGATACATGTAAGAGATGAGAAACAACTTTTCTGGGTAGGAAAATCAAGATACTGTAGAACAGCTTAATTAAGGTCTGGCAGTTTACTACAAAACCAATAAAAATACTTAAAAAGGTATAAGAGGCAGTATGGTAGCAAGTAAAACACTTGACCCATACTCTGGCATTATGAACTGCATTAAGAAGAATCACTAAGAATATTTAATGTATCTACTAATAGTAAGTGAAAATTAAGAGCATTTTGATTGAAACTCCTGTGGGAGAAATAAATAAACCACCACAATGCAAAGAGTTGAGCTTTCCTTTTGGATGCAGACAAGACTTCACTGATGACAGAATTTACCCAGTATAGTGGTGAATGTAACATATGAAGTCCATAAGTGCGTACATGAAGTGCACATGTTTGAGTGTTGACTTTGCTGTAACAGGGAAGCCTTTCAAATACTAGATGAAGATTTCAGTATTTGTGGGACTGATGGGAAGAAATATCCTATTGCCTCTATGAGCGATTGAAATTGGTTAAGTACTAGGTTGTAGCCTCTCTAATTTCATGTAATTTTTCATGGAAAGGACACTGGAAAAGAATGATGTCTGAGATCTTAGAGTGAAATCTGAGACATGAAATATTACATGATACAAGCTGTGTGTTTTAGATTAAGCACAAGAGAAAGTCTTGGATCGTCCTCTCATTCAGATAGCTTAAGATTTCACTTTTTTCCTTTATATTTATATTGAACAACCAAAATGTTGTACTGGCTAAGATCCAAGATTTCTCTCTAGTGAAAAGGAATTTTTATATTAAATCTGTATCTATTTCATACTACTTTGATTATTTTCTGTAAGTAATGTGGAAGAACTACTGGGGGATCAAGATACAGAAAGGGGAATTTCTATAATGATCGGTTAACGGAGAATAATGAATATATTTTGAGATAGATGGAGAGGTTTAACCAAACTTCACAATTCAATAATTAAATACTGTGATTAAAACTACAGGTTTTCCCCTCCTCCACTTGCTTATTTTCCTTGAAATAGCTCTTTCTGTTTGTTTTTGGATGTTGGTTTTGTTTTTGTTGTTTGTTTTTTTGTTTGGTTTTTTTTTTTTCCCCATATTTGCTCTAATCCAAGAATATTATTTTTGTATGTTGTATGCTGTGCAAAATATCTCTCCTTCAAATCATGCTTTAAGATTCAGCATTTAGTTGATCTTCTCTGCATAAAAACTACTAAATTCATAATATGACAGCCTTGATTCCCTATTTCCTATGCTTTACCATTTCTTCTGGTCCATGTTCAAAGCATAATCAGGCCAAATTGTCATGCTGAATAAAGAGTGGAGGTACACAGCACTTCAAATATCAAGTTATATTGATATTTCTTACCATATCCTAGGGCACTTAAGTAAGAAAGGGAAGGAGTATATGTGTCTACATTCCACAGAGAAATTGAACTAAATTCTGCCAGGCAAATCTTGACACAGTGCAACACCAGACAGCCTTTGAAACCAGACATCCTCATTTGCAAGCTCTTTTTGAGTACCTCATGTTGTAAGTAGTAACTACACAAATGACAATGAGCAACAAATAAGGACCAAACCAAACATTGGCATAATTTGACTAAAATTAATGTTTAAAGTGAGGAAGAAACTCTATAGAGGATTCAGTAGTGGAACCTAGTTCACAGACAGTGATTTTATAATTAAGGCGTACTTTCTGCTTAGGATAAGGAAGTGGAACAAAAAGTTGAGGCTGCGTTTGTAATATAAGATGTTTAATAAATCCTTTAACAAGTTATTTATATTGGCAAATATATATTTCCATGGTAACTTCATGAACAAATGAAAATAAGATTTGCCCTCTTCAAGTACAAGGCTAAGGAAAAGAGGCTGAATATCAAGAGTGTTTATATTTTGCTGAGGCAAATTAGTTTTTATTCTCCTGTTACCATCCTCTTTATATCTTGGCAGTGAAATGTAATGCTTCAGATGCGATGCATCAGCAAAGTGCAGAATGTGGACATGTTGGTCAAATGCAGAGTACTTCATCAGAGCATCAATCAGAACCAATTTCATGTAAAAAAGAAAGTAGAAATTACTTCTGCAAACCAGAAAGGCTTGAAAGCACTAAGACAAAGCCACAATGTGGAGGAGTATCTGTTTAGGATTCTTACATTATAGCCTTCTATAGTACCTTTTAAAATCTTTTAAAAGGCAGAAGGAAAAGCCCATTAATAAAAAAGGACATGACACATACAGAAAAAGTCAGAACACTGGTTAAAGGATCTTGTGTTGGTTTTTGTTTTGTTTTGTTTTGTTTTGTTTTCCTTTTCTAAATTGCTGCATACTGTGCTTATTCTATCATGCTGTTAAGATGTATGCAGCATTATCAGTTGTGGCATAACTATGTGAAGGAGTTGTGTGGTTACCTACTGTGTAAGCTGAGAAAATACTTTCCTATAATTCTACTTCCCTGATACTGCTGTCAGAAGCTTTTTGAGGTAGGTTTTTTTGTTTTGGTTGATTTGTTGTTGTGGGTTTTGTGTGTGCGTGCGTTTATTCTTTTTTTTTTTTCAGGTGCACAAATATGAAATTTATATCTCTGTTTCACAGATTAAAGCCAAGTGCTCCACACTATTTCAAATAAAATTTGCTTTTATATTTCTAAGTGCAAAGTTTCTTGCCACCATAATTTTAGAAATACACATGAAGGAAAAGTTCCCTATTACTCATAAGTATAATGTTCAATTCTGAAACTGTCTAACTCATTCAGCCTAGTGAAGCATGACAGTATCCCATCACTTGCAGAGACACTTATTTTCTCCTAGATACCAGCAATATTTTAGAGATAATTATTTGTGTTATTGTCATTGTGACAGTGAAATTAGTTTCCATAAATATACAAAATGCAGAACCATAGAAAGATTTAAATCAGATTTACAGAAAATTTGTACTTTATACAATTACCGTCTCATGATGTGGAAAATAAAATGAAAAACCCTGCAAACTCCATCTCCTTCTCACCTTCGTAATATTTTATATTTCTTTCTGTGTATATACGTATTTATATATGTAAATGCGCTGTATGTGATTTCATGAATGATACAAGACTGCCATCTACAGGCTATAGAACATTTTAAAAGACTAGAAATGGGATCATTTGTAATACAATTTTTGAAAACAAATAAATATTCTATTATTTTTCTTTTTCGTAATTTTTTGTTTTTCTCTCCTGAAATCTCTGAGAAATAATTTTGTAGATGTTATTTTTACTGGTATCATTGTGGTTAGGCTTTTACAACAGATAAACTCATGTCATCAAATTTCAGTTATGAGTTACTGATTATTAAAACTAAAACTAAATATTTTAAATCATAAACAATCCAATAGCATGTTGTTTCTTTTAGACATATATGTCTAATAAAATAGTACATGTCTCCAGACATATATGAAATAAACCTTTTACTTATAAAATAAACATTTATGCACATTATCTTTATCTGACAATTATTTTTGTACAATGCATTTCTTTCTTTTGGGCCATCACGAATCCAAACAGTCATTGCTGCTTTCTATTAAAAAAAAAAAAAAAAAAAAAAAAAAAAAAAAAAAAAAAAAAAAAAAATTACCACCACAAGACAACTCTCAGCTTGTATTCATGTTATTATATATGCTTTGAATTTTATTAATTCCAAAAAATAAGACAGGAAATGCATAATCTGAATAAACATGACCAGTTCAATTTGACCTTTGATCATATTGCAGAACTCCTGTTGAAAGTAATGAGAGCTTTGCAAAAAAAAAAAAAATTATGTCAAGATTGTGCACAGTAATCAGCTACAAACTTCTAATAGGAATCATTATACTACCCTAATAATAACTGCATTTGAGATGAATAATAATAAACTGATCAACAATTGATTGTTTTGTGTTGATCTTTTTTTTATTATTAGAACAAGAAAAAAGCTGTGATATATATATTAATTTTTATGCCTACAGTATTACATATGTTATGCAATACACAAGGAAAGTTGGGAGTACATTAATTCTGAAGAAAAGGCAGTAAAGACAAACTGTACTTAATCTCCTCAGTTACCTACAGTGTAGTTTTAGAAAAAATGGAGCTAGACCCTTGGTTGTATTATGCAATGAAAAAAGAGACGCTGGGCACAACTCGTAGGAAGGGATGCTCCAATGGGATAAAAAAGGGGTGGTGGGGGTGGAAATCAATGAGGGTGGTGAAGCACTGGAAGAGGTGCACCAAAGAGGTTGCAGAGGTGCTAAAATGTAACTGGACCCTTGAAAATCTGATTTAACCTCAAAGTTGGTCCTGATTTGAGAGTGGTGTCAGGTCAGATTTCCAGAAATCCTGTCTAACCTATTTTTTTCTAAGATTTTAGGATTTTTGTGAAGATTTTCCCATCAAATTCTTCCCATTAAATTTATGTTGATTTCAGTGGGGTTTGGATCAGGCAGTTACAGAGCAAATGCTAATGTAGCTTGAACCTCACACCTGTGAGTGTCAAGAATAAAGGAAAAACGCAAACTCAGTGCTAAACAGAAATCCGTTTCTGCCTTGTGGAGTTAATTAGCAATTGATTTAAACTAGCTGTAAACACATATTTGCTGTTAATGATTCTGAGCAGTGTTCTTTTGGGATCAGGTATCAAAATATAAGTTTAAAAAAAAACTTAAAACAAATAAAAGAGCCAACTCCATTGTTTTAAACTCATGTTAAATCATATTTTAAAACTTTTAATGATAATATATTAGCCACATAAGAAAACAAGTAAACAAAAATAGGACCTAATGTTATCTAGGTTCACTAAATGGCTTGTGACATGGATTTATAGTGCAATTTATCATAAGACACAGATAAGAAACGGGAGTGAGTAAACTGACAAGTTTAACTGATTACACCAACTAGAAATACAAGAAATGTATTTGCTGCTAAGGCATGCTGGAGTAGGAATGTGTATGTCTTTAAAATGGAATTACAAAAAGAAAGTAGTTATAGCAGGACTAACACTACCAAAATTTTGTAATATTTTTTTTTTTTTTATTATATGTAAGGTATGAGGTGAAGAAAAAAATACAGACAGGGAGAAGACAAAAAAAAATGTTGATGCAATGTTTTCACATTTGCTTTTTGAATAACCTTCAGAAAAGACAGAAGCCACTGTCTAACGATAAAGGTAGCAAAAATATTTGAAGAATCTTTTGTGTTTTGTTTAAATGCCACTTTACTGAAGAGGACATTACCCTGTGAATCTCTTTTACTGCACAATAAGTTTATTTAAAAAGAAATCAATGCTTTAGCAAGGCTTGACCAAGAAATGTTGTGAGTAGGAAAGTGGTAGGCTTAGGGTAATGTAACTGTGAGTTCATGACTACTTCACAGGCCAAAAGATATTCGTGCACCTGATAGGGAAATGGAGAGGTTACTTTTCTTTGAAGAAGTTCTTCCCCTCTCTAAATCTATAACTGATTTCTAGAAAACGTAGCATGTCTTGTCTCTAGGTTTCTAGCCAACCATTTTTACCAAAGGGATAGAAAAACATATGGTCCACTCGAACAACAACAAAATCAGAAAATAACATGACTGAAACTGATTTGGTTTAGAATAGTTATGACACATAATGTGAGCTTTGTAGAAGAAACCAGTTGTTGTGAGTCTTCATTTTTATCTCAAATTCATGAATTTCAGTTACAGAAATATTTTCACAAAAATTTGGAAAGATCCATTCCATCTCGCTGCCAAGTTTGTAGTTCAAGCTGTGTGTAAACAAATGCTAACCAACAGTAATGAAGTAAGCAATGCACACTGAATTTACATTCTCCAGATACAATCTGCTAAGATTAGGTGGATGCTGAACAATCTGATAGCAGCTATAGACCTTTCTAACTATAACATTCTCATTAACTTGTGTTTTCTGAGGCAGTATCAAGTATATCTTCCAAGTGATCCAATTTGTTCAAATATATTAAAACAGAATTGGAGACTTGGAGAAATCTCTTAAAACTTAGAATTCTATCTGTGTATATACAACACTGTTAAAACAAACACATTCAAAATATACGTTGTTTTTTGGGTTTGTTTTTTTTGTTTTTTTTTTTTTTTTTTTAAGTTACTGCTTTTACTTTCAGGAAGATAATTTGCTAGACATTTAATATTTATTTAATAAGTTTTTGAGGACAGAAAGCTTTGTTTGGCATCTCACTCCTTTTGACTGTCAGCAGACTAGGATACCCAGTTCTCATTTCTGTCTTAGATGGTCTCATTCACAGACTGTAAATTGAAAG
This sequence comes from Athene cunicularia, assembly GCF_003259725.1. Classification (NCBI taxonomy): domain Eukaryota; kingdom Metazoa; phylum Chordata; class Aves; order Strigiformes; family Strigidae; genus Athene; species Athene cunicularia. Next base: position 37,008,077 of record NW_020799091.1, on the reverse strand, counting down.
TTGTAGTAGAAAGGCTGACAGCTCGAAGTGTTTTAAAATCAAACAGGAATACTACAAATAGATGCTGCAGACAAAACCTCATGCCATTTACATTGTACCGCCCTTACATTGGTACTGCTAAAGTAAATACAGCGATCACAGAATCACACATAATAGTTGCAGTTGGAAGGGGTCTCTGGAGATCATCTAGTTCAACATCCTGCTCAAAGTAGAGTCAGCAACAACAGGCCACCCAAGACAATCTCTAGTCAGGTTTCAAATATCTCCAAGGACTGAGATTCGTGTTTGATCACACTCAGAGGTTTTTTGTTTTTTGTTTTTTTTTTAATGGTTAAGTGGAATTTTCTGTATTTCAGATTGGGCTCGTTGCCACTTTTCCTCTGAATGGGCACTACTGTGGAGCATCAGGCACAACCTTCTTTACTACCTCCCATAAGTTATATAGATTAGTTATATCTTCCCTGAGCCTTCCATCTTTCAGGCTGAACAGTTTCAGCTTTCTCAGACTTTCCTTATAGAAAAAATGCTCCAAACCCTTCCTTATTCATCTTCATGGCCCTTTTCTGGATTTGCTTCAGGATGTCTGTCTCCCTTATAGTGAGGAGTCCAGGATTAGATCCAGAATTCCAGATGTGTCTCATCAGGTCAGAGTAGAGGGGAAGGATCACTTCCTTGACCTGCTGAAAACATTCCTCCTAATGCAGTCCAGAAAGCTGCTGGCCTTCTTTGCTGAAAGTGTGCATATTCCACAAAATCCATGTTCATTTTCAGAGCCGATGAATTTGTGTCAATTCAAACATTTTATTTCTTTTTTTCCCAAAAAAATCTTAAGTGCATTAAGAGCTGGCCCTGGAACTTCTGTATCCTATTGACGGCTTCTATGATGCCAGAGATGGTACAGACTGTGATTTTGGTTGAATTTGAACCCTAGCAACCTCTGCACATAAGAACATGGCTCTAAGAGGTTGTGTTACTTTGAATCTAGAACTGAAGTATCTGTTGAATATCATTATTATAGTTCAAACACCCTGAAAAACAACACAGAAGTGTACAAATATTCTGGGTTTAATTCAATTGAATCTGATCACTTTGAAGGTAGTTCACCCTGTTAGAACAATAATAAGTATTTTCACAGTATTTTAGTCTCATTTAATCTATTAATTTGGTCTTTCTGCATTTAGATAAATTTTACCCTTTGAGAGAAATATTTGTGTAATATACATAGTGGAAATCTAATTTACAATAGAAATATTCCATCTAAATAATTGTCCCATATTTAAGTAAATTTTACATCTGTTTAAATTAATTACACAGCACAATAAGGTATAAAGCTATAAATGAAGGAACTCTCATTCTGCTTAAATACACTCAATTTCTGTGTAAATATGGTTCCTTCCACAAAACAAGAGTAAGCAAGTTGTGTGTCTTGTTCTCCTATTGTTAATCTTTCTGCTACTTTAATAAACTGCAGTGGAACTAGACTGAAGTATACTGACTACAGTAAAATATAATAAAACAACATCTGCTATAAAAATATCCACCACTAGTCCCATATTCTCAAAGTCTTCTGCAAGTTGGTAATAAGGAGATATAAATGACTTGGGTCTGCCAATTTCTAGTTGCGCAGTCAGTGTGAAATACAGAGATTATTTTGGCAGTGATTGGACTATCTAGTGAAGTATGGGATTTTATTCTTAGTAATTTAAGATAATAACAATAACTGTAAAACTAATATTGTTCTTCCCTATAATTGCTGTTATTCATCATATGGCGTGAGAAATGCAGGAAAAATATACACCACTGTTTTTCATTGTAGGGTCCTGGATAAAACTATCATATTATTGCTAAGTCTTTCTTACTTAAAGCATTATTCAAGGAAGTTTTGTAATAATGAATACATATATTTGAAGACAAGCTTATGGAAATAAGATCATATTAATAGTTTTACACCCTGCAGCAGTCTTTCTACCCACCCTTTGAACACAAAGATGCTGTACTACCAGTGATAAGTGACACATGCCCTATAGTTAATACGGTGATGTGATGTAATGTAGTATATTGACACCTTGCCTAGATCACTTACATTTCACAGTAGCTCTTGAAAAGTAACAGATATGCTCAAATTTCAAAATCGAAGACACTTTAGCAAGGGATGCAGTTTGGAAGCTATGGCTTCATTATACTCAACTTTTCCCTGCATTTGTCACTTTGGTGAATTTTTTCAGGCCTTTTATTTATGTGAATTTGTATTGTTTACAAAACTTTAGACAAATAATTCCTCTTTTTGAATAGAAGGATGATTTTTTTTTCCTCTTTCAGTCCCCAGTAAAATAAAATCTTACTCATGTAATATAAGTGTGATATCTCTTCTTTTCTTCATTAAGGTTTCAGAGCACACAGCTAGTTAGTGAGTGTTTGACTGTTGTTTGGGGAAAGGTTAAATGTATATTTTCAAAATAATCAAAGGACATAAAGCTTCAGAGCAGATTTATTTTAATCTAGTTGTATCTCATGTGAATTTAAATAGATGACACTGTACATGACGGATTCCTAAATTTAAAATAAAAACCCAACCATTTAAGTTGTGCATATAAGTATTTACTATAAAGCCCTTTTTAACACATTGAGGCAAAGTCTACAAGCTCTAATAAAACATTAGAAAAATGGAGACATCTAATGACTTTATAACATCACAGATGGAACTCATCTAATCTAATGTATATCTCTCCAACTGAGCTAATCACTCTTGGTTTCCAATGTATTGCATGAAAAGAAATAAGGCTCTGAAGGGCAGAATTAATCCTAAGATTGACATCTAAAATCATAGAATCACAGAATCATTGAATGGTTTGGGTTGGAAGGGACCTGAAAAAATCATCCAATCCAACCCTCCTGTCATGGGCAGGAACATCCTCCTCTATGTCACTGATGAAGATATTAAATAGTACTGGCCCTAATATGAACCCCTGAGGGACACCACTCATAACTTGGACATTGAGCCATTGTCTATAACCCTTGGATGTGGCCATCCAGCCAATTCGTTATCCATCCAACAGCCCATCCATCAAACACATCTTTCTCCAATTTCATAGTAAGAATGTTCTTACTACGAAAGGGGGAGGATCATATCAAAGGCCTTACAGAAATCCAGGTTGATGACAGGTTCATTTTTCTACTGATGGAGTCACTCCATTGTAGAAAGCCTTTAAATCAAGTGAGGTGAGATAATATTGGTCAGACAAGTCATGACCTAAAAATGTTCGTTTCTTTTAATTGACTGTAAATAGAAATTGAGTAGGTTCCTGATGTTAGGTGAGATGAAACCACACAGCTGAAATACCTAAGCTATGGTAATTCTCAGATCTCTCTAAGGTCAGCAGATCCTGTTTCTCTACTACAGGACAGTGACCCTTAGGGACATGGTGGTTACAGATATGGTTTAGTGATTAACTTGGCAGTGTTAGGTTAACAGTTGGACTCAATATTAAGGGTCTTTTCCAACCTAAATGGTTCTGTGATTCTATGACATCGTACATTACACAGAGCACAAAACAGGTCTGTGTGTCATAGTAATGGTAGTGTATTTCCATGCTAGGGAGTGCTGGAGCACATCACAATCTCTTCAAGGGAAGTGGTGTGACACTTTCACTGTTACAAATTGAAGCAGAAGTAACACAACATATCTAGCTATGGATTATCCACTAGGAAATTTTTGTACAGTGCTGATCAACCAAACTATAGTGGAAGAAGGCTCAGATGGGAGGTACAAGGGTGATGTGCTCATGAAGTTGAGAGAGGAATGTATCAAGTAACTGTTGCAAAGAAAAATTAATTTACCTCAATACAACGGAGATCAGAAGGTGACCTTCATTTCAGATAAATGATTATGTCACTTGAGTGGATCTGCTGTTTGTGTAAATTATTTTCCCTGAGTTAATCAAAAGAATGTGAATGTATCTCTGATTGTAAGAGTCGGTCAGAAGGTCGGCATTGTCTCAACGTTGTCATTGGGGACATGTACAGTGAGGTACCTGATAACGGCCTGCTTGGAACAGTTGCCGATCATTGGAAGGGGATGTGGTGCCAAGGCTCCAGAATGCAAAACTGTGTGGCACAGCGAGTATTGTGCTGTTCTCCTGAGTACTGACCCATGTGGTGCAGGGAGTGCTGGGCTGTTCTTCAGTGCCTGAGCCATGTGGTACAAAGAGTGTTGTGCTATTGTTCAGTACCTGGGCTTAGGCAGAGCTGTTAGAGATAACCACATAGCCACTGTCAAAAAAGATGGATCACAACTGTTGCCATAACATCGATGAAGAAATCATGAACCTTAGATGAACGTTGCTTCACTATAATACCAAAACACACCTCCTGGTGGAAGGCTGCCTGCCTCCAAGACTGACCACGCCTCAGATACTCCCCCCTGCACTTATGTTATGGCCTCGCTCAAGAAGGGCGGAGATGTGACAACTGAATTCTGAGAAGGGTGGAGACCCCTGAGGCAGAGGAGTGGAGCAAGGTGTGTTACTGAGCATAAAAAATTGACATCTGGGCAATGAAAATTGGAAGCTTCCCCACCGAGGACCATGACGACTGACGATGCAGCATCAGCTGGACCCAGGATGGTTAGGACGGCGTGAGATCAGCAGTGGTAGCTATAACCTCTCTCTCCCTCCTCGCTCTAAACTTAACTTTACTTTTCTCCTATCTTTCACCCGTCTCTAACCATTGTGTGCCTCTTCACGGGCAACACAATAAAGTTTCACTGTCTGATTACTGCTATCCCCTTTGTTGTTGGTCACCTTAATTTTACGCTTTCAAGATTGAAGCAAACGAACCATCACGAGTCCACCGAGTGGACCATTACACCTGAGTTAGCTAGAAAGCGTGTGGGGAGCATATATGTGGGTCAGCCCAACACAGGATATAAAAACTGAACAACTAACAGAACGATATTTCAACAATAGGCCTGAGCTGGCTTCAACACGTGTATTACTTCCTGATGACTGGGGGCACCCATCATTGTGACAGTGAGCATATAAAGATAAGTAATGGGAATTACATTTATATTGTGATCCAACTGTATATGTCAGTTGCTATATTGTGCTGTGTTAGGATTTAGGTTTATTGCCCAACTGACACCAAATATCTTCAGATAAGTGAATTTGGTATTAAACATTAAACCCTCCTTGTGGAAATATCTAAAAGAACCTCATAAAAGAGTATTGGACTCCAAAATGGATGAAGTCTGAGAAGTTAATACATATCAAAATGACGTTAATGTATAAGACAGTGAAGATAATGGTTTGAAGGTCTTCCTTTTGAAAAAAATGGTCTTCTCAAAAGACTAAATATATGGCCTGATGTCCAGATGATGGTTCCATATAAAAAAAACTATATATTTTTCCAAAATAATCAAATTAAGATGTTGTTTGGGTTTGTTTGTTTGGTTGGTTTTGGTTTTTGTTTTTGTTTTTGTTTTTTAAACTTGAACATAGAAATGTATATATATTAAGTGGCTGGGGGTGGGGTGGGGGATTATATTAATCAGAAAACACTATATGTTATTTAAGACTTGAAATTTAAGTCTATTGGTGTAAGTCTACAAGCACAATGTTTTCCAGAATGAAGAACACTGGTATACTTTTATGATCCAGTTAATACTTTGACTCCGATTATAATGAGCTTGTAGTGCCATTCTGTAACACTTCTATCCTATTATCTATTTTTGTTGCTATCATTCTTAACTATTATTTATCTTATTATTATTTTCACACTCTTGGGTGAGGAAACAAAAGAGAAAACAACTCAAGAAAATAAGCTTCATACAGTCCAGGCCTGAGGGCTTCTTTGCTATACATCTGTGCTTGAAGAGATACGTGTAAATTCTATCATATGCAAACAAAAACACCTTTCATGTGTTCTCTTATGAGCTCTTGACAATGTGTTAAAAGATGTTTGAGGTAATAGTGAATTGTTAAACATTCATGGTTTTTTTTCTGTAATCTACATAAAAAAGATTTTGCTTAAAATATGCTTACTTGGCTGTTAACTAATCTTTTTCTTAATATTACTTTTCTGCTTTGACATTCTCAGTTTTTCAAGTAGACTGGGAAAGAAGAAAAACAAAAATATATAAATATTTTACTTTTAAAGTGTTCTGAATAATATCTAGTTATTAAAGTTTTTCTTTATTCTGTGAGACGTGTTTGAACTATCTCTTTCTGTACAGAAAATAAAGCTTTTCTGTCAAATGTCTTCATAGTTAGCTGAGTTATCCCTTTAGTTCAAATGTTAATGAATAAATTGCATTTCAAATCCTACCTTGGACATGAACAATGGGAGGCTATTTTCTGTTGTAATATCTTTTCATCTTCTCTATAGCATGACATTCTATGCTAGATTTTCATGCTGATAATTGTTGGTGCATCAAATTCTGGTAATAGAGTTGAAGGGCACCAGAAGAATACAGAAGAGGAAGATCAAACTGAAGTATGAAATTGAAATGGCTGCAGGAAAAACAGCCATTCATGGAGATGCTAAGGCAAGAAAAAGGAATAAAAAAGTACTGGGGCACGGCAGTTTCTGGACTCTGATTCTGAGACCATTTTTTGCTCTAAAATTCTACTGTGGCTAATGAGAATAGAATAGAAAAAGGCAACAGTATAGTTGCTTTTAGCATGCATAACTGTTTTTTGCTTCAGCATTTTCCAGCCACTTTATTAAATTTTATCTCTAAGGCTTCTACCAGATTTCATAGTACTTGTGTTTCTAATACGTGTAATGGTAAAGATCAAGGAAATGGTCATACTGGAAGTGTTTTCACAGTCCACAGATTGAAGCTGAATGGTATGGTCTCCAGTAGATACCACTGAAATGTAAACTTTATATGCTCTTTTAGGTCAATTATTAGGACTGAAAAGAAAAAGAAATAAAGAGTTGATTTGCAGCAGGAATTGTACTTTGCAAGACAGGTCTGTTAATACTAGTTTGTGTCCCAGGGAATTGTCTCACTTTCCTTACCCACCAAATGTTGGGATTCAAGAGGACTTTCTGCGAGAGAATGGACATGTGAGCAATCCTGTGTGAGAACAAGACTGATAAGAGCCCCACCAGCCACCGCAGAGAGACTGCCTGTGGCGGAGCCTGGCACGCATGCTCAGCCCCCCCCCACCCCGACAAAAGCGGCAAGATTTTCACAGAGAAGGTGCTGACACTGTCATGCAGCAATGGCTTTAAATATTCTTAAAGATGTTTTCATGTTTGTAGTAGTTGTCATTTTATGTTGTGTCAGTAATAAATGTAAGGGACCTCTTTTTGTGGTTGTGTAATTGTCTTGCCTGTGTGAGATGCAGCCCAGCTGCAGCTGCAGAGTGTGGAGTTCTCTGACCTGCCAGGGAAGCGGCCGGGGAGGAACGAAACTGCAGCTGAGACACCTTGGTGTGGAGGGTCCTAATGCCCACCTGCTGAGTCATCAGTGCTGCTGTTTATTTGGGCTGTGTTTTAAGTGTCACAGGAGAAATATCTCCTCTAGCAGGAGGCAGTAATTCTGTGTTCATTGTTGTCTTGCATTTAGGTGCATACACTGTGGGAACAGTGCACCTCTGTACCATCTGCCTGATGGAAATACTGTCAAAAGATCATCTACAACCTTACAGGGGTTGTTTGTTTTACCTGGGGTCATAGACACTGATTATGATGAGGAAAATCAAAATTATAACCTGTACCCCTGTGTTCAGTAACAAAAGGGTCAAAAATTTTTCAGCTTGTTAATTTTACTGCAGCTCCCCCTAATAGTATGTCAAAAAGCCACAATGACTATATCCTTTAATAACCTGGGGAAGATGTTATGCTTGTGTCTTCACAGGTCACAGTCCCTGGTGATTACTGGCAAGGTGTGTGCAACCACACCTGAGGCGTGAGAGGCAGCCAGAACTCAGGATCTAGCTGTGGGTGCTGTGGATGCCCCTGTGCCAACGGTTTGCAGTCTCTTCGACAGATCATTTAAGCAGAATGTCTGGGTAATGTTTGCTACTGCAATGGGACAAAATACACTACAGTTGCCAACTCTTCAAAGAGAAAATGCTAACAGTAATTATAACTCCTTAATGAAATATATAGGCTTACTAGTCACTGTTGAAAGATGTAGTTTAGATGAAATGTAGTTATTAATAGGGATGAAACGCTATAAGGCTGTGTGTATTCAACTTCCTTTGTTTAGCAATATTAAGAGTTAAGAACTCAAAGTGTTTAAACTTATTAGAAACTCCCTTGGTTTTCTCCCTGCAGTGGTGGCCAGGCTCTGGGTGGAACACAACAGGAGGATGAAATCAGATGTTTCCACTCAAAGAAAATTGCCAGTTATTTTGGCCTGTTGATTTAGAGGCTGGAACTGCTTGCAGTGGTGTTGGATGCCTCGCCTATGGATGGACACATCGTGTAGGAGTTCTGGTTTGTGAGAAAGGGTACTCTGAATTCTCGCTGCATCCAGGGTTCCCTAGCGATTGGGGATCTGAATGTTAGTACCCCATTAAGTAAGTGTGCTACTCCATATTTTCCTTACTGTTTATTTTTGTAGTATTTAGTCATATTCCTTAACTATGGATTGTGAAATTAGCGTACTCTTTTTAACTAGTAATTGTAACTGTTGTATTATTTTTAGCCTTCTGTGGAACTATTCTAAGTATTCTATGTTTTCTGAAGTTTGTCTAACCCTTAGTTGATATAGCTCTCAAACAAGTCTTGCAGGTGCCACTGCAAAACAAAGGGGAGATCTGGGAGGCATTGGCCTTACACAGCCTCTGACACATGGTTGGTATAATCAGACAGTCTAGCTAAGATGGCAAAACGTGACTCCTTCAGCAGTACCGGTAAATGACACTTGGTTTTGTAGTGATGCTTACACGATGGGTTTACATCTTGAAGAAGGAACAATATTTAATGATTTCGCAAAAAGGTTACCAATTACTGGATGGTTAAAGGATTTGGTTTTATATGGAATAACAGTTTTAATTGTCATTATAATCTTTTAATGATGTGTGTGGAAGTGTTTTATGAGAAAGATGGACCGAACAATAAAAGGGGTCTAGATCGCTCAAAAACAAGAAGAGGGATTTGTGGAATGGCTGGAAAACAATGGACATATTATGAGTGATCCAGACCGAGTGGCCTCACTGTAACAACAGGCTGTATGTAGCTGGTGTGAAGAACACCTGCAAAGCCAAGGAGCTGAGAAACTGTGTGTGTAGCAAGAAGATAAGGAAGCTGGGCTCTTGAAAACAAGATGTTTGCCTAGTAGGAGAATGGGGCATGGACACCACACCGGGACCAATCACAGGATGACTGAAAGAGTTGTTACAAAGGGAAAGAGTAATTATTGTAGTTATCATGCTTGCTATTATTTTGCCATGCTTATTTTATTGTATTAGACATTCAGTACAAAAGGACCTACAAGGAATTTGGATTGCTCAAAAACAAAAGGAGGGATAAGTTGGGATTCAAGAGGGCTTTCTGTGAGAGAATAGACATGTGAGACATCTTATATGAAAACAAGACTGATAAGAGCCTCAGCCAAACAAGAACGCGATAAGGATGTAACCCTGAATGAGGGGGGGAGAAACTCGACGAGACAAACAACCCTTGGAAGGGGTTGGGACGGAAGAGGAAGTTACACAAGGCAGGAAGCCTGGCAAGGCTGATGTGGCACCTTTTATCCAACCATAAGAAGGTTTAAAGCACGGGCTAAGTTAACTGTCCAGTCTTGAGGACTTGTACTGCATGTTACTCACGTGTGCGGGAGAACATTGTAAAAGGGCTTTCTTAGTTGTAATATCACATTGATGGTGTGCATGCTCAGCTCTCCCACAACCAAAATACAAGAATTTTTGTATTATGGCACTAGATTTAAAAAAAAAAAAAATGAAAAAAACATTCTTGTTATTCTCTTGCATTTTCTACTTTATGTGATAGAACTGAGTCACAATGAACCTGCTGGGTCTGCATGGCTACAGTAAGAAATTAATTGGAAAATATGTCAGATCTGTCTTTATGCAGTAGTGTCATGGTGGTAAGTGGAAGATGGGGTAATACTGTGCTGTTTCACTTACGTCTAATTTCATTCATTAAAATATCACTGAGAAGGTAATTAGGCAGGTTGTTTCCTCTTTCTCCTCTTCAAAACATTACAAACTCACAAAGTGCATATAAATTTACAGTAGCCATGTTACTATTTACAGTAGCCATGCTACTATACTGTTTTCTCTTACACTTTTTTAATTTCTCTTGTGCTGTTATCAAAAACAGACTGCCAAATTTTCAGTCCAAACTTCAGAGTTTCATTCAGCAATTTTTCAGAAACAAGAAACAGAGGACTACTATATAAATCGTTCATCCTCATTAGACTAGTTTTCATACAAAAGCAGTTTAATCTGAGATTGTCTTGTGTGCATAGAAAAACCCCAAAACTGACAATGTTACTGTAAGTCTGTCAATATTTTTATGATAATTAAAAAGAAACACGACTATAATTTTACCAATGGCACTGTGCTGGTCTATGTGTGTCAGTAAATAAAACTGCATAACATAAGTAATTTCTATTTTATCTTCATAATCCTACATTTTTTTTCTTTCTTCCTATGTGTGTGCAAGAAGGAAGGAAACCCAGAACTGGCCTGAGAACCAAGAGTTCAATGAATGAGTTTCAGGGGGGGAAGGGGGGGGAGAGAGAGAGAGAGAGAGAGAGAGAGAGAGAAAGTAAAAAAACCCAAAATGTTAAAAGAACAAGTGTTCAAATTACTTTTAAAGAACTTGACTGAAAATATGAATCAGAAAATACAGCAGATATTGGATATCAGATGGAAAACAAACAAACAAACAAAAAACCCAACTGAACAGAAGTAACCTTTGTAATGAAATTGAGATCTGATATGTTAACACTACATTTAATAGTTATCTAAACTTTAAATAGGTGACCAGTATTAGAACTAAAATTCTTCCTAGGTTCAGATGTTGTGAAGAAGTTACAGCCTTTTTATACTTGCAAATAAGAATCTCAGCATGAACACAAGTTCAGAAGAATGCCAGAACACCACTCCAGGGAAAAGCACTTCTTTTTTTTTATCTCTGAAATAAAGCTGTATTCCTACAAATAAGTTAAGTGGATTTAGTTAATTTGTTCCTGCTTTTAAGCAGATTAGAACTAAGCTTAGCCTAATATTTATTTGCTGTGATTGACTAAACCAGTTTGATATCATTCTGTAGTCAGTTCTAGATGCAGAAGTGAGAAGTTCATTTCTTCTACAGAGTCTCAGCTACACCATTTCTTTTTCATATCTTTTCTTTGTAATCTTTTACATGCATTGCTTACCATGATTATATTCCCTCTAGCACTATCCATACAAATTTTATACATATTCTACAACACTTTCCCCATGTAACTAAATATTTTTTTTTTTGCTAAAATATTGTCCTCTTTAAATACCCCTCTCATCTATCTTATACTTTTAACAAAGTAAAATATCTGATATAAATTAGCAGAGCTCCTTTTCAGTTTTATTACATAAAGAGTTCAGTCTAGATCTGAGACAAAGAAAAGAATAGTGTGTTTGCATTATCTATGAATTTTGGATTAAAGTATACCAAGTTACCTAAATATAGATAACTCTGAAAATAAGTTTACAATAGTTAACACTGTATTATATGTTTCTGTTATCTTCAACATTGAGGTAAATTAGTACAAGGTGAATATAGAAAAGGAAAGTAAAACATGACCTTTGATTTATCAAAGAAAAAACAAACCTCAATTCAATGTCTGCTGCTTCCGTGTAGTTCATTTTAGTATATTCTTAAAGCTATTCTTTGATTTACCTACTATGTCTAAAAAATGTTTTGCCATATTTCAGGTTGTAAAAGGATAGAATCTAAATTGCTTGTGTCCATGGTCTCTGTCATTCCAAGCCACTGGAATCTATTAAACCAGAAAATCTCTAGAAGAGAATGTATAATTAGGTTGCTTGTAATAACAAAAGATTGGATTCAAATATTTATGAGTTTGTTTCCAGGCCTGTGGTTTTATGTGCCTTTCAAATGTCCTGGAGCAGACATAAAAGTTCTAAATGAGAGTACTATCATTCAGCTTTGATTCTTCTCCCCATATACTCATCTTAATTCTGGAAGAAATTAGAGAGAAGACTCAAGATTAAGTTATATTTATAAAAGTGAAAAATTTAGAGAGATATTACACTGTCACTCTAAGGGTGTTAGAGCGCAACATATTTAGCAGAATGACTTATTTAACCAGAGCCTTGCTCAGTTAAATCAAGGTGGACCAAATAAATCTAAATCTGTGAAGAATCCCAGTTGCAAAGCTGTGACCTCAGCTTTTCCTTCAGTTGTGTTCTTCAGGAATTGTTTTTGACAATGAATTGCAAATAATCTCAGGATTTCGGTGTCCACATATTATTGCCACATTATCAGAGCAATAATATTGAGAATTCAAGTACCATTTTATATTGTTCAATATGGAGTGGTGTCCCCCAGGGCTCGGTGTTGGGGCCACTCCTGTTTAACATCTTTACTGATGATCTAGACGAGGGGATCGAGTGCACCCTCAGTCAGTTGGCAGATGACCCCAAGTTGGGTGGGAGTGTTGATGTGCTCGAGGGTAGGGAGGCTCTGCAGAGAGACCTGGACAGGCTGGAGCCATGGGCTGAGGCCAACTGCAGGAGTTTCCATAAGGCCAAATGCCGGGGGCTGCCCTTGGGCCACAACAACCCCCAGCAGCGCTACAGGCTTGGGGAGGAGTGGCTGGAGAGCTGCCAGTCAGAGAGGGACCTGGGGGTGCTGATTGACAGCCGGCTGAACAGGAGCCAGCAGTGTGCCCAGGGGGCCAAGAAGGCCAATGGCATCCTGGCTTGTGTCAGCAATAGCGTGGCCAGCAGGGACAGGGAAGGGATCTTACCCCTGTCCTCAGCACTGGTGAGGCCGCCCCTCGATTCCTGTGTTCAGTTTTGGGCCCCTCACTACAAAAAGGACATTGAATGACTCGAGCGTGTCCAGAGAAGGGCAACGGAGCTGGTGCAGGGTCTGGAGCACAGGTCGTACGGGGAGCGGCTGAGGGAACTGGGGGTGTTTAGTCTGGAGAAGAGGAGGCTGAGGGGAGACCTCATTGCCCTCTACAGCTACCTGAAAGGAGGTTGCAGAGACCTGGGGATGAGCCTCTTTAATCAAGAAACAGGTGATAGAACAAGAGGGAATGGCCTCAAGTTGAACCAGGGAAGGTTAGACTGGATATTAGGAAGCATTTCTTTACAGAACAGGTTGTTAGGCGTTGGAATGGGCTGCCCCGGGAGGTGGTGGAGTCCCCATCCCTGGAGGTGTTCAAGAGTTGTGTTGACATAGCGCTGAGGGATATGGTGTAGTTGGGAACTGTCAGTGTTAGGTTAATGGTTGGACTGGATGATCTTCAAGGTCTTTTCCAACCTAGATGGTTCTGTGACTCTGTTTCTGTGAAATAGACCAGAATATGGGAAGTTATTAATTAGCCAACTTCCTTCTAATTCCAATTACCTAAGTGGCGCTAAAGGTGTGTGACAGAATCATAATCAAATCTTTTAGATAGTGAGATTTGGATTAGACTCAATACATTACAGGAGGAAATAAATGGAAGGATGGAAACAATTAGACTGTTGGTTTGAGGTTATTTTGCCTTTTGTGTTTTTTCTTTTTAATTTTTATTTTATTTTTTACTCTGGTACACTATGACAGTATAAGCATATACATGAACTACTAAAAAACTATACATATCTAAACTTTATCTCAGGAGACTGTATTTCATTAATATTTAACAGCATGCTTCTGAAAGTGTACTAGTATGATCCAAATTATTAACCCTATTTGATTTAGCTTTTTACTTTCCCATGCCCTTAAATAAGAAATTTTATAATGAGCTAAAAATTTTAATGAGCTAAAAATATTTACACTAGCTATCAATTTATTTATGATAAAGATCATCTTTACACACAAGAAAATTGATAATTTTTATGAAAAAAACCTAATACTTTTAAATACATTGATACTTTAAGGTGAAATATGTCTGTGTGTGTATATTTTTCCAGTGTGTATATTTTTTCAGTGTTCTATATACTCTCTAATGGTTATTTTTAATCTGGTTAGATTAAAAGTGCATTATCTTCTAGGAGAATGTATTCAACTCTTCAGGTCACTAGAAAGTATTCTGGTTCAGAGACTCTTTTTGTCATTTTTCTATTTAAGACAGTCAAAACTTGCTCTCCTCTGCCCATGGCAGTGGAAATTAAGGAATGATTTTGTACTGGGAAACAAAAATGAGCAAATCAAAAAACCTTGCTGATACAAAACAAGATGGAGCAAGCTTTAACTTGGCATTTTTTAAAATGAAAGATCAGTGTTATTGTCTCTGTACCAGATACAATATCCTGATGATCTTAACAGGATCTGCAAAAAATCAGTGTTATAAAAAAAACCTGCCTCCCTTAAAAAAATCTGTCACCTAAAGCCTGACAAAGAAGTTTTTAGGCATAATGAATTATTCCTTAACAATAACCATAGGAATAAAAAATGTATTTGTATCATGGAGCAGTGAGGGCTGTCTCCTTGCTAAAGGAAGGTGAGGTAGGAGACAAAGGTGACACTAGTATGGTCAGTGCCCTCACCAACAGGGAAAAGATATATGGGGTCTGAGCACAGAACCATAGCCAGGGGCTGGTAACAGGATCCATCCAAAACCCCCAACATTGCAAGAGAAGACAACATGACCAGGTCTAGGTGAGCCCATGGAAACCCAGGCAGAAGAAAAAGGAGTCAAAAGGCAGGTATACACACTGTGTAGCCTAGTGCAAGATGTGAACAGTGCTCCTGGGCCCATTGGCAGGCTGTGGTAAATGTGAATATTTTTTAAATAAGATAAAATAATGCCTTGTTGCACAAAGATATTATTCAGAGACAGTATTTACAGAAGTTGCCCTGCTGAATCATATGGAGATCATATTATTCAAAATTGCATTATAACAGACACAGCAGTCTAAAATTATTTGATCACATAATAGAAATTACTGATTTATTCACTAAGAAGTTTTACATCTGTATTTAAAAAACAAATAAACACACACACACACCCCCAACAACAACAACAACAACATAAAACACAACAAAAAAAAATTTACTTATTTTGGAAAACCTGTCTTTAGGCCAGTCCGG
Source organism: Athene cunicularia (assembly GCF_003259725.1). NCBI lineage: Eukaryota > Metazoa > Chordata > Aves > Strigiformes > Strigidae > Athene > Athene cunicularia. The sequence continues at coordinate 36,992,846 of NW_020799091.1, read as the reverse complement.
ATCCAGTGTCATATTTTTACTTCCCACAGTAAACATAACAGTACATAGACACCATATCTACAAGGGATAGTGCTGACTGAATAAAATGGTGATTATGTTCTGATGTCAGATGAAGATTAACTATGTATTTGTCGTTGATCTGGAAGCACACAGGTTCAGTATTAAAGAGTGGAAACAAAGTCCTACCTATAGAGAGATTACTCTACTTTAAACTAAATTAATAATTCTGATATGAATGTAAATTTGGATATTTTTTTTCTTTCTCCTTTTCTATTTTTAAGTTATATTAGAAAAAGCATTTTGTCAGTGACTTTTTAATGCTGAATGACTGACATAATCCAATAGTTCTTATGTTTCTGAGATTTGTTTGGTTTTTGTTGTTTTTTTGGTTGTGTGGTGTGGTGTTTTTTTTTTTGTTTTTTGTGGGGTTTTTTTTATTCAATTTAATGAGATTTAATTGTATCTAATAACACTGTGTTGGTCAATAATTTTCAACATCTGGGCCCTGAGTCTTCTTGCAGCTAGAAGAAAACCATTTTTTTAATTACTCCGATATGTCTCCTATTATCTCTTTCATGGTTGCCATAATAATGTAGGATTATTTATCTTATTAAAATATCATCATACATTTTAACAGATTATCACCCTACATCTTCAGGAAAAAAAAAAAGACCATAACCCCTCTTTACCCCATTGTATGAATAGGAAATTGATGTACAAATCCAATAGTAAGCCAAGGTTACTTGAGAAGTCTGCAACAGGACATTTTGCTTTTTCTACTTTCTCCGTAATAAAACTTGTCTGTCTTAAAGACTTGAGCAAATGAAAATAAAATAAAATTAAAAAATTCGCATGGCAATAAAATGAGAAATTGCTTCAGCATGGAAGAAAAATGGTGAAGCTATTAATTCAGTGACATTTCAGAAGCAGTTAAGCAGAAGCAGTTCAAAGTACTACATAGCTCTACATTTTTCACCAGCTCCTTTTTATTTATTTGTAATGACTGCTTTAAACATAGTATCTGAATTTGTGTTGAGCACTGAATTTCATACTTGTTCTTTGTTTTCCTAGATAGTCTCAATGTAAAAGTGTTACAAGTTATCAGATTTTTTACCATTTTCTGTATCCTTCTCTTCATTTACCTGACAGATGAACTTCTATAAATAAATTTATATATGTACATATATAAAAGTTATCTTCTATATGATTCTTAAACTCGAGCATTACTTGTTCATCTCTTCGTACAATAGTGTCATTTTACTGGTTTATTTCCACTGTTCATTTAATCAGGGATCAGAATTCACCACATCATTTTTCTTCCTCACTGAAACCTATGAATCATTTGTTCTGGCAAGGTGCATATTGAGTTATCCAGTGTAGAATACCATCCTGCTTTCCAGTTATACAAAGAACTAACATGGAGTTAGTAAGCTCCTGAGCTGTGGATAAAGGGTGCAACACCTGCCAGCCACATTTTGTGCAGACAGAGATTAATCTGATAAGCATGTCATTACCATGACTGTAGGATGGAGTCTTGCAAGGAAGATGTATGTTAAAAGAAAGCTGTAGATGCTGAAGTGATCAATATTGCCAAATAGGTGTGATTCTGACCATACACAGAAACATTGCATGAACTTCCAGTGAATTTTCATAGGGGAGACTCCAGATACTACAAATTTCCAAGGCTAAATGGAAACTGTGTTGGAGCTTTGAGGATCTGAACTAAGTGACTCTGTGTCAAATGTTTAAAACCTTTCTTATACCCCTGTGAAGCCAGTTAAAAGATTATTAAGCCAGGCAGAAGATAACTCTAGATTCATGATGACACACACATGTATGGGGGGTGAGGGAAGTACCTAGTTAACTTCCCTTAGGGCTTTTAAAAGTCATGTTGGGTGTGTAGTTATCAGCAAAATATACTTCAAAAAAATATAAGATCTTCCTCCAGTCCTCCTCACTTATCACATCATTCAGCAATGAGGACTATCTAATGAGCTTTCTGATGAGACCATATCTGTTATAAGAGCAGTGTGGCTGGGGAAGGCAGAACACTTGCAAACTGGTTTACGTACAATTCATTGGAAGGCATTTTGTCTCTGCTTTAGACAGTTCTTTCAATATTCAAGGCTTTGTTAGTTTAAAATATCTCAGAATTTTCCCTTATTTGCTGTCTTCATTAAAGGAAATAAAGTTCTGGGAAATGTCCATGTATCTGTATCTTGCTTACTGGCAGATTTCATTCAGAAGTGGGCATGAAAGACATATGAAAATCTGACAGAAGGGACACAGGAAAAGAGAAGGGAGTTTTGCACTGGTTCATTTTCAAGTTTATACTTTCAGAAGTAATCAAGTAAAAATAAAATATTTTTTTAATATTCCTTTAAATGAAAATCTATTATACACAATAACATAAGCAAATGTAGGTATGTAAATACACAGGTAGACGTGAAAACCTAACAAACTAATTTAAACAAGAGAATGTAAGAGTGTAGTAATGTCAGAAAATAATAATAAAATATCCTGAACAAGTCTGCTTGATTGTTAGCAATTCAGATAAAAACTATTATCTTTATTCTGAAAGTGTTGCTTAGTGACAAGAAGACTGTCCAAAGACAGAAGAAATACATTTACTACTCACTAATGGTTTCAAAATGTTAACTATGTTTTTCTCACCCACCTTTTGTGCAGAATTCCAAACTGTAGTTCTGAGAAAATAAAACGTCATGTGTTATATAATACTGTATAATTGATGGAATAATTATAAATCCGTTTATTTATTTTCTTCAGGTGAAACTTGAGGCAGAGAAGAAAAGCTACAAAATATAAACACCATTATCTGAGTCTCTATAAAAAAATGCTAGTTTGTTGCTTATTGAGATGTTTTCTTGACTAAAATCTTCTCTTTTAAAACAGTTATAAAAAATATTCTATGCCTTTTCACATGAATAAATTTGCATTTTAGTCAGTATCTCTCTTTCTGTAATCTACAGCTCCCAAGAAATAGTGCTGCTCCACGGCAACCTCCTAATAACTACGGTTAGTAATATTTCAGCATAAAGCAATTGATCACTAATGTGCATGGACAGCTCGCTTTGTGTCCTGTTATTTCATGAGCACAGGTGGGGTGTTGTAAAAAGTAGAGAACAGGTATAAACACTTAGCAAAAGGAAGACACTCACACCTGTGAAAGAACACTTGAAAAAGTGAGGGCCCATTATTGGGATGACTATTTAGCTTATTGATGTTAATATGCCTGCTTCAGAGAGCAGATGCTAGATATTTTATCTTTTATTTGAAGCATACAGACATTTTAACTAAGAGTTCTTGAAATTTTTTATGTAATCAAGGGAGCATGGGGATTTTGTAATTTGAAATTTAACTAGGTTAGAAAATATATTAGATATTATTTATCTCAGACCAAATATCTTAACAGCACTCTGAGGAGTGATAGACTACACACAAAAAAAAACCCAAACAAACAAACAAACAAAAAATGTCTTCAAAAGTTTTTATCAGTTTCAATGTGACATTTCTTCGCATCTTAGAAACAAGAAAAGAATGGTGAACTGGCTTTCCTGAAAAACTGATTTGGAAATAGAATATTATATTATGCATAGGTTTATGAAATTATGAGCTGGCTATAAAAGATTCAAGAATAAATCATAAAAAGGTAACTGAAGATCTCTGGCATGAGGTGAAGAGTTTCATAAATGTGGTCATTACATAAGCATTTCGGTGCTGAATATTAAAGGACTAGTTCTGCTCTTACTGAAATAAACATCATCACTGACTCTATTCTTGATGATATGTCTCCAGATGTCTTTTTTTTTTTTTTTTTCTTCCTTTTACAGTAAAAATTAAAGTCTTTATAGGAAGATAGTTTGTAAAATTTCACATTCTGTACACACATTCTGTAATTGTTTCTATGACATAAAAATGAGAGACATCGTTGACATGACATTATTCACAGATGAAAATAAGAACTAGATTTCAGGTGAGAAGGGATGTTGTAGCTGATAAACTCTCTATTTCAACTACTTTTGTTATCTGGAGCAAAAGGAGCAAGAAACTTCCTGTCCCTCATGCTGTTAATATATCTTGCAAAGAGAAGCTTTATATCAAACCAATCCTGTTTAAAGGGCCATCTCTACTTACACTTAAGACAAGAAACTGCAACATCTCTGCCTAGAAGAGATGCAGTATAACAACAGATGTTAAAGAAGACTATTAATTGTCTTGAGGACACTGTGTTTCTCGACCTTCAAAAGATAAAAACACCAGAAAATCAAAACATATGGGAACAGAAGACCAAATGCACATGGTTTTAGAAGTAAAAAGCAAGCAAGCAAGCATTTTATTCCCAGTAATTATGATAACAGAATAGGAAAATACTACAGGGGTAGAACATTTTAAAAAACCACCAACACCTGTAATCCAAATACTTTGGTATTTATTGTGGCAGGTGCATCTGCCCAGTGAGAGCAGAGCTTCTTGGCTGCTGAAGTGTAGCAACTCAAGGCTGCCTTTGTTCTCAGGTCCTTGTGGTAATCGGGGCCTTTGGCCAATGGGAGCTGCTATTGACTGCAGGTCAGATTGGGCCTGGGTACAAATGGAGTCCCCTGGGGGAGACATTTGGAGCAGGATGTTGTGGTTGAGGACTCTCCTCTTGGGTCACGACACTGCCTAAAGAAACTCCTCAAGGTGCCTTGGGTCATGACACTGCTCCGAGCAGGTATTTGAGTTTGAGAGCTCTCACTTGTCAGGTGAGTGATAGAGTGTTTTGGGTTGCCATTAAACCCTAGGGAGTGGGGCTTTGTAAAGCATTTGAGGTTGCTGTTAAACCCTAGGTAGCAGTGCTTTGTTCTGTATTTTGAGTTGCCATTAAAATGTAGAAAGTTGTTCTGTTCTCTTGCAGACATTTGAACCTGTAAATTACAGAAAGCTAGATAATTGTGTTAATAATTTTTATTTTGGTAGTCAGTTGTTTATTTGAGAGACTTTGTAACATTCCTAAATGTTTATCTACTGTATCTAGGCCTTTGTGAGAATGGTTTTGTAGCATAGGGTGTATTTGAGAACAAATAAATTGCTGCCATTTAAAAAAAAAAAAAAAAAAATTAAAAAAAAAAAATTATTTAGCCACAAATGAAATTCAGGACTTCCTTTTCCTGCCTTCAGTTGCACTGCCAAGAAGTAGATTAATGGAGAGAATCCATGAAGAGACTTTGAATTTGTGGAGAAAATTGTTAGAACCAGTCCCAGGAGTACAAGTCCTTCCATATGAATTAAGAGTAACACGACTCAAAAGAAAAAAATTGTTCTTTGATATAATATTTAAAAGTAACACTGCTGTAAAAGGCTTCCATAATAGGAAGCTTAAAAAAAAAAAAAAAAAGGCACATGACATTTGCTCCGATTTCTTAAATTCAGTAAAATATTAAACAATTAAGAGAAGGCAAAATTGGGCTCGCTTTCTCTTCCAGTGAGGCACTGGATATTGTCAATGGCTACAAATTGTCAAAGAAAATTAAAAGTAACTATAAAAGTCAAACAATAGACATAAGCCAAGGTATTTTCTATTTAAACCCCATAAAAGTAATCTAGAATGAGCACTCAGAAAAGCTTTCACTGCAACCTTACTTTGAAAATACCAATTTACATGCATTCAGTTTGTCATTTTACAGTCAAATCATCTTATGAAATGACTTAATGCGTTTTTCTGTAAATAAAGAATTTTTGTCAAAGAAAGCATTAATATAAATACTTTTGCGTGATGAAGCAGCATTTTAAAGTGTCAGTTGAAAATAGGTCTCCTCTTGTTTTACTTCCCATTCCTAGAGCTGCTGTCTCCAGGATTTTGCTTTCTTTGGTGGAGTTAGCAGAAAAGTTAGTACTAGAATATATATTCTAGTCTGTTCTTTATATTAGAAAGACCAACATAGCTTTTGTATTTATGATTAAAATTTCCCTTTTTCTTATGCTATTTTCACCTCTGGGCCCTATATTTTCAATCCCATCTAGGACTGAAACACTGTCATCTCATAACAGCAGTATCGTACATCAGGTCTGCACTGGGATATATGAGTACATCCAGCAAATGATAATCACATCTAATCATATCACAGCTGGTGTCATGGGTGCTGTCAAAGGCCAAAGAAACAGTCGGTTTATATGATCATATTTCTGACCACTGAAAATACTATGTTTTTAATTGAGATATTTTGTTTTAGATAAATGAACAATGGATATCATTTCTAAAGAAACCTTTGCTAAGCAGAATAACTCAACAGCATAATCTGAAGACCAGTCTATCTTGGTTCATGAAGTAGTTGTTCATTCAGGCCAAATTTTGTTTTGCTTAGAGTAAAGCTTAGCATTCAATTTTAATGAATGACATGCTTTTCAGTTTTGCAAATGAGCTTATTTCAGATTTGAGCCAAATATCTACAGTGGGTAAATCAATAGCCCCTTGAATTGACAGACAATTAGCAAGGCTTATTAAACTTCATGCATGACTCCCTATCCCAGTGCTACATCAAAAGGAAGATGAATAAATAATCTCAGTCCTCTTTGAATAGTATCAACATGAAAAAAAGTGATTGAAATAGACATTAGTAAAAAAGTTTAACATAAGTATGATTGACACTATTAATAATAACAACCCAGTTATTATGGACTTGCTGTAAAATGGATTTACTAATATAATCTATTTGTCCTCTGTATTTATAAGCACTGTATCAGCTTGCAGCTGAGTTTTGCATCAAGATTTTTCTGATATCTCAGATCTTCCTAACCTGCAGTCTTACATGCATTTTCTAAGCTACGAAAATAATTTTTGCTTTTATTTAGAAATGCACATATTTTTAAAATGAAAAGACAAGAGAGTAATTTATTTTCCTGCTGTTCACTTGAGTTTACTGTAAACTACTTATTTGTCTTTTTCCATAACTTTGCACACCAAGAACTGTAGACTATAGTAATGATTGCTATCAAATGAAGAAATAGAGCTGCACACATACATCCACATGCGTGTAAATATTTGCACCACCTTTGAAAATGCCATATGCCTCTAACAGCTGTTAATACATTCACTCACTTTCTTGTTGAATATTCAAACAGCATACAAAGCATTGAAAACTCCATGACTGTATCTGAAGGGAAGAAGCTGGCAGATCATGCTGTAAATATTTAAGCAATCAGTAAAAACAAATGGCTTAAAGTTAATGTATCATGAAAATCTTCTCCAATGGCTGTTCTCTAAGAACAATATGTTGAAAAAGGATCAGTTTGTGGTTTAAGAGTTAGTGCTGCACAGTTTTAAAACATCACTACTGCACCAGCTAATTATAGGCTTATAATTGATAAAAATGCTCTGAATTAACTGCAAGGTTACAGGCTTAATTTCTTACTTCAGACCACTCAGTCTTTATTGATGCTGCTGTATTACCAAAGCCCCAGAATTCCCATAGAAAAAAAAAAAAATATTTCCCTCTAGGGTTCAGACTGAAGAGAACAAGAGCCTCTTTCACTTTTCTTCTCTGCTTGGATCTTTGCCATAACTTCCCTGGCTGAATCAATGTGCTTTAAAATAGCACAATTGATCCTCTGATTTCAATGCCATTGTTTTATCTTTCTAACACACAAGGTACTTGACTCTTTATACTTTGTTTCTATTTATTTTTTATCTTGCCTTTTCAGATTTTTTTTTTTTAAACATTTCTGCTTAATTGTTGAAATATACACTGTGGGTGGCTCTCTCCATGTACTTTGACCACATACACATATAAAACATCTTGTAGAGGAAGCTTCTGTCACTTGGCATTATGAATGCTAACTGGTTTCTTCAACCACGCATATATGGAATTTGAGTAGTGTAGCGGTAGCTGTTGACACGTACTTGCTGATACAGACATGTGCTGGATCAGTGCTCTCTATTAACCATGACATGGGTAATCCTTTCCCTAAATACGTGTGAAACCTCCAAGGGAGATTTTTCAGTGTATATCCCATAGGATTACACACTGTTGAACACTTCTGTTTGATATTTATACTGTTACTAAGGAATGCACATTCAGTATTTTAATGCCAAAGTGTTGATGAAATTCATTACTCGTTCTGCTTTTTTATAAGTCCACATCAAATTTAACTTGTTGGGGTACTGCCATTGCTGGTCAGAGGAACAAAATCCAAACATATGTTAGGCCATCTGCAAGGGCAGAAGGAGTTATCATCCACTGATGTTGAAGTGGAAGTGGCACATCTCAATGCTAAGCCAGACAACATAGAATCAAGAGAAAATATCGTGTTTTTCAAACAGATGAAACAGCTTATGAAACATAATGAGAACTTTTCCTCCTTTGACATTAAATACAGCAGAGGAATTGAGAGCTCATAAGTTATGTACTCAAGTATCAAGAGCCTGACCTTCTCAGAGAAAGTAAAAGACTAAGTTCACAAGGACATGTGGAAAAAATAAAACACTTAAAATGAAATAAATATACATTTAAACTCTGAAGTTTGTTTGTCTTAGAAAATTCTCATTATTTATTTATTTATTTATTTATTTATTTTTAAAGTGATCAAAGAGTAGGGGGTCTATCACTGTCACTTGGGCTGGACAGAGCTCAGATCAGCTGAAAGGAATTAAATGGGAAGAAGACCATCTTGCTTGTTTAAAGTTCTGGCTGTTTAACAGCATTTTTTTCTCTCATCAACATAAGATTCATGGGAAACATCAAAAATTTTAAATATTGTAAATGCTGGTGCAAATCCTAGCTCTATGCTATGCATCCAGAAATTGTTAAGATAATAATTGTTTTTCAGTCTCCCTGTTTGATTTCAGAGGTTACGTCTGTGCTTTTTCACCCTCTTCTGCAGGGTGTACATTTCTTCTTAGTTTTTCACTATTAACAAGATATAGAATATAAACAGGAATCTTTGAGATGTAGATTTTTATCCTTTGGAGATTATCTTTGCACAGTATTTTGTAAACATTAAAAAGGAGAATTCTGCATGCCTCCATATACTCAACACGGAAAACCTTAAATGTCTGTGGGTTTGGTTATCAAAATAATCACTTTTATCCTGATGTGATGCTGTCACTTTTTAAACTAGAGAAGTCATTTAAGTTCTGTACTCTCCGTATCTCTCGGATACATGGCAGATGTGTATTTCCTTTGCCTTCAAGACACATTCTTCATTTTCCCAACCTCAGCAGGAATTTTTAAAACTTCAAACCTGCTCAAATCCCAACATTTACCTGGAGTCCTTAACTATTATGTGATCTGAGGATCAAGGAACACATGAGAATTAGATATGAAGCAAAAGGAGCCTTATTACACTTTTACCCTGGCAAAAAGAGTAAACTGTACTTGTGAAGGACATTGGTTTTCTTTCTTCTTCTTCTTTTTTTTTTTTTTTTTTTTTTTTTTTTTTTTTTTTTTTTTTTTAATTGCTGGAAAGCCAGTAAGTGCTTTGATATAACTCACCATAAAACCATCCCAGTTATTTTGTTTGTAGTACAGTTACACAAGGGACAAATTTTGCTGATCAAATGTAAGAGTAAAAAGTAATTTTTCTCAAAGGTAGCACAGAAAGGCAAAACAACACCCCAACTTTTATAATTTAGATTAATAACATATGTAGTATCATCAGTTGCAGAATCAAAAAATCAAAATTAAAAAGTCCTGCTGCAATTGACCTCCTTTATAATGACTGATTTTTCCTAATCCTCTCTCTGTTAACATGTTGTATAATAAACCATAGCATATAGCTTAGTATACTTTAATATATAACCTCCCAATGTATTATCTCCCAATCGAGTGATTGACTAACAGGCATTTGAAGTAATTTTGCTGCGTCTTTGTAATGTACAAATTTACAACTATGAGACTGCTGCAAGTAAACCATGTGCTGATTCTCCCACCTTCTCGTCAAAGTGATTTCTTTCTATAACATCATGTGACTACATGTTATAGAAAGAAAACCTCCACATGCACCATAACCACCAGTAGAACTAGATTGCATACACTCAAATGTTCTAAAGGAATTCAGATACAAAGTAGCCAAACTATTGACTCTGCTTCCTGCAGCCTCTCATTCCAGAAAGGACATCAGGTTTTGGAAGTGATTCTGGTGGGTATGCAGGTGGTAACTTCAGGTGGATGTTAAATTTCCCTAAATTTGTAGAAATTATATTAAAGAATGTAATTACTAAACACATAAATCTAAAAATAAATGCAAACTTTGCTTTTAAAAAAAGATATATAGATTTTATAAAGGCTTCATAAAACCAGTTGTTTTGAGGAAGTCAGCATGTTACTAGTGAAGATGAAGTTGAGAGAGTTTACTATGGTTTCTAAAAGATGCTCAGCAAGGTCTTTCACTAATGGTCATTACAGACTTTATGGTGTAGTGAAATAACAGGTGGAGTCCTCACATTGATAGGTAAATGGTAAAAATTTGAGAAAGAAGAATAGGGCAGGGTAATAGAGAAATAATAAAAATTAGATTTCTCATTTGAGAAAATTTACTGTGATTGCTGCTAAGGGATTGTTAATATGTATTCAAATAATTTGGGGAAAAAAAATAGCAGATAGGGAAAAGAAGATTTTCCTCAGGAAAAACAAAACAAGCAATATAGATGAGTCATTTGTTATACTGTCATGTGGTGTCTCATAGACAAATAATCCAAAATATTTTATTGCATGTTCATTGTCATACTGTATGAGTATGTACATTGTCACTGTAAAAAAAACTAGAGGGATAATAAACAAAAATCAAAGAGAGTCATCTGCAGACCTGGTAGTTAGTTAGAAGATGGAGACTGGGATTCACAGAATCGCAGAATCATCTAGGTTAGAAAGGACCTTGAAGACCATCTAGTCCAACCGTTAACCTGACATTGACTATTCCCAACTACACCATCTCCCTCAGAGCTAAATCAACCAGACTCTTGAACACCTCCAGGGATGAGGACTCCACCACCTCCCTGAGCAGCCCATTCCAATGCCTAGCAACCCGTTCTCTAATGAAATGCTTCCTGATATCTAGTCTAAACTTTCCCTGGCACAACTTGAGACCATTACCTCTTCTCCGGTCCCTTTCTACTAGGTTAAAGAGGCTCTGCAGCTTCCTTTCAGGTAGCTGTAGAGGGTGATGAGGTCTCCCCTCAGCCTCCTCTTCTCCAGACTAAACACCCCCAGTTCCCTCAGCCGCTCCCCGTACGACCTGTGCTCCAGACCCTGCACCAGCTCCGTTGCCCTTCTCTGGACACGCTCGAGTCATTCAATGTCCTTTTTGTAGTGAGGGGCCCAAAACTGAACACAGGAATCGAGGGGCGGCCTCACCAGTGCCCAGGACAGGGGTAAGATCTGGCCATGCGATTGCTGACACAAGCCAGGATGCCTTTGACCTTCTTGGCCACCTGGGCACACTGCTGGCTCCTGTTCAGCCGGCTGTCAATCAGCACCCCCAGGTCCCTCTCTGACTGGCAGCTCTCCAGCCACTCCTCCCCAAGCCTGTAGCGCTGCTGGGGGTTGTTGTGGCCCAAGGGCAGCCCTTGGCATTTGGTCTTGTTGAAACTCCTCCAGTTGGCCTCAGCCCATGGCTCCAGCCTGTCCAGGTCTCTCTGCAGACCCTCCCTACCCTCGAGCAGATCAACACTCCCACCCAACTTGGGGTCATCTGCAAACTGACTGAGGGTGCACTCAATCCCCTCGTTTAGATCATTAATAAAGATGTTAAACAGGAGTGGCCTCAACACCGAGCCCTGGGGGACACCACTCATGACCGGCTGCCAACTGGATTTAACTCCGTTCACCACAACTCTCTGGGCCTGGCCATCCAGCCAATTTTTTACCCAGCGAAGCGTGTGCCCATCCAAGCCACGAGCAGCCAGTTTCACCAGGAGAACGCTGTGGGAAACAGTGTCAAAGGCCTTACAGAAGTGAAGGCAAACAACATCCACAGCCTTTCCCTCATGCAATAAGCAGGTCACCCTGTCGTAGAAGGAGATCAGGTTTGTCAGGCAGGACCTGCCTTTCATAAACCCATGCTGACTGGGCCTGAGCGTCTGGTTGTCCCACGTGTTGTGTGATGGTACTCAGGATGAGCTGCTCCATCGGCTTCCTGGGTACCGAAGTCAAGCTGACAGGCCTGTAATTTCGCAGATCATCCTTCTGACCCTTTTTATTGATGGGTGTCACACTTGCCAATTTCCAATCAGTTGGAACCTCCCCTGTGAGCCAGGACTGCTGGTAAATGATGGAAAGTGGCTTGGCGAGCACCCCAGCCAGCTCCTTCAGGACTCTGGGGTGTATCCCATCCAGTCCCATAGGCTTGTGTGTGTCTGTGTGATGCAGCAGGTCACTGACTGTCTCCTGCATGGCAGGGAGGTTGTTCACTCAGTCTATGTCTATGTCTTCTGGCTGAGGAGGCTGGAATCCCTCAATAAAACTAGTCTTGTTATTAGACTGAGGCAAAGAAGGCATTAAACATCTCAGCCTTCTCCTCATCACTCGTTACCATGTTACTTTCTGTGTCTAACAGGGGATGTAGATTCTCCCTGGACTTTCTTTTGCTACTGACATACTTATAGAAATATTTCTTGTTATCCTTGATTGCTGAGGCCAAATTAATTTCCAGCTGGGCTTTAGCCCTCCTGATTTCCACCGCACATAGCCTCACAGCATCTTTGTAATTACTGTCATTGATTAGCCCCTTCTTCCAAAGGCTGTAAACTCTCCTTTTCTCCCTGAGTTGCAGCCAAAGCTTAGCCAGGGTGGTCTTCTCCGGCGACGGCTTCTCTTAGAGCACCTGGGGACAGCCTGCTCCTGAGCCATTAACACTTCCTTCTTAAAGAGTGCCCAGCCTTCCCAGACCCCTCTACCTTTTAGGATCGTCTCCCAGGGGATCCTTTCAAGCCGGTGCCTAAACAAGTCAAAGTCAGCCCTTCTGAAGTCCAGGATGTCAGTCCTGCTTAGCTCTCTCCTGGCTTCTCCAAGAACAGAAAACACTTAATTTGTGATCGCTGTGCCCTAGTTGGCCTCCAACCACCACATCATCCACCAGCCCTTCTCTGTTCACAAAGAGAAGATCCAGCAGGGCACCTTCTCTGGTCGGTTCACTCACCAGCTGTGTCAGGAAGTTATCTCCCACACATTCCAGGAATCTCTGGTCTCTATGTTGTATTTCCAGCAGATGTCTGGGAAGTTAAAGTTGCCCATAAGAACAAGGGCAAGCGATTGTGAGTTTTCACCTAAATGCCTATAAAATATCTCATCCACCTCTCTGTCCTGTTTGGATGGCTTATAGTAGACTCCTAAAACATCTGCCCTGTCGGCCTTCCCCCTGATTCTGACGCATTGATCTGGATTGATCTCGAAGTGAGGGCACGTCCAGCTGCTGAAAGTTTAGGTGATGATATGGTAGAAATACGAAGTTTGATTCAAATATTATTCTAAGGAAAAAGGGTTTTTTCTCTGTCATAACATGCATTAGTATTAAGGGACAGTATATGAGCAGTCTCCTAACATTTCATAATCTTTGAAATCATTGAATTTACCAAAATTCTGACACAGAGATATTACCTCATGATTTTATTTTTTTTTTTCATAAAACCAAAATTGCAATTCTTGTAAAAGTCCTTTATAGGATCAGGGTTATGCCATTGACTGAAAACTTCAAGGAGACTACTGACAAAAAAGGAAATTATTTTCAGAATTTGGCCTTCTAAAGAATTAGTGCTTTGGAGACATTCAGGTATACTTTTCCCATTAATACTTATTTTAGAAGAAGTAATCTAGGCCACACTCACATTTATCAGAGTTAAGATCCTAGAATGTAGATGTTCTGGCATCTAAATCACATATCTAAATTGGATCTTCTCCAAAGAAAATCTAAGTTATACACCTAAACCTATGTAAATGAAATAAACATCAGCTTAGTCCATGGATATCATTGTACCATGAGCTTACAGTATTGTGCATTATATTAATGACATAAGCAAGATATAATCAAGACATTTTTATGTTTCTGCTTAAATTTACCTGCTGATTTCAAACGTGCAGGGTCATACAGTAGAGATTGCAAAAGCGAAAGAAATAAGATAGTACATATGAAACATGCAGGGAAGTTAGAAACATCTGAGAAATAATGAAATGTGGCTCAGTATAGAAGATGTAATATCATACATCTTGGACAAAATATTCTCAGATGTTATTCAAAGGGACAGAGAGCCTTGGAAAGCTGTAATACTGAAAAGGATTTAGGGATGATGTATAGTAGACAGTAAATTAGATATTGAGCTTGCAATGTAATAGAAAGGCACAAAAAGACCACCCAAGCTTAGGCTGCACATACAAGAAAACCACTTCATAATTGTATGACCACTTTTGAAACCAGTACAAGAATAGTAGGTGCATTTCTGAGTTTTGGCTACTGAAATGCTACAGGAGTCAAAATAAAGATGAGGAAAACATACAAACAACTGAAAAGTTGGTGGGGTTACTTTTACATGCTAAGTGAACAACATGTAAACAGAATACACCTCTGGAAATACTTTTCGATACAAATACCAAGTGATGAAATATTTTGGGACTGTCATAAAAACTTACTCAAAATGAAATAAGGAGACACATAGATATAAAATAGTTATGTAGGAACAGGTAGTAAGAAAATAGTCAGTAGCTGTTGAAAGTTATTTTTGGAAAAAAAAAAAAAAAAAAAGGTTAAAAGTTCCTGTTCACATATCATACATGCAGAATGCAGTCTGCTGGAATTTATTATTCTTTCCCTAAGTACTTCAAAGATAAATGCTTGCATGAGAGCTAAACAGCCAAGAGTCCCCTTGGAAAAAGATGTAGAGACCCCAGAGAATGATTCTTCTCATGCGTAATTAGATATCCATGATAGGTGAGATTAATCACTTTTGGGAAGTGACTATGATAGAGGTGCCTACAGTAAGTAGCTTGGTTAGACACCTCAGTTATTATGTTTAAAGATAAGGAAGATGAATCCCATGCAAGGTAGCCAAATTACGCTTTGCAAAATATTGTAAATATATTAATTCAAAACTTATTAAAACTTAACTGGAAAACTTATCAATAAAATGCTGTACTTACAGTTTTGCTAAATTTTAGTTTCATTTAAATGCTGCTCTTTCATCCTAATCCTTCCCTATTGTCATTAGTCCTCTTCTATATCTACTTAGCATTTAGAAATAAGGATCTCCTGGGTAGGGATCATATTTAAAAAATTATGTGCTGGCCTGATTGTTGGTGGTGTAAAAATACATCATAATAATATATCCTAATGAATTCATAATAGTGTAAGAAAAAAAAAAAAAAAAAAAAAAAAAAAAAAAGCTAGATACTGGGACAAAAGTATCTCTTGCTTAAGCTCACCTGAAATCTTAGCTCCAGAAGAAATGTCAGATTCAGGACAAACACTTTGAAGTACATGATAGGGATTACTGTGAATTGTGCAGTAAGGGCTTCGAAGATGTATATTCAAAGCAAGCTACAAGCTTTCATCTATCACTGAGACACCATTACTTATTTTACACATCAGATATTTGCGTTAGAAACTTGAAATCTGGATATCTACTAACAAAAGGGGCATTTTAGAGTTTCACCATTTCTCCCATGTTTCTTATTTGCTGTAGACAGCTGTCACCTGTATTAATATGTAGTTTAACACATTTTGAAGTGATTCATCACATAATTTTACAATACTTACAGAGGCTCTCAAATAAACAATCAATCACCAAAAGTTAAAAATTTATTGTCAACACAATTAACTAGCCCTCTGCAAATGACAGGTTTGAATGTATGTGAGAGAACAAAACAACTTCCTAGGGTTAACAACGACCTAAAACACAGATCAAAGCACCACTTCCTAGGGTTTAAATGACAACCCAAAACACTGTCACTCACCTAACAAGTGACGGCTTTCAACTTTGAGAACCTTCTCAGGGCAGCGTCCTGACCCAAGTCACCTCAAGGAGTTTCCTTGGGTTTTGCCCCAACCCAAGGGAAGAGTCCTCAACCACAGTGGGCTGTGCCAAGGGACAAGTTCAAAATGGCTCCCCCAGGGGACTCCATTTATACTGAGACCGAATCTGACCTGTAGTTAATAGAGGCTCCCACTGGCCAAAGGCACCAACTACCACGAAGACCCAAGAACAAAGGCAATCTATTGCTGCTAAAGTTCAGGGCCAAGAAGATCTGTTTTCACTGGGTGGGTGCACCTGCCACACAATAAACCCTGTGACTACAGTCATGATTTGGCTGATTTAAACGGTAGTTCAGTCACTTCTTGTCTCCAGGGTTAAAAAGGAGCACACTCCCAGCAAGTCTCCATACTCATTGTGGATTGTCATTCCTAGAGGATTATACAATCAAATATTTAAAAAATCCAACCATACAATGTATAACAATCAAAATTGAAGGAAGCTGTTTAACCATTCTAAAAAGGAAGATTCAAACATATCTGCCTTTTCTACTCCCTCCACCTCAAGGCGTTTTCTTGGACAGTGTCCCAACACAAGGGAAGAATTCTTGACCACAGCGTGCTCTCCAGGTGACTCCATTGATACCCAGGACCAATCCGACCTGTGGTCAACAGCAGCTCCCATTGCCAAAGGCCCCAACTACTGTGAAGTCCCGAGAACAGGCAATCAGGAGCTGCTACACTTCAGCAGCCAAGAAGCCCAATTTTCTTTGGATGGGTGCATCTGCCACAATGAACCTATAATTCTTGACAAGAACTACAAAAATTCCTTCTCTGAATATGTATAAGATACCAATGTGGAAGCAATGGTAGGACTAAATTTACTTTTTTTTTTTTTTTCCAGATTATAAATCTGGTACTATTAGAAGTAACTAAATATTTCTCTATCATTCTAAACCTCAGTGTGAGGTGTGACATCCCTCATGCTGACTTAGCACATTTGGAGAGATAACTTATATAGTCTTGGAAAATAGTGGAATTGCAGTCCTCTATTTATGAATGTTTTCATCATCTGTGAGGAAAAAGGGAATACATAAAAGGGGGGATTTTATGTCATTTTTTTTTCTATTGCTAGATTTCCATTGCTATATAACACTGAATTTTGATTTATGCTCCCAAGGCGAAGTCACCTGACAATTTTTGGAACCTCTGCCAATTGATAAATATTCCATTTTCTGATGGATATATACCTGTACATATTAAGTGCATGTTTATATTGCAATTAAAATTGATATGAAGAAACCAGTTTGAATCAATCTCATTTCAATCCCAAAATTCATTACCATATTTTAGTGTTTACCACTGCATAAAATAAAACAAAGCTCAACCCTTCATTAAGAGTTGCCCAAGTAGTTCTCTTTATGAAACAGTTTTTGTGTATATAAAGATCAATGTATCACATTATGGAAAGTCAGAAAGCATTGAGTCATAAATATATAGAGCTTAAAAAATAAGTGACTATTAAATCACTCTATTCTGACCTCTATCAGAAAACAATTTTTTTTTTCCAGAAATTAGTACTGAATACTTAAATCTTCATGTTAGCTTTCCCTTAGGATGCTACAGTCCCATATTCTGTAGGTTGAAAGTGCACATACAAAGCTATAACTATAATGTCTCTAAGAATCCATCATTTTCACCATGAGCAAAACTTTGGATTTAATAACACTTTAGAAACATACTGCTTCCTACAAAGGGGCTGATACTGTGTATTAACTGAGATACTTCATATAGCAACTAATTTTTGTTGCTAGATAATTTTTAAGACCAACATCACTCATTGATCAGAACTGTTAGTAAACTTCTAGTATAGATAGGGAAGAAAAAGAAAAAGAAAAAAAGAAAAGAAAAAAAAAGAAAAAGAAAAGAAAAAGAAAAGAAAAGAAAAGAAAAGAAAAGAAAAGAAAAGAAAAGAAAAGAAAAGAAAAGAAAAGAAAAGAAAAGAAAAGAAAAGAAAAGAGAGATGGTTAAATAAAATTGTGGCAATTTTCAATGTGCTATTTCATTGGGGTAACCTATCTCAAATGCCTGAATACTTTGACTCTTATCTTACAGGACTTCAGGATAGCATGAAGCACATCAAATTCAATATGCCCTATATTAAATCACAGAACTGCAGAAGCACAGAATAGTTGAGATTAGAAGGGACATGTCATCTGGTCCAACCCCAGCCTCCTTGCTTGGCCAGGGATGCCTAAAGCAGGCTGCCAAGGACCACATCCACACAACTTCTGAATTTTTCCAACAAGGGAGACTCCACAGCCTCCCTGGACAACCTGTCACAGTGCTCAGTCACCCTCAGACTGAAAACGTGTTTCCTGGTGTTCATATGTTCATTCTATGAGTCTATGACTGACAAAATATTATCAAAAGTGGCTTCACAATGACAGCAGCCAGCTCCCTCAGCACTAGTGGATGAATTCCACCAGGGCTCATGAACTTATGTATGTCCAGTTTGCTTATATTCCCTGACCTGATCCTCCTCCACCAAGCGTATACCTTAGAATAATAGAATCACAGAATGATTTGGGTTGGAAGGACCTTTAAAGCTTATCTAGTCCAACTCTCCTACAATGTGCAGGGACATCTTCAACTAGATCAGCTTGTTCAGAGCCCTGTCCATCCTGACCTTGAATGTTTCCAGGGATGGGGTATCTACAGCTTCTCTAGGCAACTTTTTCCAGTATTTCAACACCCTCGTAAAAAATTTCTTCCTTATATCTAGTCTGAATCTACCCTCCTTTAGTTTAAAAGCATTACCTCTTGTCTTATTGCTCCAGATTTTCCCACTGGTCTCTTCTGGGGGATCTTGTTAGTAAAGACTATCAGATGCTACAAAACAGCTGATCTAAAACTTATTGTTGATAAATGAAGTCAGTATTGCCTTATTTGGATTTTAGACTTCTTTCTATTTATGAAAGGGATTCACCTGAATGATGGTCCTATCCAAGCTAGGCATCCTGAGAGATATTTTATAGTCATTGGAGAGAAATGGCCATTCTTAAGGAAGAGTTCAGTAAATCCCACAGCTGAAGGGCGGGTTTATGATTCAAGATAAGGACAAATATATTAGGATAGAATAACATGTGCCTACTTGTGTGGTAAGAGCTATGCAACTGTAATGTGTGAAGTTCTAGTTTTTTTCATGGTGCAGCTGACCCTGCCCGTGTGCACACCCAGTAAGTTTAGACACTAATTACCTGTGTCATCAAAACTCCCAATCCAGTTGTTTGTGTAGATGAGATAATGGATCAGTTTGAAATAGTGGAGGGCCTGAGATATGGTGGCTGATTGAATTAATAACCATTTTCGCAATTAAGTATTTGACTAATTGTTACAGGAGCTTTCCAGGTGGGAATTTTGAACTGTTTAGGATATTTCCCTGGGCAGCTCCTACTGTACATAGACTAATCTGTATGCTTGAATGTGTTAATTAACTTCCTACATGGTTAATCTGGCCGATTCAGAGACTCCCCAGGCTTGCAGAATTGACCTCCATACAAAGATAAGACTCTTTTTAGGGACAAGAGAATAAGATGTCACAGATAAGACTCTTCAGGATAGTAGAAACTGTCCCTGGAGATGCAGATATGATTCTATCAGACAGCCTTGTAGGTAGTTAAGATAAAAGATATTTTGTATATAATTAAAAATAATATACAGCAATAGATGATGAAAGTGCTGGACCAGTCTCAGGACAACGGACCAGCTAGTTATCATAATTCAGCAGAACAGTGGTTTTGGGAATGTCACCCAAGACAGCTGAAGATGCCATTGTGAAGATCCTTATCTTGTCTGACATGCGGGTAGTGACCAAATAAGCTTCATACTGCGACAATAGTTTATACCTGTGTTTAGAACCACCACTAATAATATGTTTAACATCACCTCTAATAAAATATTTAAAGATTCAATATATCTTTTTTCTGTTTGTGCCTAGATCAACTATTACATATATATAGGGACCTTTTACTAGTTCCCTTCTGTTTTATCTTCTCAAATTTTTGACAAAATCAAGGTATGTATGAGAAGAAACAAAGGTCAGGATAAATTATGTTTTACCCAATATACCCCAGTACAGAGTTACAACAAATAGCACAATCAATTGCAGGAACGTAGAAAAGCTGAGTTTGCTGCAGCAATGACAGATACACCACAAAAACAAACAAACAAACAAACAAAAAAACAACCACCCAAAAACCAAACCAACCACACCCCACTAATTAAATAAGATATTGGTTAAGTGTCCTGCATTCTTGTTCAATTAAGAGGCTGGTGTTACAGAACAGGATCCAAAAGAAATCTAGACTGCTAAGTGAGATACTTTAAGGCACTCATAGCACAGAACTGCCAGGATCTAGGCAACAGAGTTGGAGAAAAGACTGGGAGAATCTTAATGTTACTTTTGAAATCCTCCAAGAGCAGTGTAAAATCCCAACACACATAACAAAAGAAAAATCTCAGAAATTACCAGAGAAAAAAATAACTGGGGAAAATACATTATTTATATCCTAAACCCTTATTCTAAATGGCCTAGCAGGTTAAACTAGAACTGTATTTTAGAATTGCTAATAATGTATTATGTAACCCTATCCCAGTCTTCTTTATATTATGAAGATATTTGGCTTAGTCCTCAAGCTTCCACTGTACAATTTTTCTAGTTCCGTATTCCTTAACTAGGTTGTGTGAATCACTTAAATAAATACATAAATAAGATTATGTCTCACTTGCATGGTGTTGTACAACTAATCTTGCTGCATCACTTCTTCCTAGTCAGACTGTTCTTTTCCCTCTTTCAGCTAGTGAGATTGTCTTAAATATCATTATCTGTTTCCTTTTAGAGACTCTGTGAAGTAAATTTTCACTGTATCTGCAAAACTCCCAGAGTAAATTAAATATGAACCCTCAATTTTAGGCATATCTCTTGATTACATGCACCTGTGCTGGATCAATTAGCTTGCCTAATTCTTAGCAACAATAAATGGCCCACAAGTGTTCTCCATTAATTAAAATACTATCAGCCTTTTCCGATTGCACTTCTAATGTATTCTGCCTACAGAAGCTTTGAGGGCAGCTACTCTTGGATGGGTGCTAATTTGCCTTTTAAACTTTATGTCTTTCCCTGCAGACTATTGCTGGATTTTTTTTTTCTTCCCCATTAAGCATACCTTTTGTTTTATTTGCTACTGTGAGAACCATATGCTGTTAAACAAATTAAAATCTTAAGCTGTAGCTTTTTTTTTATTTAAAATAAAAAGTTGTTGTTGCTACTGCTGTTTAATTTTGGTTGTAAAGCCAGATCAGACTTCTCTTTAATAGCTTTATTTGATGTCAGTCTATCCAGAAAATAATTTCCTTGCATGGACGTAACACATAGGCTACCGTAGAATAGTAATTCTTTTAGGTGTTAGAAAAGCATGTTTAAATCATACTTACGTGCTCATGACCTTTCTAATACAATGATTTAAGGGAGTTTTGCAGATTAACTACTTTGTTCTGTACTCCCTGAAAACTATCTGCTTAAAAAGAACCCTGGCCACTCTCAATGATTTTGTTTAATGATGCAATTCAACTTTTTTGGAAGGGCCATTTTTAAAAAGCCATACTGCTAAGTATGGCTTTATAAATTATTTATAGATAATTGCTGGGACAATATCTTGTTTGGTGAGCTGCCGGTGTCAGTACCACTGAATTATCCATGAAAATTAAGTCAATAAAGTTTATTCTTTTCTTTTTTCTCTTCTAGCATCAAACTTCGGTATAAATTCATGCCAGAAGCTGTTTTAGAATTTTATGCAGAAATATTTTTCATTGCCTCACTATTTCAAAGAGGCAGAAAAATCTTTCATTATTACCCAGTTTCTATTCCTAATTAGCAATTTTAAAGCAGTCAGTTGTGCAATATTTGGTAGACATTTTTATAATACAGTGTCAGCCCAGAGTTATGCAAAATTGAACAGAATTATGGACATAATTACATAATAAGTACACTAATAAAGTCAACCTACATGTAAATAACAGGAAGAATAAAACTGAAACATAGACCTATTTATTATATTTTAATATAGGGTTTTAGTTGTCATCTTATTGACCTGCCTCATGATCATTCCCAGAGATTTCATTCCAATGTGTTCTTGACATCAAGGTGAAATTCAGTGGAAGCATCTTGCATAGAGTTTCTTCTGAAAGCCCTCCCTATCTGTTGCCATGACAACACAACCATTTTTCCTGGAGAGAATACTTTCTCTATTTTCTTATTCCCCAAAAAATAATTTCACAGCTTTATAGTTGCAAATATTGGAGGGAGGGAAACAAAAACAAAAGCAGAAAGCAACCTAAGAACCAATGCATTCTAAGTGGACTTTCTGGGTCATCACTGAAGGAAAGAAGACCTAGGATTTGAAGCTTGTAGTCACTTTCTATAATACTTTTTAGTTTATGCATATGTTCCCGTTTGTAACTAGCTGTACAAAAGATACAAATGGTGACAGTCTTTTTTTTTTTTTTTTTTGATTTTTGAAAGAAAGTAGTTTTCATGTAGTTTTTATATGAACCATAACTCTTTGAGTGTACTTCTGTGTCAAATACATGGTCTGAAAATTCTACCTGAGTCAAACGTCATAGGCTACCTTGCATATCTCCCAGGACTTAGTTGCTAGCCATCTAAGTTCAGTTTAAATTATCTTTGGAAAAGAAATGATGTAGAATAACATTTCTTTTCCTTGATAAGGCATAGCTAGCACAAACCAATAGAATTAATTTTCTCTTAACATGCTATTAGATTACAAAGGTAACTCGAAATAATAAAAAAAAAAAAAAAAAAAAAAAAAAAAAAAAAAAAAAAAA
>NW_020799091.1:36896503-36969939 GCF_003259725.1 Athene cunicularia | reverse complement strand
AAAAAAAAAAAAAAAAAAAAAAAAAAAAACAAAAAACCACACAAAACACCACAATACCAAAGTCTCCATTATTCTAGCACAAAAAGTGTGAAAAGCGCATACCAGGAAGCACTGAATATTTTTCAAGAGCATGATTCCAGGTTCTACTCCTTATTTTTTTTGCTGCTGAGACATTTCAGTATAACTAGACCTTTCCCTGAAAATAGTAATAACCCTACATAAAGAGAATGAGATTTAGAAATCTGTACTAGTGAGTAACACAAAGGTAGTGTTATATGGAGTCAATTTAATTTTTAAAGATGGTCTAATATTCCTTTCAGGTATATGAAGTGTGAATTTACTATCACTTTTGTATCCTGCACTGACAATCATTTGTATTTTTTCTTCACCGACCCTTTGGCTTAAATTTTATAGCTGAATCAGAAATAAAGAATAAATGTAGCATGTCTTTTTTCCTGTAGTTAAATCTCTAAAATCAGCAGTTTCCTTATAGGTAATTAAGTCTCATAGGAAGAATATTAGCATTATAAGAAACTTTCAGGAAGAATAAGGAGGGTTCAATAATACTCTTGAAATAATAAACCAAAGCATTATCATTTGCCTAATGTAAAACAGGGAAAAGATAACCAGTAATAAAAATTCAGACTATAAAGAAGAGTCTATTGAATTATACGAATTGGTATGTTCATTTACATCTATTGCAGCAAAATCTATCTTCCACATCAAAATCTGTTCCAGTTTCTATCCTGCCTATGTGTATGTACCAGCTTAAATTTGATTTCATTTTAAAATAGGCAACCTAACAAACACAATTTTCATCTTAAATAATTAAGTTATGGAACTCCTTAATGCATTTCTTGTGAGTAAATTTTTAAAATATATTCCCAATTCACAGAATGAACACTATCTGCAGATGGCCAAGAGAATGTATTTGACAAAGCCAACACTTAAAAGGAAAACAATGCCAAAATATCCATTCTGTAAATTCTTAGCAGACTGTGGAATTATATGTAGTCCTGTGACTACAGAAGAAGCTTGAGGATTTCAGGTGTTCTGAAACCTTAAACTGACTTGGAACAAACATCAAAACTTGTACACAGAATTTACCTGTGAATAGTAGGAAATTTCTGAATAAATAAAGACAAAAAAATATGGAATTTGTCTGAATCTTATTTTAATGGTATTCTGCAGCCTCTTTTATTACTTGGGAAGTATTCAGTACTAACAGAAAACATGTTTAATTAAGCATTGTATCCTATTATATTTTTATACTAACTAAACTCTCAAAGAAAAGCTAGTCTGTAATAACAGACTATAAGGGAATGGGCTATTTTTAAAATAACAGGGTATATTTATATATAATGCAGCCATCATGTTTTTCTCTAAATGATCTTTTTAAGTTCACATATGTTGAATTTGTTACCTTGTTTAGAGTACAACATAGTACCAATGACAACATAATAGAAAAGAAAATTAAGGAATCCTGCTGGATTGTGTAGTCAACAAGATTGCTATAGTATTTTCTTAAATAAACCTGCAAATGTTTTACCCAATTCTGTTTTCAGCACTTTGAAAGATATAGTTCTGTCCACTTTCCTTAAAAAGTAATTGCACTATATTTACTTATCATTTATTGTGATAGAATGGGGAAACACTAAATGGAATTACTTTATTTATGTATTTGTGTCCTCCTCCTCCACAGCACAATTAGGGTCATCATATTCAGCTTATCATTGTTTTATTACACTGTCCAGTTCTTTGACAGGAGGAGATATTTTGGAAGGCTTCTATAGATTGTAAAAAATTAACTTTTAAGTTAAAAATTTATTACTGGATTTTTGCCACTGAAATTTTTGCTTGATAGCTTGACTTTCTGTTTATTGTTCTGAAACAAGGTTCCCCAACAATTACACACAGAAGATTTATGATATGTCAGCCATTTCAGTGTCATGCACAATTCTGCTCAGATCACAAATCATGTCTGCATATATACTGTCTCCAGAGCACAGTACCCAAGCAAGCCTATCACTACATTGATAGATCTTATGTGACCAGTTTGTCATTAATATTGCCATAGTGTTCACTAATTTAAAAAAAAAAAAAACAACAAAACACACCCCCCCAAAAAAAAACAAACCCAACAACAACAAAAAAAACCCAACACAAACATAACATGAAAGCAGAGATTTTGAATGTAATATTTTTGTATAAAGACAGTAATATTCACATTTAATTTCTTCCCTCAGGTTTGTTTTTTTTTTTTTTTTTTAATTTAGAAATATTTTTTGGTGAAAAAGAACATTTTTCAAACTTTCTACAAATAGCCATGGCATACACTTCAATTCTTACTACAGGTGAAAACAAATTGTTCTTTTCCAGAGAAGCTTTTCTACTGAGATACTATAGATTTCTCCATAAGTGCATATACATCTTTCAGGAATATGATTAAGCAGCTAGACAAATTCCATAATTAATATAGGTGCTGATCTTCTCTGAGTTTTGATTCACACCCAGCAGAACAAGTAGATTTCTGGGAATAAGAAAAGTTAACTGGATGTAAGTGTTTGGGTGGCTAAAGGGAAGCCAAAACTTTCACTACAAAAGCCCTGGCATGCTTAATGGTTTGGGCTGACAGAAGGTAAAATGTTTATAAGCTTTACTTGTCAGACTTTATTGTTTTGTACCCCAGCAAAAGGTGTATCTAGAGTGAGAAACAGGTTCCTTTACAGCCTATGACCTGCCCATGGAAGCCAGAATATTAGGAGAATATTATTTTCCAGTTCATTACCATGATGTGCAATGTACTTGAGAACCTGGGTTTCTGAAAACACTTATGTCTCTCCAGTTCAGGTGTACCTATAATAACCTCTCTTTCATGCTCTGCTCTTATTATTTACTCAGTCTCTTTTCCTGGAGGGGAAATTTTATATGTTTGTTTACATACTTGCCTGAGCAAGTAACAAGAAAATTCCCTGTCTCAGGCTCTATCTCAGATTTACCTCCACTCAAGCAGGTCACCTGCTTTTCCAAAATACATTTCTGGCTACACTAAAATAAATTAATTCTTTTTGCAATTAATTACTTGCAAATGACAGGATTTTACAATTTGGTGTTTTGGGTTTTTTTAATCCAAAATTAATTCTGAATTTGTACTTGCATTCTGCATCAGAATATTATGAGAAGTTGATCAGCCACTGATCTACTAAGATTATGTTGATGTTCTACATTGCAATTTCCTTTCCATGAGGTAACTTTTAACAACTATATGTTTTAACAACAATAAGCTGGTTCATTCTTTTTCTGCTTTTCAAGATACCTGTGGAACACATATAAGCAAATTTTCATATGAATAGTCTTAGCATGACTTTACCATTTGAGGCCTAAAAGAGAAGAGCTGCCAACTGGAGAAATATGAAAATGCAAAAGGGAAGTAGCCTTCCAAATATACAGTGGAGAAAGAGCAGAGCTGAACAGTGAGTCAGACTGTGAGAGGCTTAAACTATTTATTATAGATAATCATATTTGGGGAGTATTTCTGTTAAAAAAAAGTAGTTGCATCATAAAGCTGAGTGAGGTCCATATTTAAAAATTAAAAAGTAGGGTGATTTATGACAAAAAATATCTGAGGTAAATTTTCCATTCTAAAGATATAGTTGATAGTAGACTGGAGATTCAGATGGCCAAAATGAAAAGGCAAGAAGACTTCTTAAAAACATCCTTGACATCACAGTCTTCATATGTGAATGGTTCTCAGTAGTGTGTTAGTCCTGCTAAAGAATGAGAGATGGCTGGCTTCCTAGGAGAGACCAGCAACAAAGAACATGTCAAACAGAATGCAAAGTAGATGTCTAGTGTAGATAGACATATCTTACAGTCTTGCTAGAAGGAAGAAATAGCTATTTTGGGGTGCCTGTAGCTTTAATACTGTTTGTAGTTGCTACTGAGCAGTGTTTACTGGGGTAGGTGATAGAAAATATAAATGAGATGGATAAAAAATGGGTAACAGACTACTCTTTTACCATTTCTTTCACTAAGAAACGTAAGGGGAGAACTTAAATATATTATTATTGTGCTTTGGAGAATACATAATTAGTTTTCATACCTTTATCTTATTTCCTTTCTGTTTCTATGTCTTGTCCTTTAGTAAAGTACTTTTTGGCTAAGACTTTTCATTCAAGCTATTTGAATAGTGAAATATGGCTCACAAACTTGATATGGTATTTATTGATAACCCAATTATATTGAACCTGGTCCTCACTATTGTCAAGCAAAGTATGGCAGAAAAGCTGTACAAATAAAACTAAAATTCCTGAAGTCAATAAATTTGAAAGTCACCGTGAATATTATATAAAAAGTTCTACACTAGGTAGGTATCCATGGACATATTCCTCTTATTGACACTGGAATTTTCACGTTTTAGTTTCATCTCTTAAAAGGGAAGTGCCACTCACCTATTTAATTTTTATGTTAATGACACAATGTCAAATACACCACTAAATATTTTTTATGTCACTTAATAACTCGAGAAGGCAGCTTAACTTCTAAAATTTGCTTAACTTCCTAAATATTGGTCATTATCAGTTTCAGTACCGTATTCTGGCAAATGTCTTCTAGAGACAGCTAAGTCATTCCTAGACTAAAGCTACAATATCAGGTTCATTTAAGACAGCCTGCTCATGTTATACATTTGATCACAGCCACATGAAATACTACAGTACAATTCCAGAAGATAGAGCTTGTTTAATTCCAAATGCAGATGACAATAAATTAGGTGCAGACACAGTATTGTTCATTAAAATTAAATATGCAATTGAAACACAATGAGATATGTTATCTATGAGACATCTATGAGATAAAAGTTTGGCATGTTTGGATATTAGTTAGTTAGTACTGTTCTGTACTCAATAAGTTCTTGTTTTCTTGCTATATAAATTCCTATAAATATACAAAGTCTTACTGTGGTCTCGTGGCAGAGTTAGAAATAATTCAGGAGTAATGTTCATACAAATAGGGAAAATATGAACCACAAATTCTATATAGTTATACATAGTTGCAAATCTTCTGGGTCTGATCAATTTCATGGAAGCAATATGGTATTAAAAAAGAATAACATACGGTATTTTTCTTGTCTCAGATGATTAATGTTGTAGTCTGGAGGTTGTTTGCTAATAGATGTTTCATCTGAGCTACCAGGATGCTTCAGCAGCATATTGGTAGAACAAAAAATATTCTAGATTTTTTTCAGACTTGGTGGTATCATATGTTGAGAGGCTAAGAGATACAGAAACTTCTTTTTCATCATAACAGGAGAGTTTGTAACGTGGCCAATTCTTGTTCAAGATTCTTTTGGCTGGTCAGAATGAAGCCATTTGCCTTCTGAGGATATATTGGCATCAGCCAGTGTCAGCTGAGTAACTTCTTTTGGCAAAAACAAATAAATGAAAAACCTGTTCTAATATGTTAGAGCTCAGAACAGCCCCAGGGAAAAAAAAAAAATGTTTAGTTTAATATGTCATAAGGTCTGAATAATTTTAGATAGTCAAAAAAATAAGATTGGTGTTAATCAGGAGAAAATGAAGAAATGGGAAAAAAAATCTCAAAATAACAGGAAGACACTATTCATATATTCATAGATGAAGACTGAATATTATTCTGTACAGCACAGATTATTTAATTTTTTTACCTGTAGTTTAATTTTCAATAGCACCTTAAAGAAAAAATTTGTATGAAACTGCTTCACATGTAAAATTGTGACAATACAGTTTGTTCTTTGTCTTGACCTGCCTCATAACCTAGAATTTGGAGTTGCATTTGATGGACAAAGTAAAACGAATGAACAGCACAGTTTTGATCAAGATTTAATGTTCTCTTCATTTTTGCTGGACAGGCAGATGCTATAACAACATAATCCATTATGATTTGTTTCGCAAAACTAGAGGCTTAACTGATGGGATATTAAAGTAAAGATGACCATTATTTTTTAGGAAAGGAAATAGAAACCCTTTAATGATTGAGCTGATAATCTTCACAGTTATTAAGGACACTGATAGGAATATTTTCACCATGGTATATAGATACTAGCTGTCATAAATTAGTATTACCTAATGTCAAATTCCCATTCACAATATGAAAATATATCCTTTGTAAAAACTTTATACACCCTTCACACAAATATAGGTTTCTATACTTTAATTTAATGGAATAAACTTCTGTTTATACTCTTTGATATTCTTCTTTTCAGAGGTAGGACTCAGCACACCACAGCCACATAGACCTACAAGCCCTCAGGGACATACCTGGGAGATCATTATCACTTCTGCTCTGGGAGTGCAACCTTTCCAGGACACCAAACAGATCACTGGGAAGTGCTGCACAAGGAGAGAGGATGATGTGGTCCTTTCTGGTTAAACCTTTATGTGGGGCAATGTTAGGTTATGTGAAGAAAGCCCACAAACTAGGGCTGATGGTTGGACTCAGTGATCCCAAGGGTCTTTTCCAACCTGAATGATTCCATGATTCTGTGAAACTCATCTAAACATCTGTTGAAAATTAGTTACAAATTTAATCAGTGAGGATAGTTTGCGCCATTTCAGCAAAACAACCATATCTTGCAATGTACCTAAGAAAACTGGTCTGAACTAGATGAGTAATGAAAGATTGTAACAAATAGAACTAACTACCAAGGCCACACCATAATAGGAAGAAGAATTCAAAGGGTCAAAGCTCAATAAAAGTTCTTCTTCTAAAAGACCACTAGAGAGCTCTAATGACCACCAAAGACCTTATGGAAGCCTGTCAGAGACCCAAACCACATGTATAATGACTATGTAGATATGCTAATTAGTTCTAAAATATAGAATGAGTATGTATAATAATTCCAGGAGATTTAATGCATATGTATGTAAGCTTTGGCTGAGGTAACATACAGTGGACATATTAGGTGGATCAATTCTTTCATGTCCCCAGCTGAATAAAGTAATGCCTACTGGCTAATGCTAAACTCAGCGTTAAGAAGTTTTATTCCAGATTTCAGAGACACACCCACAAAGGATTTCAGAGAGACAATGGCAGGAGTGGGAGATCAATTAATGCCCTCACCTGACCCCTCAGAGGCCCTTTATCCCAGGAGAACCTTTGACTCGTCAAAGGCCCATCTCCACAAACACAGAGGAGCACAGGGATGCACAATGGCAGGCAGGATCCCATAGTAAAGACTCCTTAAGGATGAACGTCTTGTCCAGACTCCTCCTAGAGCTGTCCCATGAGAGCCATCAGCCCCATTGTCCAGGTGTGATACCCAGCAAGATGAGTCATCAAGAGCAACATTCTGGATCACCTTTCAGACTAAGGGGTCTGTGTTGTCTAGGGGTGTGGGACACATTGTAAGATGAAGGAGAAGAGCTGTTCCTGATTGCACAGCATTTATTAAGGGATGTTTGAAGGAGGAATCAAAAACAGGAAAAGAGTGGGGTTTACGTGATTTGGAGGAGAACAAATGAGGGAAGCGAAGTACCAAGGGGGAAAAAAAGGCCAGTTGAATGTAAATAATTTTTCTGGTCAGCAAGCTTGTCTGTCTGTTGGTATCGGGAAATCCAGAAACTAGAAAGACTGGGATCCAAGAACAGCTACTAGGCAGACTGAGGGTCTGAACTCTGTAGCTGGAGGGATGCATCTTGTACATACATATATATATTTTCACTATTGGATCTCCATCCCGCTCAGCCGGAAAGGGGAGCAGGAGCAGGATGAGGTGACTGGTGCTGTCAGTCATTGTGTGAGAGATGTTTGTGTCCACCTGTTTTCTCTTAAACAGGGTTCATTACCTGGTGTGCAAAACGACGGTCTTACATACAGAGCCATATTTGCGCAAAGATGAGTGCTAGGTGATAATTCCATAAAGCTAACACACTGCACAAAATAACTTTAGTGTGTTTATACATTTCAAACTACACCAATACACATTTACTGCAATGATCACTGGTTAGTTTCTTATCACTTTGTCCCTCATTGGTTAGTTATATTTAAATTAGCCCTGCTTGCTATGTAAATTAGCACATATGCTCCTTACAGGCATGGGGGCCAAGTTTTTTTGGTCTTGAATTGAGACAGTTGTCATGATCTCCCCCTGATGCCTTTACCATTCCCCAGTTACCACAGATTTTCACTGACTTTGTGCTTCCCAGACAATCATGCAGCCTTTGGCACCTTCTGGGGGAGGATGTTTCTCTCTTATGAATCTTTTTGCTCTTCCTTAAAGGTACAGTCTTTAGCAAGGGATGCTTTATTTATATAAAGTTGGAGTAGCTCAATCCCTTATCTCCTGGTTCCTTCTTTTGACTATAACAGTCTTAAATCAGCAACTGATCCTGTCATTGTTCTATTTACAAGTTCAGAATGAGCAGAGTAGAAAATTCGTAGAGACATCATGTTTATGTGCCACCACCTATGAATATCTGTAAATATGTGGTGTATATGTGCCCTGTGTACATGTACCTGCTAGAAATACATCTTCAGCTCCACTAGTGGTTGGACCTGGAGACATGAAGTGGCAGCAGACTTGCCTCTCTCAGGATCTGGCATGATGTATATTTTCCTCTAACATAACATACTTAAAAAAGGACAGTTACAACTTCAGATTTCACATGCAAGATTATGTACCAAAGCTTTATCTTTTCCCAAAGTATTTTTTTATTGGATTCCAGGGGAAACTTGTGAAAACATTATCTAATAACTTTGACACTGTTGGTATATTTCAAGAAAGCTTGGCAGAAGTACAGACATTCCAAAAATGAACTGGCTTCTCACAAGCTTTGTGGAAACAGAAGATGGAGTAGGGGACAAATATCTATGTTTGTGCCCTGAAGGAAATCCTGCAGTCTGACTTCAGTCACATTTCTGTATATTGGGGAATCCTCAAAACAGAGACCTGTAAGTAGTTTGTCTTCCTGAATTGCTGTATTTGGGGTAGGTGTACAGATTTTGGCAGCAGTGGGGCTGAAGAGGTTGTCTCTGTGAGGAGAGGTCAGGAGCTGCCCTATGCTGGACACAGCTGGTTCCAGTGGATCCACCACAGGACATAGAAGAGACCCTTAGCTAAGGTGGTGCACCTCTGGGAAAATGTATTTAAGAAAGAGCAAAAATAATCTAAACAGAGAGAGGGAAAAGAAACAAAAAGAGAGTAAGAAACACAGGCATGAACATCAGGGTGAGAGAAGATGGTGGAAGAAGTACTCTGGATGCTGGAACAGAGATTTCACTGCAGCCTATGGAGGACCTCACACTGGAGCAGGTGGATATTCCCTGAGGTAACTTCAAACTGTGAAGGACCCACCCTGGAGCAGATACTCCTGCAGGCACTGCAGCCCATGGAGAGGATCCACACTGGAGCAGGGGAAAAGTGTGAAGATGAAGGAGCAGCAGAGAGGGGTCATCATGAACTGACCCAAACTCCCCACTCCCCAACCCTCCTGCAACATTTAGAGGAGGAGTAGGTAGAAGAGTGGAGAATGAAGGAGTGAAATTGAGCCTGGGAAAAAAGAGGTGGAGTGGGGAGAAGATGTTTTAGGTGCTGCCTTTGATTCTCACCATCCTACTCTCTTTTTAATTGGCAACAAATTAAATTAATTTTCCTCTAGTTAAGTCTTTTTTGCCCATGATGGTAGTTGGTAAGTGATCTTCTTTATTTTGACCCACAAGCTATTCCTGAGGAGGAAAAGTGAGAGAGTGGCTGGGTGGGTGTTTGGCAGCAGGCCAAGGTCAACATATGATGGTAGTTAGTAAATCCTTACCTTGACTGACAACTTTTCTTGTTCCCTTTTATCTCATTTTCTCCCCTGAGGGGAAGGAGAAACTGAGCAGAGCAGTGAGGTAGGCTAGGTAATGGGTAGGTTCAACTGTTAGCCGAGGTGAACCCACCGTGACTGCACTGCTGTTGAAGGGGTCTGTTGCTTACCTCAGTTTGAGGCATCCTATAGTAGAACAAATTTTGTATACAAATACATTTTGTTCTTCCTTTAAGGGAGGGTAATGTTTAGAAATTAGATCATAACGAGCAGCCTAAGGAGCTAAGGAGCAGCCTAAGCTTCTAAGGAGCAGCCAGTATTACCTGAATTACAACTCTTTCCTTACACATAACTTGAGATAAGGAGTTAGTGAATTAGTGTTCATAGATCTCATATGTAATGTGTACACTCTACTATATATGTATGTATACACTATATACACATGTACATATACACATGGTCTTGCTTGAATAGAGATCACTCCTGATTTATTTTTTTTTTCCAGTCAGTGAAGACTGTCAGCAGAAGAGGTAAGGCTTGATACACTGATACATAATGTCGAACAATGTCTTGCTCGTCTCAGCAGCCAAGACTTCTTTTGGGGTAGCAAAAGATTAACTAAACTTATGGTTTGTCAATCCTAGATTGTTTATTAAAGTCCAAGGTAAAACAATAGTAATAATAAAAAAATAAAATTGTAAAATTGCTTATAACATCATAAATAAATAATAATACCATGTGTAATGACAAAGAAGTGAGTACTTAAACCCAGCTGAGATTTTTCTCTTTGGGAACAGGTGAAATAAAGAAAGTGTCATGCTTCTTTGGCAATGTTTATTTCAAGAATGACACTAAGTAAAACTGATGCCCTATAATCCATTTGGATGGGGGAAGGAAAAAAATCCGCATGGTCATGTATTCCTACACTTTTTCAGGCTTAGAAAGCAACCACTGGTCAAAGGACTTTCCAGAAGAATTTGTGATTCCATATCATTCAGAGATACATCCTGTAAACATCGCTAGTCAAGAAATCTTCATTCTTAATACAGTGGTATAATATTCTTAATAGGTTTCCAGCTCATCTGACATTCAATCGTCAACTGTATGCCAGTCAACTCTTTGCCAAATTCACCCTGAAAGTACGTCTAATTAGACAGCAGTAACATCAGAAAACAGTGATGAAATCCTGTAGTACTTCTCAATTATACTGACTAGATTAATTGTTATCATGTCAGATTACTCTTTCCCATGTTAATGACAGTAATTTTCCAACTAGCAGGTGAGGGATGCTAATTTGTGCGTAGAGTTTAACAGAGGGAGCCACAAGTTCTTAGTTATTCACAGAACAACAAATAGCTATGCAAGCATTCCAACAACATTGGTTTCCACAAGAATGAATCCTGGCCATACAGAAGTCATGCCAGGAGCAAGACAGATATCCAATCTGGAGAAGAGAGAAGCAAAATCCTTAGGTTGGTTCACCCCAACAGAAAAGTCTAGACATAGATGACTTACTGACTAATTTTATTTCTATAATTCAGTTTAAAAGTAGCCAGCACTACGTATTCTTGTGCCCCTCATATCATTCCATTGTCATGTTTCTGGTGAAATTAGTCTCTTAATCCAGAGGAAGAAAACTTTTAAATGTGTATTTTAAATATGCTGAATTAATATAATATAGTCCATAATATATTCTTTAGCTATGTCATGTGTTAAGTCTCAAAATGTAAAATTTAATTACAGAGTAAAAATAGCTTATTTCCTCATTTGAAGAACAATTTTTTAAACGACTATGATCAGAATAACATCTCAAGAAGAAAATCTGTATTTAGTATTTCTTCTGTGTGTTCTTCAAGGATGAGGAGAATTAATCCTCATTGGCATGTTTTAATGATGGTCTATAATAAATGTCATAACAGTTATCCCCTAAAATCAAAGCAAGTCTGTGAAGTTTTTTCTGCTGGGTGAAGAATAATGCTTATTTTTGGCCCCAGTATTTCTACCAGTCAATTCAGGTCTCTGATGTGGATGAATTGTATTTCCGTTAATTTTTTTCAATCATACCCAAGTAATAACTTTTTTCTATTAAGGGCTGTTTCTTCTGAGCCTCTCACAAATCTCTGGAAGCAAATACTTTGAGCTTTTCATTCCCATGCTTATGTTTGACATGAAACAATAACCACAGCTTCCTCAGAAAGGCTCTTGATTATGGATACTTCAAATTAAAATGTAACAGTAGCCTGGAACTCCTCAATTACCTTTTATAATGCAAAAGTATTACTTTTCTTGTCTGTCTTATTTATCTTCATGGTGGTTTTTGTTTTGGTTTTTGGTGGGTGTTGGGTTTTTTTGTTTGTTTTTTTGTTTGCTTGTTTTTGGTTTTGTTTTGTTTTGTTTTGTGGTTTTTTTTTTTTTTTTTTAATCACAGGAAAAGATTAACATAATTTCCCTTGGGTTTTGTAATTATTCCTTCAAGTTTTCTCTCCCTGATTTTGTTAACCCAACACCTGACAAGACCATTTACCTCTCAAGTCCTTGACCCATTGCTCTCTGATATGAAGCTGTACACTGAGCAGGGTAATTTTTCACACACACATAGATTGTTCCATTCATTTAGAGTCAGAATAATTTTTGACAGATGCTTTCAGGCCACTTTGCTATTAAGGGAAAAATCTAGTTTATAATCTTCAGTCTTTCTGCCACGATAATGAATAAATTCAAACTTCATAGAATCTTCAGACCTTTACATTTTTATCAGGTGTAGAAATATGTCCTATGGATGAAATGGAATCACAGACTCACAGAAGCATCTCGGTTGGAAAAGACCTTGAAGTTAATCTCATCCAACCATTAACCTAACATTGACAGTTCCCAACTACACCATATCCCTCAGCACTGTGTTGACCCGACTCTTAAACATCTCCAGGCATGGGGATTCCACCACCTCCCTGGGCAGCCCATTCCAACGCCTAACAACCCGTTCTGTAAAGAAATGCTTCCTAATATCCAGTCTAAACCTTCCCTGGTTCAACTTGAGGCCGTTACCTCTTGTCCTATCCCTTATTACTTGGTTAAAGAGACTCATCCCCAGGTCTCTGCAACCTCCTTTCAGGGAGCTGTAGAGGGCGATGAGGTCTCCCCTCAGCCTCCTCTTCTCCAGACTAAACACCCCCAGTTCCCTCAGCCGCTCCCCGTACGACCTGTGCTCCAGACCCTGCACCAGCTCCGTTGCCCTTCTCTGGACACGCTTGAGTCATTCAATGTCCTTTTTGTAGTGAGGGGCCCAAAACTGAACACAGGAATCGAGGGGCGGCCTCACCCGTGCCGAGGACAGGGGTAAGACCCCTTCTCTGTCCCTGCTGGCCACACTATTGCTGACACAAGCGAGGATGCCATTAGCCTCCTTGGCCACCTGGGCACACTGCTGGCTCCTGTTCAGCTGGCTGTCAATCAACACTCCCAGGTCCCTCTCTGGCTGCGTCCTCTCATTTATGATTGGACTGCTTGTTTTTATTGTTCTGTTAATGTGATAAGATGTCATACACATTTTCTGTGTCATGTAGCTCTGTAAAGAGATACAAACACCTTCTTTAAGGGGGACTCCTGCTTGTGAGCATAACTGCCTCCCACTTTTTTCCCTCCTCCCCCCATGGTTAGGCAGTTCTCAATTGTAAGTACCAAAGCCTTCTTAAATAACCCAAAATATGTTAGGGAATATTTGAGTGATATCTTTTATCATGTGTCATTCATCTCTGCCTCATGAGAAATCTAGCTCCTGTCTACATGGTATTCATTTATTTCTTTCTGCTCCTTTGAGACACTGTAGTCCAAGGTAGGATTTAACCTCTTAGTACCCATATTTGTATTGCCTATATTGTGCAATTCTCCATTTAAAAAGGCATTGCATTACTCCCATCCTGATATACTGTCTCACTTCCTACAGTTAATATCTTGCCAATTTGCTTGTTCTCAAATTTGGTATAATTAAGCTGGCGTGTTCTTTCACTAAGGATGCAAAGAAGATAAACATATCCATAGATCTTACTGTTGAAAATTTTCTTTGTAGCCTTTGTTTATTTTTCCAGTTTATTTGCACAAAAATACTATTTAGATAACATAACAAACCCCTCTTTGTTTTAATATTTATTTTATTAACATGGAAAATGTCTACATTTCTATAAAAGATACATTATCTTTATTCTCTATTTCTTTCAAAAAAAAAAAAAAAAAAAAAAAAAAAGTAGAGTTTTTTACCATAAAATAATCAAATGTAAAGAAATCTATTATTTATTTAAAATTTCTTATAATAAAAATCATACAAGGGAAATCAGCTTAATCTGTCCTGTTGTTCAGAAGTTTAAATCACATCTTGATTGTACGTTCTGTCAGAATGTTTATACACAGGTAAGAAATAAGGCTCTCATGAAATGTAAACTGTTCTCACTGACAGGAAGGAGAAAAAAATATTTATTTTTTTTTTTTTCCCCCATCTCCTTCTTTTGTTGTCTCAGTAATCACAGATGTTAAGGTTGTGGAGAAATACATGAAACAGTTTACATTGCCTTTCATTTCTGTAGATAAATACTTTACTGTGAATTCACATCTCTGATGTCTACAGCTAAGATTAGAACGCAAAACCACACATATTGAAATTTTTTGTTTAGAATAAAATTACACAGCTGGTTAGTTTAGCCAATGGTTAAATTTGACTCCACACTTGATATTAACTTGCAGGTTGAAGAATGGTTCAAAGATTCATGATTGCATCCTCTCAAAGTAATTACACAGTTTCACAATAACTGTATTTTAAATCAATTTCAGGTGGCTTTTGTGAAGAAGCTGGACCTGAAGTATTTAACATCAAGAAGGTATGTAAAGAGTGACTATGAACATCATTAATTCAAAAATTAAGGTAACTTTTTTTTCCCTATCATTCCATATCATTCTACTTCAAAGGTAGGTAGGTGGCACAGAGCACCCACATGAATGTGTACATACATACAGTCCTACAGTGAAGCTAGCTGAATACAAATTCATACAAGTATGTTCTCCACAGGTGGAGAAGACAATGAAAGAAATTAGGTAGGTTTACAAGGTGTAAGGGACTGTGTTAGACTGTGTTTGTCTCAACGTTGCTGCTGCACCGCTACCACTTCCTGGTCTCAACATCCTGTTGCCGTGGAGGAGTACGCTCTGAAGGAGACGAATTGTCCCTGAAGAAACCGTGATATCTGCCTGAAGCTGAAGCAACAACATCCTTAGCAGTGCCTACCAAGCTGCACTTGCACTTGAGCTGGGTGGAGTGGAAATCAGGATGAGAAAGATGTGTGGAGGCTGAAGATGCCACAGGTTGAGCCCCTGCTGGCATGACCACCATGAACACCTGGGCATGCGCACATGGAGGAACACAGGGCAGCACATATTACAATGAGCTCTGTGGAAATGGGTGGACTTTTTTGAGAAATTGTGGGGACTGGGGCAATAAAAGGGCTAGATTCTGTGATACTGTGTGTACTCTTCTCTCGGGATCCTTCATCCACTCAGAACTGAGACTTTGGCAGAGCTTGAAGCACCTAGACTGAGCCAATGGGACATCACTGGATTCATGGTGGTGGTAATTGATCTTGCTGCATCTCTACCATTTGCTTGCTTAGGTATTCTGACTTTTCCTTTCTTTTTCTTTCTGTCTTATCGCTGTTATCAGTTGTCAGGGGAAATAAAGTTCACAAGGTTATACGGCATCTGACCTCATTTGTGTCCTAATCTCATTCTTGGGATCATTTAAGAACCCTCCCCGATATTGGATAGGGATAAAGGTTAACAAACAGAGAAGACTCAAATGGATGGAAAAATGAGCAGGACTCAAATGGATGGAAAGATGGGCAGTCATCTGATCAAAACTACTGTTACACAGTTACTATCTTAAATTAAAGAAACTATTCAAACTCAAGCTTTGTCAGAAATACTTTATCAACATCAAACAGAGGGTATAATTGGTGTGTACAACAAAACTAGATTCAATGTAGATGTCTAAGTGCATTTTTGCACCCAATCTATGACAACTGACACCTATCTCATTAGACAAGCCCCTGGGTGTTTTTTGGCAGGTGTATATGTGTGTGTGTGTGTATATATATATACATATATATATATATCTCCTCCGGAATCGCTGATACACAGTACTTCAGGTTTTAGAAAGGCAGTGGCATCCATCAGCAGGAAAGAAACTCATATTCAGAGACATAGAGAGTTTAGATCTTAGTTTCAACTCATTACCAACAATACCAAAGCTCTGGGACTTAGCATGCCTCCAGCCACACAGATTGGTACAGCTGAAATTCTGTGGCACTTCAGAATTGAAGCCCCCAAGCCATATGGTCTATGGGGTCAAAAGAACGCTTCAGCTGATAATTTTAAGTTTCTCATTTTGACATGGATAGCTTGCCTCCATCAAAAGGATGAGTTAAATCTCACAGAATCATCTAGGTTGGAAAAGACCTTGAAGATCATCTAGTCCAACCATTAACCAAACACTGACCATTCTCAACTATATCATATCCCTAAGTGCTATATCAACCCAACTCTTAAACACCTCTAGGGATGGGGACTCTATTTACTCTAAATCTCCATTTAGTATGAGGGAGTCTGGATGCTGCCCACACAGAGACTTGTTCTGTAGATGCCTGGACAGTGTTATCTCAATTGATAACATGATCCACTTAGAAGGATTTATCTTTTCCCCAGAAATAGATTTCTGGTGCTGCTTAAAATGTCCTATCGTGTTCTGAGAAAAACATTTGAGTCTGGGAGATATGCTAGAGAATCTATAGGAGACCTGTGCCCTTGTGGAATAGCCGCTCCCAAGACAGTGTATTGTAGGAAATCTCAATCAGCTCTCAAATCCCATGGTTAGGCAACTGAATCCCACCCCAAGAGTTCAATTTCTGGACAAAGTGCACAGACTACTGGCTTGTTGCACATGTGCTCATTTTCACGGAATTCAGTGCTTCCGAAACAACCTGTGATTTAATCATGACTAGAAAATTTGGTTGTCAGACAACTGTGGAACAAGCTTTGGAACATTATTCCTGAATCTCAGAGCCCCAAGAGGTGAATAAAACCTAGTCAAGTAGTGTAGTTGACTAATCATAGTTGCTAACTAGAAAAATACGTAAACACTAAGTGAAGAAAACCGAAGAGAAAACCAGTTCTACGAAGACAAAAGAAAAAGAACAGAATGAATCAGTAGTTTCTGCATATCCTAGACACACTGAACAAAAGCTTTACTTTTACACAGAAAATAAGAGGAAGGCACTTGACAAATATTAAAAATCCTCTGTACAGAATGGATAAATTGAGGAAGGTGGAATGGACAAGGTTGCAGTAACAGGGACAAGAGATGATACATACAATACAAAAAAAGATATAAAAGCAGAAAAATAAAAGCTAAGGACAAAGTAAATAAATAAATCCAGGTAGAAAACAGAGAACAGACAAAAGAAAAAGCAAGAATGTGAAATGAAGTGTAAGAAAAAAAAAAAAAACAAAATACATGA
This sequence comes from Athene cunicularia, assembly GCF_003259725.1. Lineage (NCBI taxonomy): Eukaryota > Metazoa > Chordata > Aves > Strigiformes > Strigidae > Athene > Athene cunicularia. The sequence goes on along the minus strand of NW_020799091.1, from coordinate 36,952,601 downwards.
ACAAACTAACCCGCAAATGTTTTAGTCACCAAATATTACAAAATTTCTAGATGTCACTGAAGTTATGAATAGTGTAATCATGGCAATTTTTTTTTTTTTTTTTTTTGTTTCCTTCTACTTTTCAATCTACAGACCTATTACAGATAACAGGCAAAAAGTGGATGCAAAGTACTGCTCATGACTGTGATCTAGTGAAAGCTGAAATCAAGACAGCAGAGATGTATATACACAATAGATTCTATTTTTTTGTTGTTGTTACTATTGTCAATGATGTCCTAAGGATATACAACATACCTATAACTTTGCAAAAGGAATGGTGAGGATTTGAAATGCTGGGGCTTCAACCCCAAGCCCCAAATTAAGGTTGACATATGGATGATTCCCACAGCCCCTCACAAAGGGGGGGTGAGTTTGCCCTTAGGCTTCCCTCCAGGGTGCGGCCGGCCTGGCAGACAGAGCCATTGGGTAAATGAGCCCCAGGTGTCTGCATTGAGTAACAAAGGTCAGGTGTCCCACTGAGGGATAAAAGCTGGGACCACTTGCAGGAAGGGCAGTGTCTGTGTGTGGGGTGGATGTGCTTTGCAGAGTTTCCTGTTGGGAAGGACCTCCTGCCTGCCTGGAACTGGGCTCCAGTCAGGTCTGGCTTTTGTAAATGCAGGCTGTGTAGAGATTCAGTATGTGGCTTCCTTCCAAGCAAGCAGGGGCTCTCCTGGTCTCTGACTGAATCACGCAAGAATATCACTGATTTCTTGCTGTGTGAAATCTTCCATTGTAGGTCTATTTGCTGGAGGCTCACCCTCAGAAAATTCCACCTTCCTCCTGATGTCTGGTCTCACATCTGCAGAGTCATCTGAGGCACCAGCCTCAGACTCCGCAGGGTACCAGATATCATCATATGTACATCCACCTGTATAACCTCTGAGTGGACCTTCTTATGACTACATTGTCCCCATCTCTTCCCACCTTTACACTGGGCAACTGGTACTGTATCCTTCTCAGGTACAGTTTCAAAAGTCCCTAGTTTATCACTAAGGAGCTTGTTTACAGATTCTAATGTCATAATCTGAGTTTGCATACAGGAACATTCAGCCAGTAAGTGATCTTTTTGATGGTGCTATTTCTTATATGCTGTTAACAGGATCCATCCCTATCTCCTGAAGCATCCTGTGCCTTACCGGAGAATTTAATATTTTCTAATACATCCTGTGGTTCAGCCTCTACCAACCACTTCTCCCACTGTTTACACAGTCCCCTAAATTTAATCCATTTGAAGACCAGCAAACTATACACAGGATCTTCCTAACCAGGAACTTCAGATAAGGCCATCCTCATTGCCAATTTTGTTTTGCCAATTATCAGGCCTAGCATAAAGGACATAGCCAGCATAAAGATAAACCATTAACCAAACTGTATTTGATACAAAAGGGTCATTACATGGGTGAACACTGGGGGCACAAACAAGTCAGATTATACATATTTGACATCAATCCCACTGACCCCAACAATGACACTGCATGACTAACAAGGGGTGGAATAAATGGTGAAATGCAGTTTCCCATGGAAGGGATGGGAGACAACTGTGTCAACAAGCCAAACACATAAGACCAAGGAAGCCACATACTGAATCTCTACACAGCCTGCATTTACAAAAGCCAGACCTGACTGGAGCCCAGTTCCAGGGAGGCAGGAGGTCCTTCCCAGCAGGAAACTCTGCAAAGCACATCCACCTCACAGACAGACACAGCCTCTTCCTGCAAGTGGTCCCAGCTTTTATCCCTCAGTGGGACACCTGACCTTTGTTACTTACTGCAGACACCTGGGGCTCATTTACCCAATGGCTCTGTCTGCCAGGCCGGCCGCACCCTGGAGGGAAGCCTAAGGGCAAACTCACCCCCACCTCGCTTTGTGAAGGGCTGTGGGAATCACCCATATGTCAACTTTAATTTGGGTCTTGGGGTTGAAACTCCAGCATTTCAGAATTCTATCTGTGTGCTGACTACTTTGTAAACTGAAACCCTCAGCAGATTTAGTAATTCAAGAGCCTAATGCTTGCACTGTTTACATAAATTAAAAAAAAAAAAAAAACAGTATGGGAAAAATCTGTATTAAATATTTCTGTAAAACACACAGAACATTATATTAGCTTAAATTTTGTGTCAAGAACGTATAACAAAACATCAGTCAGTTTCCACAAACAGTTGATATGAATAGAAAACCTATAGGACTTTCTACACTAATAGTATCATAAACAGTCACTGCACAAATTAATTTAAAGGACTGGAACAGTAACAACATCTAAAGGAAGATAAAGGCACCATGTTTTCTTCTACTTTGTTGTTGTTGTTGTTGTTGTTGTTGTTTTTTATCATGCTTTGACCATAAAATTCACCCTGAAAACATAGCAAGCTAATAGATTAATCACATTTAAAGTTGGTGAATACATGAAATAAAAGACTTAATTTTCAACAGTTCATGTTCATGTAAGCAATTAAAAATATTTTTAAAATATCTTTTGTCTACGGTGATCCTCAATATAAAACTGAAGACTTAGTTACCTATCAGAGTATGGAGACATTGATTATAATAATTTAGAATTCTTATGATTTTTAAAAATAGTTTAAAAATTATAGATTACTATAATATTTTTAATGCATGTGTGCAGAAAATCCATAAATACTTGTTAGTTACCAGAATACCATGAAATATTTGACTTCATAAGGGAAGAATCTACATTACTTTGACAAAGAACAAATATGGTTACCTGATATGTATATGTTCATATATCCTTTTGCATATACCTTTCTGAGAGCAGAAGAGTGAGAAAGATCAAAAAGACCAGACTGGCTTTTAAAGCTGTGTTCCTGCTCAGACTGAGGACATTTTTCTTGGCATATCTCAACATTCCAGCACCCATGGAGTAGATTTACTTATGTGAACAGTCACTGAACTGACTTTGGCTAAATAATTACACAGCTTAAGAAGTGAATAATTTTTCATCTTACTTCATATTCTCTGTATGTTATAACACACTTTAACACTTGTATGCTTATTCCAAAGATAAAACCCCCTGAAATAAGGGCAAAGTTCCATTATTTTCCAGCACTAAATGCACACACATCCTTAGAGATTTTGAAGCTCTGAAGGTAAACTGTGTGTTCAGGGCCTGAGCGTTCCTTTAAAAGATATAAATTAGAAATAAGGATAAATGTATGATTGCCTTGCATCAGTAAGAATCAGGACTTCTTCACAGGTGTCTCCTTTACTCAGACTTGCCAATAAATTTTAGAAAAAATACTTTTAAACTATAAGATCACCCAAGCTATATTAGGATATCTGAGAAATATATGATCAGTCTTTGTTTGAAATAGGGGAAAAGCCATTCCAGTTGCAATTACATAAGTAAAACCAGAAACAAGGTTATGACAGTGAGAAAAAGAAAACATACTAAAGAATTAGCAGGAAGCAAGCATGGGAGATGAAGAAGGAGCTATAGAAGTCAACTCTTGAATTTGGAAAATATGTGCTCCCCTCTCCAGAGAAAATATGGAGCAAAAAGTCAGAGAGAGGGAGAAAAGATATTGAAATAGACATCTAGCGGCGTGCCACATTGTGATGTATTTAAAAGTAACACACTGTATGTTACTTTTGAAATCAGAGGGACTTGATAGATATCATTCCAAAGGACATTCACTTTGTGCCCAGAAAATTACTAGATGCTGAGCCTAGTATGCTCAGCAACTAACATGAATAGCACATTTCTTCTAGCTTCAAGAGTGCAATTATTAATTCAGTAAAATCTAATTCTAAAACATCTGTTGTTCATTTACCTTCAGGTTTTCAGAAGCTGAAAATAGGTTTGATACTTAATATGGAAAGCAAATCAAGACCAATACTGCTAACATGGAAAAAGGGAATATTATAGTAAGAAAGCAGATTAAGTAGACTTTTTTTTTTTTTTTTTTCCTTTTCTCTTTCAGAAATCCCATAGAGTATTATTTAAGTTCTAAAGTATACTTATGGTTATCTTTCAAGATATTACTCAAATATTCATATTAGACCTGATGTTTTTTCTATTCCATTTAATGGCAAAATGCCCATAGTTTTCAAAGTAGGCAGAACTGGGCCTATTATACATTATTTATATGTAAAATCAGGATAGAGTGATTAGTGAAGCATTTTTCAATGCATTTTTGTGTATTTTCAAATAAGTAAATTAATTATCTTGATTATTTCCACAGAGAATAATTATACACATCTCTAAAGCTCTTATCAGTGTAAATATTAGAAAGAGGGAATATATAAACAGATTACACTAACAAAATATCTTTGGGTAATTTGAGCAATTATCATACATACTGCTGCTGGAGAACTGCCTACTTCTGGAGATCTACACCTGCTACTTTAAACTCACATTCTGGCTCTGAACTTCCTAGAAAACATTACTTTATCATATACAGGGAGGATCAAGAGTTTAATCTGCACTGCAGGATTTAAAGTATTTTCCCAGGAAAATGCTTAATTTTAAAAACGTATTGCACAAATATTAGTTACTAGGATGTGTCTATAAATTAACAAAATGGAATATCAATCAAATCTCCAAATTGAAGAGAATAACCTGTTTCAGCTTCATAGAAGGCATTTAATCTTAATTTTTATTTCAGCCTGAGTCTTTATTGTGCCAAAGAAGACAAATCTGTAGCCATCTATTAAAGATGTCCATATTGGTTTTGCATCTCATGAAAATTACATTAGAGATGAATTTCAGGTTGAGACTGAAGGTGTAATTCAATTCAGATAAAAGTACTCAGGACTTTATAGGTCATATGATATATCTGTCAAACCAAACGGATTTTGCGGATATCCTATCTCATCTTGGGTGAGGCTCAACACCTATTTTAGGCATTTTTTTTAATCTAGTACCCAGACACTTAAATTGAGGTATCTGGGTGTAGATATCCCTATTTAAGTCTTATTTACATCCGGTGATTGTCTCTATACAATGCAGTCAATGAAGAATAGGTGGTGATTCAGCTGATAAACTGAAAAGGATTTAAACTAATTTGCTTAAACTTTAAATTAATTTGTGGAATAGGACTGCAAGAATAGTCACCACGATGGATCCAGTAGCATCCCGTTGGTCCTCAGTCTTCAGTTCTTTGGTGGTGGGTGCACATGGATCTGGCTTCAATGGTGGATGCACACAGATCAAGATTTTCTGCTGCCTTTTTAAGTTCATCATACCAGCTGATCAGCATATCTGCTCGCCTTGAGTGTTTTTTTTTTCCTCTGGTCCAACAGGTTTTGTTGCATCTGGCTTCAGAGCAGGAACGTTTGCCTCTTGTCATTTCATTAGCAATGGTGCATGGGGTCTGGCCTACACAATGGAGCCACAAACGGCTCCAGGATGGGGCCAGCTCAGCACACCTCTGCCCCTTTGAGGCTTATCAAGTTACTGTCTGTCATCAAAGCCATAATAATAGGCAAATATTCATATAATTAGACCATATAAATCTGAGGTAAATTATACTAGTTTAAACCTCTGTCACTGAGATAGAATTAATTTGCTTCACCTTGTGTTTGCTGCAGACTAAAATCTCTTGCATAATCAGTTTCTGTAGCTCAGAGGATGTACAATAACTGGTTAAACTAGTAATTTATGATTGTTCCTGAATTAAGTGTTTTGAATCTTTAAATGGTCAATAGGTCTTACATGCTAATAAATATTATTTACCACCTTTAACCTATTCCGTTACAGACTTAGAATTCAACACTGCATATGATGACACTGATGGAGGGCCATCCTTCTTATACAGTTCAAGAGTATTAGTTTTCACATGGAGGAATAGATTCAGTATATTTTACAGTTCATAAGAGAATATTTGAAACTTAAATTATTTTTGAATAGTTTATTTAATTTAGAAAGCATTTTTTAGCACCTAGATAATTTTTAGGAACAGAGGATGCTGCTACAAAAACAAGTATAAAGCATTCCAGTCTTTTCTTGGCTACGAACTGGAGTAATGCCCAATGACTTCAGTGGTCCACTCTGCAGAAATCTGTAAAAGATTTCTCTTTGGAAAGCTGGAAGGTTAGTTAGAGGATTAGTACTTAATTCTGAGAAATGTTTCATTTAGGACAAAACAAATATATTAAAAAAAAAGGAGTGAAGAGACAAGGAAAAAGGCGAGGACATGAAAGGTTTGTTCTATTGCAGGGACTGTGCTTTGAGGAAAATGTTTCAAAGTCTTTAGTTTGGTGGTTTTGTTATATGAGATATCTCAGAAATGTTGCACAGACATCCCTCGATGATATTCTACTGTTACATTTCTCAGACTGGAGGCTTGTCTTTGGGGATAGACAAAAACTCATGGAAGCCATGTGAAGAAAAAAAAACAAAAACAAAAACAACAACAAAACAAACAAACAAACAAACAAACAAAACACAACACAAAACCCCCACAACTGTTTCTCTCATACTCCTCCATCTCCTTAAGCCTTTAAATAACTTTTATTCTGAAACATAACATGGGTATAGAAATACCAAATCACACAATGAAGCAGACTATTCCTGAAAGGGATAAACATGCACAAAAGACAGTTCTAGTAAGGACAGGTTAAATCGCACCTTTTGAGAAACTGCAGGGCTTTAGGTTGCATGAGCAAATTTTGTGGTTTGAAAATGTTTTCAGTTACTCTCCTCTACTTACCAAATTTCTGTACGCATGAATATATGGAGAAAATTAAAGTTTGCAATTGTAGCAATATTGGTGACTTACATTTTCCGATTTTGTTAAGTACCAGCATTAAATATTAAAACTAACTGCTTATTAGCCCATTCTCCATACTTCAGTAGTTTTAGTCTCTTTTTGTTCCCACATCAGCAGTGCCAGTGAATGCCAAAGGAATGAAGTTGAGCTGTTTCTGGGACTGAGTAACCACATTAATTGTCTCTGTCAGAAAATCCTATCAGTTTCCCTTGGACTGGTTTGGTCACCAATTTAGACGTGAAAGGTTTATAAGTCTTCATTCATTCTTCCAAATTAGTTTGCATTTGTTATTCACTTTAAGGGTAGAATATCTGTAATAGATAAATGGAGGACTATGTCATGTTCACTGTATGAAATATGTAATAAATTAGATTGTGTCATCTTCTAAAACTAAAGTGAAAAGAGACAATTGTGAAAAAATGGCATTATCTAGTACATGGGAAAGAAATGAATACTTCTGTGTTCTGTGTCACCTCATGATAGCTATTGTAGTACTTGCTAGTTCACTGCCTTCCACATCTGGAAACTTGGTTTACCCAGCATCCCCTGTGAGAGAAAACTCCTCCCATTGCTGGCTTTAAAAGCAATAGAAAATGGAAGCAGCATTTGGACACAAGTCACATGCAGCACAAGACTCATGAACAAAGCACTGTGGATCTTGTAAGCAAATTTAAAATTAAATTCTCTCACTTAAGTTTCACTTCCAGTTCTTTCTGGATGACACACAAGAATATACCTAATCTTTTTGTGCATCAGCGGAAGCAGACTAAGACATGATTATGAGGTCTTTGTAAACCATCTTTATTACTTCTCTCTGCTACCTCATCTACTCTGCCTGTGCAGTGTATTTAAACTGCTGGGTCTTAAACTATATTTACCTTTATGGTAGTATAGTGCGTGATTTAGGATAGTCATGGTGAAAGGTCGAGGAAGAGCTCTAAAAACAAATACAAGGTGATAAAATAGCCCTTGTGAGTGTGTAATGAAGAGTAAACACTATATAGTAGCCAGCTTAAATGACTAAACCATTACAGTTCCTTTTGCTCACCTTTTGGTCCAGGTCCTTCTGTCCTTTAGCATTCTACACATACATTTAAGGTATTTATTAATTTTTACATGCTTCAGCACAAATGATTGGCACTTTTATTCCCAAAAGCATAAACCATTGTTCTTACCAGAGTAGTCACTGAGTCCCTTCATTTTTCTTCATAATAGAAGTATTTATTTCTAAATAATTCACATATCACATTAGGATCCAAGTTAAAAAGAATGCCAGTAAGTTCACACTCAAAGGCATACAAAGGATATGTTAAGTAAAGAAAGACAAAAAAAAGAACATTACAGTTCCTACACAGCCTGAAGGAATTAAACTCTTAATTTCCCCTGCTGTCCCCAATGGAAACCTTTAATGTTTATTCTTTCAAGATGGAGCTTAAAAACAGAAATCAGTACATGAAACTACCAGAACACTGAATTAAACTAAAGTGAATGGTTCTATAGTCGTAAATCCAGTAAAACAAGGTTAAAAACCAAAACAAGAACAAGTGGTTCCAGTTCATCTCACACTATTAAATAGGCCAGTGATTTCTGTCCGGAGTCACAGCTAACTTACCTCTTCTAACTCAAAGGAAGATGTGTTAATTGTAAATGGTACATGATGTTTTACCATTCACTCAGAATTCTCTGACCTGAATTTCACCTCTGTTTTAAGGTTACTGCAGCTTTAGCCAAAATGGCTGAAATTAACTGAACCACAAGAATTACAATGATAGACTTTTGGCAGCTAACATTCTAATAAATGTATTTCAGTATCAGCACACATGTAGTATGTACATTTAATTTTAGAAAACGTATATGGGTTATGGCTTAGAAATCACATCAATATCTATACAACCTCTTCACTAGGACAAGCTGTTGCATTAAGGTTACGTACAACTGCCATTAAATCAGTAGGTGACCATATATCTGTGACTTAGAAGCAGTAATTGCCACACACTTATACCATCTCCCTTGCCCATCATTACATCGATTAAATGGAGCTTGGAGTGACTACACTCATTTTGCATTTCTGAAGCAGAATATATAGAACTGTAGCAGACAGTATGTGAATACAATATCTTTCTGCAGACAGCATGAATAACAAAACATGCAAACCCTGGGTGTCCTGCATTTGCCTGGATGTCAGTGCATGAATGGAGAGAGCAACATATGTAATGTAAATTATTTCTGAACTAAGAATAAACATTATATGAACAAAATACAACACTAAGTTAATGATAGGCCTACATTGATTATCACCCGTTCTGCACTTCTATGAATTCTTCATTACTTAGAGAGTGCAATAATGAGTTATATGATTAGAAATTAACTTTTCAGATACTCAAGATGAAGATGTTAATCTGGGCAGTCTCCGCCTTCTGAGAAAGGCCTAGAGACATTGTCAGTTGTTGAAGGATCTCACTTCGGTCCTGTTTCATAGCTTCTGGCAAATGCAAGTTCTTGCAAAACAAAAGAGCACAAGGAAGATAATAAAAAGTAAAATGTAAAGATTATTCCTTATATTACAGTACGAGTAGAGGTGATCAGGATATGTTCTGAGATGCTATGTCATAAGCAGTTTGTCATATATAAATCCAGTAATTAAACAGGGACAGAGATGAGGAACATGGAAATGTTTAAATTTAGTCACCATTCTTATCAAAACTGTTGACATATACTTTCATGATGGATGTACTTTGTGAGGAAGTGAGTCAAAGAACGATGTTAACATGAAGAATTCAGTCAGCAGAGGAACTGAATGTTCTGTAGCATGGAAAATCAGTTTTGAATTATTGTGTTGTCACTGAGAATGCATTTCACTGATTTCTAAACAAGTACTTGATCACAAGCACTTAGCATAACCTTCCACCTCTGTATGTATTGGGATAGGAACAAAAGATTGGGTTGTTTTCAGGCATTTTGAAAACACAAATATAGATAAAATAAATATAGAATACACTGATTCCAGTAATAGCAGAAAGCACTCGTATTTTATGCGTATCTTCTTTCAAATTTTGCTAAAATTTAAGATGATCATTGATAGATGATTCATTCTCATGTTGTCTTACCATGCATGGGTGAGAATAGCATTAATGTTTGTATTAGTAAAACACAGTCAGCAGCAATGACTTCCATAGACTATAACTGATAGTTACAGGAACTTGATCAGTAGTACTCTGATAGTCTTGAAGGTCCCTTCACGTTAGCAAGTCCATTCCTGTGGACCTTGTCAAAAAGAATTTTAGTGGTGAAAATCTGTAGTGGAAATTAATAAACTTTAAAGTAAATAAAAAATCATTCATAACCAGGATATCATCAAAGTATGGTACAACAGCTGGAATTTTGGAAATGCAGTATTTTTGAAACACTGGGTAATTCCAGTTGTAACAAAATTGAAACTGGAGTCAATTCACTCAATTTCTTTGTCTATGAACATGACAGCCTTCATAATTGTAGACTCTTACTTAATAATCAACTCTTAATACAAATAGATAATACTGAGATTTTCAATGTCTTCCCCTGAAAGAGTGGAAAACTACTGTCTGATTTTGGGCACTATCTAACCCTGCTGCCAAAGCACTCATAACACACTGTACAAATTTTCATACTGTTTTTCAGACAATTAGCAGGGTATTAGTAGTAAAATAATTTTACATCACTATTTTAAATAGACTTCCCTGAGACCACTTTTTCAATGAGATGGTATCATAGTATCATAGAAACATTTAGGTTGGAAAAGACCGTTAAGTTAATTCAGTCCAATTGTAAACCTAACACTGACAAGTCCACAACTAAATGATATCCCTAAGTGTTACTTCTACATGCCTTTTAAATTCTTCCAGGGATGGTGACTCAACCACTTTGCTGGGCAGCCTCTTCCAATGCTTGACAACCCTTTCAATTAAGAGATTTTTCCTAATATCCAGTCTAAACCTCCTCTGGCACAACCTGAGGCCATTTCCTCTTGTCCTATACTTGTTACTTAGGAAAAGAGACTGACGTCTACCTCATTACAACCTCCTTTCAGGTAGCTGTAGAGGGTGATGAGGTCTCCCCTCAGCCCCCTTTTCCCCAGGCTAAACAATCCCAGTTCCCTCAGTTGCTCCTCATTAGATTTGTGCTCTAGACTCTTCACCGTCTTTGTTGCACTTCTTTGGATGTGCTACATCACCTCAATATCCTTCTTGTAGTGAGGGGCCCAAAACTGAATACAGTATTCGAGGTGCAGCCTCACCAGTGCTGAGTACAGGGGGATGATCACTTCCCTAGTCCCACTGGCTACACTATTTCTGATACAAAATATTCAAGGTCTACCTTAATCATCAACTACAGTGCAGAAGGTATGTGCCTGGCTTTCATGGGGACATGTACAACTCAGATCCAGCTGTATTGACATCTGCAGCCCATTATCTGTCCTTACTTCTTCATAAGACAGTTCAAGGAACTCATAAATAATCTTTCTCAGTTCTTTTTTCAGTGATTCCCCATGATGTGAATGCATCTACTTATCTCAGACATTCTTGCATTTTGTAGGAAAGCTTTAGAAAACAAAATAAATAAGAGAACTACTTTCTTGGGAAAAGCTGCATGGTGACCTTGAGAATTCGAATACTAAGTGCTAAATATTCTTGGAGACTTCACAATGGATTGGCAATGAGAGGGCAAGGCAGAAAGAAATGATGGAATGTATTTTTATGATGGTTGTTTCAGAAGAATTTTTTGTTGTTCCTTTATTAAAAACAGGCTACTGCAAAATACTCCTCAGCACTTCTGAATTTTTATGAAGACTACTGATGCTATCGTTCAGAGCCTAAACAGCAATTTCTGAATTTAATCTTACCTGATGATGCTTGTGGGGTGAATTCCTATTTGTCTTAGGAGTTTATGAACTGTGTTAGCTGTTCTAAATGTGACAATAGTTCCCATGAGTTATCACAGTATAGTTCCCATTGTATTCAGTACTAACTCAGCAGCTAAACCAATAATCAAATATAATACTGAATGGTTCTTTTGTTATGAAGTCCAAAAGGGACAGTCTTGTAATTTTGTCTCTTAGAACATCACAAAAGTTGTAAAGCTGAATTATACAGCTCAGCAATAAAGTATCAATATCACCATCAATTTACCATCCTTACCTGTGAAATGGAAATATCTAGACAATAAACAGCATTGTTGAATAAATATTACTTTAGCAGCAAGACTATGGTTTCAATATACACTTTGGTTTAACAAAGCAGTTGTTACAAATAACCATACAATGATGAAGATATTTGTTTCACAGTAGTATAATATCTGCTTTTGTCTGTCCTATCTGCTTCATAGTCATGTGAATATGAATAAGGAATTTATGTTATAGTTCCACTTTTGTTCAGCTCCTTGGTTCGTATTAGCATTATTGTCTGATGTTACAGATGATCACAATAATTCAGGCTTTGCTGTGTGCTTCCTGTCTGTGCTCACATGCAGTCTTCTTTCCCAGTCAGTAGATGCACAATTCTTCTCCCTGTTTTCAGTCTTCAGAAGGATATGCTCCCTTCAGTGGGAATACATTGTATTTATGGAACAAATGCACAAATTTTTTGGAACAATTTGACAGAAAATGAATAAAGCATCTTTACTACTGACAAGTTACAGAGTAGTGCAAACAAGTAGGCTCTCCTGATTCTCCCTATGACTTCTACTAGACATGATGGGAATTCTTTCTGCACCAACAAAGAACATAGCAACATCATAGATCAGCATTGTTCAAACATCTTAGATTGGCATCTTAGAACAAAGCCATGGAACATCCTTGTCGAAAACAGATCCAAAATAAGGTATATAATAATTACATATCTAATGCTAGATGTGTTAAACCACAACTCTATCCTACTTAAGAAGTAAATCATGATTTTGAAACCTATCTCTAATTAATTTGTTCTGTTTATAAATATATAATATTTTGTGTAGTCTCATTACAATACAAAAATATTTAGTAATTAATATTGTATCCCTCTGTTCAACTTCACTAATGATAAAGCCCAATTTTTTACAATGCATCAGAAGGTGGGCTAATTAACTGTGATTTGTTTATCCTTATATGTCTTTGTTACAGTTGTAAAATCAATACATTGAAAAGTTTGTTATTTTCTGATATTACAAAAATAAACTAAATCTAAATAACACATTACTAATATATACTAGGTAAGATGTAAAGATAGATGGACATTTGACTTGACAAATTCATTTATTAGACTCCTGTCATATCTTGAAAGGCTGCCCCTGGGAATATGATGCATTATCAGTTGTTCTTCATCTAATTTTTTGTGCTGCCATAAGTTAAGTATGTTAATTGCTGCTGTGTAATGAAAGATTAAATTAAAAGCTGCAGTCCTGACCTAATGTACCATTCTTATTTACATTAATTTAATATTTAATTCCCTACTCCATAAAGCCTCCATAAAGACTGTCTTTACTCTGTAAAGACAGTTTCTGCACCACAATAATATTTAATACAACATAGAGGTAAACATATAAATAAACCTGTTTGAAGAATGATATCATGATAAAATATTAAACAGACACTTCGTATATACAGTAACTGCTCTTCTGTATTTCCTCGGTTATCAAATATAAACTATTGAGCATAACTGGATTTACAAACCAGCAAACTTATTAAAATATCTGGAAAAGTTTTAACTTACCTCAACAAGTTTTAAATCACACTGTTTATACATTCATAGCTCATTTTCCCTGTCATCCAATAGCATATCACACAATTTTAACACATCTCAGTAGGAGGAGGAACATCCCTTCAGATTTCAAACGTTTCAAACTCATTTGAGAAAGTCCCTAAATTAAGGACAAGTAGGACACTGATAGCTCTTAAATGCCAAAAAGAACTTTTAGCATAAAAGTAAACGATACCTTGGAAAAAGGATACTTTTTTTTTTGTCTTTTTGATGTTGACAGAATAAAAACCAATACAAGTTACACCTTCTTCTGACTCTTTCTCTAGAGGAAAATCATCTGTATGTTGTCTAAAGGGACTGAACCTTGGCAGTTCTTGGTGCCAGACTTTAAAAAAAAAAAAAAATAAAAAATATATATATATATATATATATATAAAATATAAAAAATTTGTCCAAGACTAAGTTGGTATTTGTGCCACTGGTTTAGTATCTCTGTTGTAGTCTCATGTAAGATTTCTCAGACTCTGATTTACCTCACTGTTTGCTCTCCAGCATTTAGTTCAGCCCAAGCAACTACTGTATTAGGTTTCAGCAGGAATCCCGTTGCAGAACTGTTAGATTTTTTGTACTGTGATCTCTGAGTGTTATATTATGCACAACTTGGGTTAACAATTTGACTAAGATTTTAAAATCTTTATGCAGTCCCTTATCTGTGAATCTCATTTCTCAAATTGAGAATCAAAATTGCCAACAGTTTCTTTAGCTGAAAGCCAGACCCTTATTTCACTTCTGCTTTAAATCTGCTGTAACACATGGCTTACTTGATTTTCTTTGTATGTTTGGGACTGCACAGAGCTCCTGCTGAGATTCTGATATGAGTGCAAAGCAAAGTCGGCTCCTAAAAGAAATTAACAGCCCTCTTATTGCTAATTAAAAGCTCTTTGCTTTCTCTCCACATGGCCAGTGCAGCTGCTTCACATCCTCTCAATGTTTCAAAAACACATAAATTCAAAGACAATATTGTGAACAGCACCTGGCACTTGCTGCACCTGCCGTGATGAGACTATATTTCATTCTGTCAGTAAATTAAAATTCTCCAGGGCTGAAAAGGATGCTTTTTTTTTTTCTCATTCAACCTCTTCCATTGTCCCCAGTGGTAAAGAGACAGTAGTTTTGCTTCCATTTTCGATACTAAATATATCATATTGTTGTTTGCTTCAGTGGTGCAGACACCTGCCTCCTGCTGTAAATGTTGTGTTCCACTTTTGAAAGATTTCCCCAGGGCTCCACATTCAGGTATTGGCTTGTAACTATGGCTTAATATCGTGTCAAAATCTCTTAAGGAAGATACAGCTTGTCAAGTCATCTCAGGATTGAACCTTCATCTAGTGAAATTCTGAAAATGTCCTTTGAGTGTTTGAAGCATAAGAAGACAAATAAAAGGCTAGCAAGTCATTTGTAAAGATAATAGCTAACAGCATGCATTTTCCCTTTCCCTCCGCCTCTTTCCATTAAATGTTGATAAAGAGAGAAGAGTAGACTGCAGGTCAGTGATCTTTGTTATTTATATTCAGGTCAAAAAAAGTTCCAAAATTCCGTGGTTTGGGCATGGCAGCAAAAAGATAGCTAAGAGAAAGAAAACCTCAATCAAACTGTGATAGATTCAAGCACTGACAGATTGATCTCAGAGCTTATTTTCAGAAAAAAGGGCAAATCACAGGCAGGAAGTGTTTCAATATAAAGACTTAGCAGACAACAAAAGAATTTGGCTGTATGCTTGTGATATTTGACACTGCTGTGTTTGCTGCAGTACAGGAGTATTTTTTAGGAACAAATCCATAATAATTGTATTAGAAGTGGAACTACAGTAGAAATTATTATACTAGTTTTTATTATGCAGTAGGAGTTTCAGAGCAACTTTTATTAGAGGGGTACATGAAAAAGGTGAAAGTATTCACAAATAGTGTCTATTTTTTTTCAGGCTGAGGAAATGGTTTTCTAAAGATATATTAAGCCTATTCACAAATTTCTAAATCCTTTACAAATCTGTATTGATATTCTCCAACAAAGTGAGAAAAACCAAAAATCACCACCAAGACCAAACAATACGTTGGAGTGAAACTTAATAGGGACAAATTAGGAAGGATAAAGCTCTATATTTTAGCATTCTTTTTCACCCTAATAGTATCTCTTGGATAAAATAAGGAAAAAAAACCCCACAACCTATTACTCAATAGTAGCAAAAGCACTTCTAGACATTACTGTTCCTTTCTTTTCCCCAGCTCCTTATTTTCAATCCTCACCTGGAGTCCTCAAAGCAGAACCAAATATGTAAGTATGCAGGCTTGAAGGAGTGGGCATTCTTGGCATGAATGCAAATTCTGACAGCTTAACATATGTCATGGCAAACTTTTTTATAGAAGTGGTCAAGCAGAACTCACAGTTCCCACTCAGCCAAGAGTGCAGCAGGGAGAAGAGGAACCAGTAATATTTGACTGAAGAGTTATTGCAGACAGAAGAAGGGTAATAACATTTGGCCTGTTGCAATCCTAAAAGAAATATTTTAAATAATACCTATTATTCACACATAACTCATGTAAGCGCATCACAAATTCCAAACTGACTCTACTTAGGAAATCATGCCAGGAGTTTTCAACAAGTCTAAGTGAATTTTAGCTGGAGGTTGATCAAATCTATACAATTTCATAGTAACACCATTCAGAAGAAAGACACGCAATCTGAACATTTGGTGGAAGTTACTTTGTGGACTTCAGTACCTTAAGACACACAATTTATGAAATCCCTAGGAAAGAAAGGTGTTTATATTACCTCTACCAAAAAAAACCTTTCTCATTTTATAGCTGTAGGTAGAATAGAAAAATAAAATATGATTGCAGTGCTGAGTTTGTTTTAAAACTTAAAGCCATTGAGAAAACACCTTAAAGAACCCATCAGAGGGACTTTTAAAGCAACATACAATATCATTAATACTTTTTTAAACTAATATATATGTACTATAATGCTATTATGCTGATTTAAAATATGGCATTTGAAAAGTCTATTTAAATCATTGGATAATTAAATCTTGGCAATGAAATTATGTCCAGCCATTTCTAATATTTATATTATTTTAATTTTTTTTTTTTTTTAAGTGACAAATACTTCAAGTATTTGCATTCCTGATCATCTCTAGCTAAATAATTTAAGGTGGTATTAGAGCATCAGAGTCACCATGACAGATTTTAACACTTGAAAGAAATCATATTTCCTTCTATTTTTCCTAACTTCATTTGAAAAGCTTATGGCTTCTTGTAGGATAATTAAATTACTTATTCTATTACTATTTCATTGTTTATTGTTAATTGTGCATTGTTTTAATGAATTTGGTTTTGTTTTTCTCTACATATGTCTCAGAACAATCTTTATCTTTGATATTGATTTACTTCTCTCTGCCATTCTGTTTTTCTAGCTCCCTTGATGATACCCAATCATATTTTTCATATGTCACATATCACTTTTTTTTTTTTTTTTTTTTTTTTTTAAACTGACCATTTGGGGCAGTGTGTTTGCTCTATTTCCACTTCATAGAAGATCCTTACCAACATCACAAAAAATTTATTTTCAATACTTGGGGGTTTATCAAACATTTTCTAAGATTAATTTTCCTTCTGGGTGTGTCAAGATACTTTTTGCATGAAAAATGCAGATCTAGCAAATACAAATACTTTATATATTTAGTTCAGGTTGATTTTTAAATGATTTCCAAAAAATGCTGAAATATCTGAAAGTGTTCAAATTTTACGCAAACACATCCCCTTAACTGCAAAATGTCTTAATATAAAAAACTTTTTAGCCAAGTTTTTGACAGTTTTTCATTCTCTGTCAAACTTTGAGAGAGCTAATAGGCTTTCTTCACAAAATAAATCAACCTGTAGTGAATATTAATCACAGAAAATAACATATTAACTAATCGTTTCTAATTCCTTCCCCATTTTCTTTTCTGTCCCATGATAGTTAATTGTTCACGGTGTACCAACTTTTTTAATTTTCCTATATTCCCTTCTCAGTTTACTGTCATTTGGCATTGTATACAAATAATTAACAGTGAACACTAGTCCTTCTGAAAATACTCCTCTAAACACTATTAGCCTTCATACCATAACAGCTGCAACTTACTGCTCTAGTGTACAGTATGAATACTGTTTGTGTCAATGAACCATATGATAAAACAGAAAAATTTGTCTATTAAATAAAAACATCATTGCACAATATTAAATGTTCAAGCTCAGAAGTCCTATTCTTATCAGTATGTATAATGCATTATTTACAAATAAGGAGTGTTTGAATGATCTCTCTCAGCCACATAAAGTATCATCAGTCATAGAAGGAACAGTACCCGGGATTCTTAGGTCCCATTGTTATACTATACAAGTTTCCCTTGTAGTTTCCCCTTTTTTTCCTTTGCTACACCATTTAAATTCATATATAAGTGATATGAGAGGTTTTGAGTTGAAGTGTACTGACTAGAAAATACTTATATTAAGTAACGGAATGACTGAAATTTGATTTAGTAAAGAATTAAATGAGGCAGATATCACTTGACAATCAACGTGATCTTATCAAACAATATCTATTTAATCTGATGTTTAGGGTTAATCTAAACCATATTCTTGCAGTACACTTACATTTTTGTAAGGCATTTAACAATAACAAATATTGATTTAACGAATACATCTGAATGATAAAACTTCATATAATATAAATTAAATAACAAGCATCAGACAAGTTTCAGAAGGTCATTCCAAATAGGATAAAATTATTTTTAAAAAATTAAAACATCTACTGGTGTCATGTCATAATCAATTCTTGCCTTACTCTGTCATCAGTTATTTGTAAAAAAAAAAAAAAAAAAAAAAAAAAGGAATCATCAATGACAAAGTCAGCAGTAAGTAAAAAGCCACTTGTAAGGAAATACCTGGATTGCAGAATAGACTGGGAAGAAGCAACAATAACTGTTTTACAATGATGAAATATAAGTGACAAAGAATTAAGCCACACTTTCTGGGTGAGATCTCTATCTATGTGGAAACAGGGATTCTGAGAAAAGCCAGGCTGATCACAGCAGTAACCATTCAAACAAGAATTTTCATTGTGATCCAATAGTCAAAAGAATAAATACAAACCTTGACATACTGAGAGAGGAATGTAATACAATACATTCTTGGATACTGAGTTTAGATCAACAGAGTCAGTGTCCACCATTCAAGATGAGGGATCTGAAGAGAACTTCAAGTCTGCAGAAAGAAATTGCAAATAAGGTGATTACAATGTTTAAACCACTGTCAGAAAGAGAAACAGAGATGGACTGTGGGTTCATCTGTCTAACTGG
Source organism: Athene cunicularia (assembly GCF_003259725.1). Classification (NCBI taxonomy): domain Eukaryota; kingdom Metazoa; phylum Chordata; class Aves; order Strigiformes; family Strigidae; genus Athene; species Athene cunicularia. Next base: position 36,933,735 of record NW_020799091.1, on the reverse strand, counting down.
TGAAGATTTGCTACAATTCAAATTCTGGAAGATAAATACATTAAAGTTAGATATAAACCCCTTGTTTTTAAGAATGAAGATATTTAGTCAGTGAAAAAAAATAAAAGTTTTATGGCAGATCAGATAACAAATACATATAAAAGACAACAAAACCCCACAAAGTCCTGAAGTAAAAAAATATTTCACTGGAAGAAAGTCAAAGGTGTACTGTTGTTTCATTATGGTTAGGTAATTAAAATTTCACAACAATCTATTCAGAAAATTAATATTTTGAATTCTGTGCACATCACAGAGAAATACAATTTCTGAAGTCACTAATGATGTTGAGTTTGTGAGTATTTGGCAATCAGGCTACAACACTTTAACATGGTTTAAAATCTAGCACGTGCAACGCAGATACCCATCAAGAATGAAATGAGCTTCTTTGAGATGGTTCATTTTATAGGTTCATAACCTCAAGTTACCTTTGAAAATCTTGTTGTAATAAAAAGGCATGTGGAGAAAACCACTAGCTTCCATGCTTCATGAATGTTGTAAGAAAACAGGCTAATTATCACATTTACAATTAATTTGGTGAAACTACAGAGCAATTTTTTTTTTTTTTTTTTTTAATTTTTCATGGTTTACTTTTGATTCTTGTGGGGGTTTTTTGACACAAAATTAAAACAATTTTTTTGTTCAGTAACAAAAACGATTTAAATATTTTAACTTAATAGACTTATCTTCCCTCTAGGTGTTGGGCTAGGATTTAGAAATATTCTTTCAGGCAGCTGGGAATATTATCTTCTCTCCTTTTCCCCTTTTAGTGGTCTAATTTTCTTTAAAACTCAGTGCTGTGCAGAAGCTTTCTGTCTTGGCCCTGTCACTGACAATGACCCAATACTATTTCATGCTTGAATTGGTATTGCATGTATTGTTATTGCACAAATGCCTTTGAAGAATTAATTTCCTTCATTGCCACAGTAACACAAAGAAACCCAATTGCATATAGGAGCTGAGGAGTTGATGGGATTTTTGTAATTATGGTTTTCCAAGGCCCTATCTAAAGCCTACCAAAGGCAACAGAAGGTTTAAAACTGATTTTAATGTGTATTGGAAGAGACCATAGAAAACATTCAGGATATTCTGTAATAAACTGTGCAGGAAAAGACATGTTTAAAATTTTAACATAACAAAACTAACTTGAGCCATACAGTTACCATAAACCAAAATTAACCATGGTCATCAGCGGTAAGGTGCAGATACTAAATGATACTTTATTCCTTTAGACATAGAAGACAAAGTGTATTCAGACTGTCTCCTCTGGTATGGTTTAGATATTGCACTGACTGAAAATCAAGCACTCAGTTCATTAAGTATTAAGTACTCTGATTCACAGGGGATAAGCAATCTTTTCTCTGATTACATCAGAGTAAGCAACAATTTAGGGATGATGAGTACTTCAGTGGGATCAAGCAGTGACTTTTAGAAGCTAAGGAACAGTTATCTACTTCTCAAGCCTGGAGAACTTGACAGGTGAGGAAAGACTGAAGCAGTTAGCTGTCTTCTCCCTGGAGAATACAAGGCTCAGGGAGGAACTCATTACAATATTCCAGTACTTAAGGGGCAGCAAAAAGAGGATGGAGGTTCTCTCTTCATGCAGAGCCACATGGAGAAGACAAGGGGCAAGTACAAGTTGCACTGGGAGAGGTTTCATTCTGATATAAGAAATAAATTTTTTACAGTGAGAATAATCAATCACTGGAACAACCTCCCCAGGGACATAGTAGAGTTCTCATCACTGGAGGGTTTCAGGATGTAATTGAACAAGTTGTTAGATAATCTCATCTAGGCCCCATTTCCCATGAAAGGTAGAATCAGATGATCTTTTGAGGTCTCTTCCAACCTGGGCTGTTCTATGATTCTATGATTCTATCAAAAGTGGCTGCCATATCCCACCACCAAGTCAACAATCAAATCATAGAAATATACATGTTGAAAGGGATCTCCAGAGGACACCTAGTCCAACCTCCTTCTCAAAGGTCTAAGGTCTAATTAGATCAAGTTGCTCAGGAATTCTTTGAATCCAGTTTTGAATGTCTCCAAGAATAGACAGTCCACAACCTCTTTAGGTAACCTTTGTCAGTGTTCAATCACCTTATTTTCTTTCTTATGGTGACTCATAATTTCACATGTTCCATTTTGTAACCGTCACCTTCACTGTGCATCTCCAAGGATTCTGTCTCCATCTCTGTATCCTCTAATCAGAGGTAGGCAAAAGGATAGTTGCTTCTGATCTTCTTCTTTTTAAAGATGAACAAACTGAATTTTCTCACCATCTCCTCACACATTATGTACTGCAACACGCCTCCCCACTCTGCCCAAAATGTCTTTCTTGTGCTGGAGAGCCCAAAATAGGACACAGCACTTTAGCTGTGGCTTCACAAATGCCCAAAGAGAATGGAAGAATGATTTCCTTGGATCTGATACTGCACTCTTGCCAGAACAGCCCAGTGCATAGTTGTCCTTCTTTGCTGCGAGGCTACTCTACTGACACATGTGCAATGTGCTGTCCACCAGGATACCCAGGCATGTTTTTGCCCAGTGAGTCTCTAACATGGTCAGGTCCATCCCATCCTCAGTGTCTAATGTAGTACAAAGGACTTCTGTCCTTTGCTACAGTTTGGAGAATGCTTAGTGCAGAGAGAATTCTGGAGACCTTACCAGGCAAAGACATTTCTATTGGTTTTGTCCACACTGAAGTTTGGTTGTTTGTTTTTTTTTTTTTCAGAAATATATCTTCTGCCCATGTTTAAGCAGATTTACAGAGGGTTAACAACAAGTTTTCTCCCAACACAAAACCTGAAATGGTTGCAATATTTTCTGTTGGATAAAAGAAAGCGAGTTTTTCAAATTCTCTCTCAGACAGGCCTCCATTGCTCTAACTGAAGCTGGGAATACTCAGCTCAGTATGAAAATTTAGATTTATGTTCTGCATGATATGAAGTGTCTACATGTGACCTAGCCAGATCAGTTAGCTCACAGAGGTCTAAGGTCATATGAAATGGCTTAGCTAGACAAAAGAACTGCATGGACTTCGTACATAAAATACAGGACCTACAAAAGACCCAGGCCTTTTGAGTGTTTTGGGATACCTGAAAGCATCTAAAGATGGCATTATACATTTATGTTTAGGTAACCAAACCAAAACCTGTATTGACAGTTTTTACCAGAAGAGCTGAGGTACTTGGCTTACCAACACAGGCATTTAAGTTTCATTATTTTGGCGTGAGTCCCACTACTGGGAAAAACCTATGAAAGCCTTTCTTCAGCAAAACTATAAGCAATGGAAGAATAACTCCTTGAAGAGAACAGTGTTAAGCACACCTTACAAAATATTACTAACTCTTTCTATACCACTTGTTTAAAAGGGAAGGTCTGGATTAGATATTTTTTTTTGTTTGTGGCTCAAATATGGCTTTAGTTCAAACCATTTTTACATGTTTCTTCTAATCAGAACTGTATTATTCCTTTTATAAATTTCTCCTTCTTTTGCCATTAAAAAAAAAAAAAAAAAAAAAAAAAAAGAGAGAGAGAGAGAAAGACATAGATTATCAAAAGTTTAGCTTTTTCCCTTTTGGCTATTCTAGTAGTAATGAAAATAAAGGACAAGTGCTATACCTGCCATCAATTAGTATTTAACACTAAAGCCCAAGTCATGGATTTCTGCCTGAAAAATTTAGGATGGCACTCAAAAGAAACTGACAGCTGTGCTGGAATGAAAACTTTAACTCTTTTCTCAGTGTTGATTATCATGAGTATGGAGTCCAAACTATTAATGTTAGAAGAAGGGTCACTGACATTTGAAAATGAGATGTGTCAAAAAATATTAGTAAAACAACCTAGAAGAAAGAACCATATCTAACTGTTGCAATTATTTTGAATGTTGTTTAATTGTTCAACCAAAAAAAGCTGAATTCTAAGAATATCATGACTTACATTTTTATCTATTTGACAAGCAGGTTGCATTTTTGCATCTTTTAGAAATCTATTGCAACACACCATAAAGATCATTTCCCAGAGTAAAACATACTGCATGAATAGGGATCTTTAAATGCATTGCATTTTGAGAGAACCTCTTAAGGAACAGATGACCTGAAGTGATATGAATTACATCAAGCTCTGCATCTGTTTGCTTTCTGAGGCATTCAGGTAAATTGAGTAGACTCATAGACTCCAAAAAATCGCTATGCAAGCTGTTTACTGTAAAATTCCTACAAAACCTCCATAAGAACATAAAGACACAATTTTCAAATAGAACAAAAACCATAATATCACTTCAGATTTATTGATAGTAAACTATCTGAAATGTGGTTTCCAGTTGAGTTTCCAGCCCGTTTGGGAGATTATCACAGTTAAAGAAGCACGGAATATGTTCTTTCCTGTTCTGCAACTATTCAGGCATACTTTTATATACAGATCCCTATTGTTCTTTTCTAAGAAGGGCAGGTAAGGTTCCTGTGCTGCTGAGAGGAGCAAAATGATAAAAAGGGATAAAGGGAAAATGGAATTGTACTTGAATATCTGTTTTGCACCTGAACTGAGTACATGATACCAGGGTTCCCCTCAACGTCAATATTAAGGCCTGTGCAAAAGTCAAATGCAATCTGTGATTCATCAGATGGAATGTTACTTATTTCTTGCTGATCATTGATTTTCATCTTATTATCCTAATTGTACTTTCAAAGGTGTTCCTCAGGTTGTTTCGAGGAAGGGTACTGAAGGCAGCTGGTTATGGAAACTGGTATTTTCTGTCATGCCAGGTGAATGTTAACTTTGTGCCACCATTTATACCGATATAAAATTATTGCTTTAAATTTCCTGTTTTTCTGTGATGATGATCTTTCACAGCCTGATAATTCTACCTATGTCAGGAGTACAGACTGCAATTTTACCTAATAGGAAATTTCATGTTTTAAACCATCTGATCTAACAGACAATTCAGCTTTATCCCAGTCACAGTGAAAATTATGATGTAAGTCCTTATGGAAGATAAGAAGGACAAGGTAACTGGGAATAGCCAGCAAAGGCAAATCCTGCTAGATAATCCTGATTTCTTTCTATGATAAATGACTAACTAAAAGAAGTAATGTGTATCATTTACCTTGACTTTAGTAAGGCTTTTGACACAGTAAATTAGCAAAATTAAATAAATATGTATTGGATGGGTGGACTACAAGGTGAAAGGAAAACTCATAGGACTAGTCTTTGACCACTGAATTCAAAGTGCAGAGATCAGGGCTTTGAAGTCTAACTGGAAATGAGCTGTGAGTATCATGCTTGGATCAGTACTGGAACTGACACTGTCTTCATGAACAGTCTGGAATATGGGACAAAATGCATTATTGATAGATCTGTGAACAAAGCCAAACAGGGGGAATGGTTAGTCTGCTGGATAGCAGAATTGCCATTACGAGGTAAGTCAAAAAGCTGGAGGAATGGTTCAGGAGAAACCTTGTGAAGTTCAGCAAAGTCTTGCTGAAAAATCTTGCTCCTCAGACAGAGCATCACTTCGCATCAGTTCATGTAGGTAACAGACTGGCTACAAACAGTTTTGCAGAAAAGGAACTGAGGGTCCTGGTGAATGACAATGTAGAATTTAGTCAGCAGAATGGTCTTATGGCAAAAAAGGCTGACTGCATGCTGGGCTGAACTATCAAGAATGTGCAAAGGTTGAGAGAACTGATAAATTACCTCTACTCAGCACTGATGAAGTTGCATCTGTAATGCTGCTGCCTTCAGATTTCAGCTTCCCTATGCAATTAAGAGACTGATAAACCTGAGAAAATCCAAAAGAACACCATTAAAGTAGTTAAGGCTCTAGAACAAATTACATAAAAGGAAAGGCTGAAAAAAAAAAAAAAAAAAAAATTACTGCAGTCTTCCAATGCCTAACAGAATGATTACAGAGAGGACAGAAGCCAACTCAGTTCAGTGTTGCATAGTGGAGGAACAAGAGGCAAGGGTAACAGGCTGCAACAAAGGAAATTCCTACTGGAGACTGGGAAAAAATTCACAGTGAGAACAATAACATGGTGTCCAGATAGCTGATCATTCTTGGATATCTTAAAAGTTCATCTGGACAAGTTTACAAGTACTTTGATCTAACTTGGAATCTATTTTTCCTTTGAAAAGGAGGTTGAACTACATCAACTCCTTCCTTCTAATCTGCGTTTTTCTGTAATTCTGTCATTGCAACACCACAGGATTGAATTATAAGAATAGCATACAGAATGTAAAAACAGTCTGCAAAACAGGTGAATTGTGCCAGAAAGAATACAGCATGGTGTTTTGGGTTGGGTTGGGTTTTTGGTTGTTTTTTGTTTTGGTTTGGGTTTTTTTTTGGTTGGTTGGTTGGGTTTTTTGGGGGTTTTTTGTTGGTTTGGTTTGGTTTGGTTTGGTTTTTGTTTTTGTTTTTTTTTTTTTTTTCCAAAAATCCTCCCTACTATATGACTATTTTTATTATTGTTGTGGAATCTCTAAAATACAAGAAAGTAAATTACTTTCACTTCCTTTAAATTCCCAGCCTAGGTTGGCTGCATCAAGAGAAACACTGTATCATCTCAAAGAGCTGTAGTTTCCTTACTTATTTCTCCATCAACTGGGACCACTCAAATTAAAACCTACCAGTTTTCAGACTACTTATCTTCCTTCCTAAAGTTAAATAGGCTTCATATTACCCACTGATTTACTTTTCTCTTTTTTTTTCTCATTAGTTGTGTATGTCTTGGCTTTCTGCACTTATTTGTTGAGGACTTTCCCTGTAAGGCCTTTAAAGGTTTCAAGTCTCTTAGTGGTTTCTAAAGACAGATATAATTGAGCCTTTGAGCTCTAGTTTAACTTCTCAAATCCTCCCATCTTTCAGAAGTGCTATGTATCATTTATTGGAATAAAGGTATTTGTACAATTCCATAAAATCATAACCCTTTTCTTATGACACTTCAGATTTTTCCTGCCATGCCATGGCTTTTTCCTCCAAAGTCAAACCCCAATTGTCTCATGAGCCACTGCACAGCATCATTTAAATGCTGGTTCTCAACCTTAAATTCATCACTCCCCATCCTTTATGTAAATCTCAGTGTAAAGTGATACATGCCAGTATAATTGAACTTTTTGAATACTAAGTTTTTTAAATTGTGGCATATAAAACAAGCACTAAATTTAGCACCAACTTAAATTATTGTGAATATTATGCACATTCACACGTGTGAGATTATTTTTGACTTGGTGTTTTTTGTTTGTGGGTTTGGTTTTTTTTTTCCTATCTTTATGTTGCTTCAAAAGTAACCTGGTGCATAATTTTACCAGTAGTGATTATTATGCCCATTATCTTAACCCACCAGTTACTGAATCCATTGTCAGAGAAAATAAAGATCAGCAATGTTCAAAAAAAAGCTGACCAACCTAGAAGTATTTTGATGTGATATTTTCATTCAGCTGCCTTTTTTGGTCAGCACAGATTCATCACAGCCCTAAACTACATCATGTCAAATTATCATCAAGCCAATAGGTGTTTCTGAATGAGTTCAGTAACGTATTCAATAACTGTATGGTAAACCCAGTAAAGATTTTAAGAGTATTTAGAATAAAAATTATTCAGGAAAGCTATGTATCAGAGAAATAAACAATAAAATGATGAATTATTAGAGGCATTAAGGCTAAATAGTTAAAGCTAATGACAATTCATATTCCAGCACAATGTATCATCTAATAAGGGCTAAGTCCTTTAAATTTTCCCATGCATAAGAAATCATTGCTTATGTAGAGAGAAATTAATCCCTCTTCAGTTACTTCTACCTGTATGTGATGTTATTGCATTTACATAAAGACTTTAAGGAGGAAATTAATTGTATAAGATCTTTTTAGGGACCTTAGCTGAAGGAAAATTTTAGCCCAAATTAAATTTTATTTGCATGTGACAATGCATGAGATTAAAGACTTCTGCAAGAGCTTTTAGCCCTGGGCATTGATGGTCTACATTACTATTTTATATAACTTCTACCTATTACTGCAAAAAAAATTATTGAAAGTGTGAAAATATAAAAATCCCCTACATTTTTGTAAGGTAATGAAACAGTCCCTGAAGTCCCAAGGAACTGTGCTAAACCACAGCATGGGCCATGAATTTCTTTAAATTGAAGACTTACAGATCACCCAAAAAATATTATAAGACATCTTTTGGGCTATTTTTTTGTCTGTTTGCTTGCACACTTTCATTTTTATTTTGTTTTTGGTTGGAGAAAGAGAGATTCTAAGAAGGAATAATAGGAAAAGTATATTTTATTTTCCTAGTATCTTAAGAGCTGACACAAAGCACTTGCCCATAAAAAACTTCAGCAAATGAAGATGCTCTGAAAATACTTATGGAGACAATATGTTCCTTGTTATAAAAATTTCTTCAGAGAAAAATAAATATAAACTATTCAGAAAACTCCTAAGGTTTGGAGCAAGTTGTTTATGAGCTATTCATAGCCATGAGATAACGAATGTGAAACTAACTGTTCTTAAACACTATGCTACAGTAAGTTAAAGGTCTAACTTGAATTATGTTTGACTGAATAGACAAACAGTTAAGACCAACTGTCAAGGTAAAAAATGTGGAGAGCCATGGCATTTTCAAAGTCAAAGAAAAATAATTTCAATGGAAAGAAGAATTGTGCGATACATTATTTAAATTAATTTTATTTACCGTTATAAAACTTTAATGTCAATTGTAACACCATCTTCTATAATAATTAACTGAAAGTTGTCTCTGAAATAGCATAAAAACCAAAACAGCTCCATAAATTTAACATTTTGAGTAACACTTATGAATGTTAATCTCATACTTTAGCCAAGTAAGAAATAAGTAAGCATCTTTGACAGTAAGTACAATATTCAGGGATCTTACTGTCATATAAGACCCCTGAATATTGTACTTATTGTCAAAGATGTTAAATCTGTGATGTATTTATTAATAGTTATTCTATCTTCCTTCACATCGCATCTTAAATGCTTATTTGTTTTATCACATTGTATGTCAAACTCTTTTGGGTACAGAAGGAGCAAGCAGAGCTCCCCTGTCTGTATGAGGGCTGTCTTGAGTTGTTCCTGAAAATTGGTTTCCCTCATAATTATTCTAAGCATTTCCTAGTTTTTATTCATTAATATGATAGTTTGAGGTCTCATTTGTCTGGGAAAGGAAAATGTGCAAAGAATGGGGTCCTTTATATTTTTCTTGGGTGCACACTATGAGTTTAGTCATTTCTATATACCATATACTACTTCTATATACTAAAGTAAAATGAATGAGCAACATACAACTCTTTAGTGGAAAATCAGTGGTACAGTTATAATAAATGTTGGTTGAAAAATAACAATCAATAGTATAAACCAACTATTTATTAAAAGAAAGCTAATGTTTGCATTGAACACTATTAGGTTTAGGGAGCCAAAAAACAATAACTTGTCATTTCCAGAGAGGGTTCTAACATGATAAATTGTCAAGAAAAAAAGCACCCTGGTCATCACCATTGTCTGCCAAGGACATAGTTTATCAATGTCACTACTATAATCACAGAGTGACTAAAGAAATTATATTCACACTTGTTCCTAGAAAACTCGTATATGATGGGAAATAATTGAGGTTCCTCTTGAGGATTGTTTAACAGATTATCCAGAAAATACTCTAAAAGGTTTTAAATTAAAGGTCTCATATTAGAATCATGCCTCCCATTTGTCCTTGTTTACCTTTCTCTTTGATAACTTTCTTCTAAAATCCAAAGTTTTAGTTTGGGCTTAGAATATAAATCTAAGTAGCTGTATGTTCTACCCTGATGTCTTCCCCACCCTCTTAACTGTTTTGTGATCTGTGCCTTCAAGGTAACTAAGAAGAGGTAACTATAGACCAGCTTAAACTTAAGAAAATATCAAAGAATTCAGGCAAAAAACCTCCATGTTTTCTACTTTGGACTACACATAAAATTAAAACTAAAATAATTTTCTGCTCTGTTCAGTTTTTAACTATTATTTTTAAAATGTTTTTCTGTGTTCGAGTCATGTTAAGATAAAATTGCAGAATATTATCTTTTATGTAATATAATACTATACAAATTAAACTTTAAAAATATGTATATACTCCATGAAAGACTGTGCTTTTACAACAACCATCTGATCTACAAAACATTACACACTGGACTCCAAGAGAGGAATCTATCAGCCTTGAAAAAGTAGTTAAGAACAGACTCACTTCAAGATACTTCAAGAAAAAAAAATAGAATTGCATGCTGATAAATATCCAAAATTTACTATAGATCATATCCAAACAAGAAGCAAACAACAGGAAGCATCTCACATCATTAGAATACACCTCACAGCATTTTAGATTTCCATCCTAAAAAAATATTTAAAATGAGTCAGAAGTTGTTCATTTTTCTCTTCAGTGACTATAAGCAGAATTTAAACTATTTGGCAGTGTCCAGCCTAGAGAGGTCTTAAATTACATGACAAGAATTTCACCTTAAGTGTGTATAATATAATGTCTAATTACAGGAATAAAAGAAGGAAGGAAGGAAGCAACCAAGCATGAAAGCAAGTAAGGAAGGAAGGTAGAAAGAAAGTGGGAGGGAAGAAGAAAAACAGACTGTATTCTGTTAAGTGCTTGGATAAAAAGAGTGTAGAAATTTCTTTCAACAGATGTGTCACAGATGTGGATCCTGAGTGAATGGTGTTCTCTATGACTGAGTAAGAGTTAAGAAATGCAAAATAATGCTTTGAATGAAATGATTTAAATATTTCCTTTCAGCTGCTGTTAGATAGTTGCAACTCAGTCACACACGTTATACTTACTTCAGCATGTTCCACTCCTATCCTTGTCTCAGAATGTTGCCTGATGACATATTGCATTGGGAGTCAAAGTATCTAACTGAAGTTTTTGATTCAAGATTATTTTAAAATATAAATTATTTTTAATTTTATATTTATATCATGTATTTAAATCATAACAAATTGCATAAACCTTACATCTGAAAATAAGGTTTAGATACTCCATCAGACTAACTTCTCTATACCTGTAAAAGTTAAAATAGTGAGAAGGTGTGATTTGAACCCAGAGAAAAAGTGAGCACCACGTAGCCACTTGCTCACCCCTCCCCCTTCAGGAATGGGAAGAAGTAAATAAAGCAAAATGCTCAGGAATCGAGATGAGGACAGGGAGAGATGACTGACCCATTATGGTGACTCATCAGGGGAAGAAAAAGAACACCAATTTAATTCAAACACTAACAGCAACACTTAACAGAGTAGGACAGTGAGAAGCACTAGGACATCTTGAAAACACCTTCCCCCACCCCTCCCTTCTACCCAAGCTCAGTTTTTGCTCCCAGTTTCTCTAACTCCTCCCTTCCCAGCAGCACAGGGGGGCAGGGAATGGGGTGGCTGTGGTCAGACCCACTCCTTCCTCCTCACGGGGAGGACTCCTCGTATTCTTCCCCTGCTCCAGCGTAGTGTCCCTCTCACAGGAGACAGTCCTCCATGGACTTTCTCTGACGTGAGTCCTTCCCATGGAATGCATTCTTCCTGAGATGCTCCAGCATGGGTCCCCTCTGCGTGTTGCAATCCTCCCAGTGCCGAACTACGACATCATGGACTTCCCTCAGAGTTCTTTGGCTGAATCCACCTGCTCCTGCATAGGGTTCACCACAGGTAGCAGATGGGCATCTGCTCCACCATGGACATCCATGGGCTGCAGGAGAACAGCCTGCCCTTTCACCATGGGATACAGGGTAGGGTCTCTGCTCCAGTGCACCTCCCCTTCTTTCTCCTTTCTTCCACTGACCTCAGTGTTCACAGAGATGACCTTCTCACAACTCATCTTCACAACTCCAATTCCTCCTCCCAGATTCCCTTCTTAAATATGTTATCACAGAGACATGGCCACCATTGTTAATTGGCTCAGCCTTGACCAGAAAGTGTCCCACTAGGAGCCAGGGGAGCTTCAAGAAGTTCTGCATAGGGGCCACCACTCTAGGTCCCTCCCCTCCTACCAAAATCCCCACCATACACACAGACACAACACAGAAGGGATGGTGGGAAAAGAGAAATGATAGTTCACAGTTACAAAGAAAGCACAAACCCCAAAATACCCTATAGTATTCAGTATAAGCAGTAAGATAGCTTGTCCATCTGTGGGACCATATATTAATTTTATAAAGTCTCCCTTCCTTTAGATTCTGTCATATTTGTTGACCATTTGTAGATTTCTTGGATATTCTAGAACATTACAAATGGTAATAAATACCTGTGTTCAGGCCACCAAACCTTGCTCTGAGAATCTGAACTGACTTGCTTTCTCAATTTCAGTAGCTGTCTTGGCCAACTACTCCAATTACTACAGTAGGTACTTAAATACCTAGCTTACATGGAAGCACTCAAATTTAGGCCTGAAGATGGGCAGTTAGTGCCCTTTGATAAAACACTGAATGTATCTTCAAAAGGCTGGAAGATACAACATAGGATTTAAGGGACAATTGTGCTCTGTCAGAATGTCAGCCAGAGACCAGTCAAGATACCCAACAGTGCCCAAATGATGTTGGACATCCAAATTTAAGAAAATTTTAAGTTTCACCTGGAGGATTAGGAGCGCAATTTGATTGCCCTGTAGTTTTTCAGGCAACAAAGAATATTATACCTCCCCTCCAGCTGCATTCCAGAAAACATCGGGTCTCCAGCATGTTCTTTGTCATATCTACTAGATAGTGAATCTATTTGCTATCTCATAACATCTTGTGTGATGCTAGACATCTGGCTATTAATCTAAACACTACCATCATTAATATGCTGATAAGGTGTGGCATGTATTGCTCAAGCAGAATACACATTTAATGATCTAAAGAAGATGGTACTTGTGTTTATTTTTTTTAAAGTTTTCTGTATGAGAAATAGTTCTCCAGTCATCAGTTCATTTGAAGATGAACATTTGAGATAACAGATATGAGAAAAGGGAATAGATGAAAGAAGGACAAATACTATTCACTCAAATGATTTTTCCCTGTCTATTTTTGTTTCTTCTGTTTCTGAATTTAATCTAGTGTGACACCACACAACACTAGACCTTCTAGCCCACTTAGACTACTGGTCACATTTCTCTATGTAATACCATGAAATTTTAAATTCCATTGTAATTGTTTTGTATCCACAGTGACTTTGACAACTTAGTGTTTTGAATAAGCTTCATATAAATTATGATTGTAGATCAAAAATGACTGTTATGTTGCCTAAATGGCAAAATTAACACTAAATAAATACTACCTTTATTTCTTTTCTCTAAGTAAAATGTCTGTCAGGAGGGCTGGGATGCTTGGTATTTTGACTCCTGGGTCAGCATAACAGCAGTAAGTACCATAAAACTTTTTAGTTTAGAAGTGCCACTACTACAACTATTACTGTGAAAAATAATGTCAATGGGAAACAAGATATGGGGGATTTAATGCAGATTAAATATCTATGGGAGGGCATCTAGTCTTGTTTGAGACTCCTTAGAGTGCCCTTCTAATCTTTTTACCTCTTTGGAAGGACATGCTTCTCCACTAGGTCCTGTGTCACATCTTTGTTTGAATGTCTCAGCCTATAATGACACTCCTGGTCAGGTAAGAGAAAAAAATAGCTTATATGGCTGAATCTGGTCTTAAAAGGTTAATAAAATATCCCTGCTCTCTCTAGATATTTCTCTTTGTTACTTGTCATAAACTACACTTACCAAAATTGGTGGGTTACTTATTAATATTATGGCAGTTGTAAGGTCATCTTGAAGTTAATTTGTATTTTAACTTTCATCATAGACATTACAGTAACTTTCTGGGTATGAAGAACATAATGTAATACAATATGCAATCTAGTTAGTTGGTTTTTAATAGCTGCTGATTGCTACGAGCAATAACTAAAAAATCCCAAGAAACAACATCTAGAAAAAATATTCACACATCAAATCAAGGTGGAAATGGCACTGATTTTCAGCAAGTGACCTAATGATCATGGTTGTCAATCTAGCTAAATTACAAAGGTGGTTGCAACACACTTTAACTGCATGATTGATATGGTCATCAAAAGAAGTCTTAGAATTTACAATGACTCCAGGGTCATAACCATTATACAAGAGATATAGAGAACAAAATAAAACCTCTGCAGATTACACCTGAGGCCTTTTGCATTAGTAAACTAATCAATAGCAGCTTGCAAAATCAGCACTGAAGCAAAAACACAGAAAAAACTTCACTTGCTCTAGAGAGAGAAGGATCCTGAAAAAGTCAGAGCTTGGGAAATAAAATGATAACATTGTAACTGGGAAAAAAAACCCCAACCAACAAACAAAACCAAAAAAAACCACACATCAAAGTATTCTTTTCTAAAATCAGATTTCATTTTGTTCTGTCCATTACTCCTTGTATTGCTTTCCAGTTCTACCTTGCCCCAGCACTAAAGAGGAAATTTCCCCTCTGGAAGGCTTTTATCTGTTATGAACAGCATCAGAACTCCTTTTGGTATTTTTCCTCTGAGGGCAAGAAGTATATAAAATAAAGATCGTTTTGTTTTCCACTCTGACTGTATTACTGCACTTGAGGGGAAATTTGTCTTTATAAAAGGTTTTATGACATTTCAGTGCAATGCAGTATGATAACACTCGATACCTTTCATTTGGTTTTACTGCTCTTCCTTTTGCATTGGATTTATGTGTTCTTCATGAAGTTATGAAAGGACAGCAAAACATAATTGTTGTCCCGGTATTTTCTTTTCCAGAAGATAATTGAAAAATGTGAAATTTCTTTTTTTTTTTTTTCTATCTACCTATTATTCCTCTCAGTCCAGATTTTATCCTCTAAATGCTATTCTTTTCTGACACCTGTAATTGCAATAAGAGCTTTCTAAAAGATAAGATGCATGCAAAGAGTAAATAAATTATTATGGGCATTGAAAATATTATCCAAATATAATAGTGAACTACAGTTTTATTTTAGAAGACTAAAGAAGTCTTACAACATTCTGACCACAAAGATACTAACCATAGATTATGTAGATAGAAAATTATTTGAGACTTCTAAAAAGTCTTGTATTTTATTTTTTTTTACAGAAACAAATAAAACTTTTTTTTTTTTTTTTTTTTTTTTAATTTCTACTATTGAATCCTTAATGAGATATCTGTCATTATTATATGTCAGTAAACTGCAGGCAGCTTTTAGAACTTAAAACTTTCCTTAATTATTTCTTGGAATACAATATTTTAATTACTGGAATATTGTACACATACTTGCACTCAAGAAGCCTACTGTAAAACTTACAAAAATCCCCAAAATGCAGATTAAAATTCTTACCATGATTCCCTAAAATCTTAATAACTTTTTGGATAGAAATCACTGTTGGTTTAGTTCCAAATTATATTGTATCATATTTGAATGAGTAACTGTGGCAAACATTACTCTTACCTAATGGCAGTGAATGTATGTCTAGCTCTTCTCCACTGAATTTAGAAACATTTCTGTTGTTGAAACCTGAGTTTTATATGCATTTTTTTAGTAGAAATTTTGATAAAATACTGGCCTTTTCCCCCTTTTTAGGTATATTATCCTATACCATTGCTGTCATCTCTTCCCTGGCAGAATTGATAACAACATTTAAAAATATATTTTCCAGTAACTCTCATTATAACAAAACCATCTGTATGACTAGAAAATCATAGTGTGCATAATATCAAACAACCTCTCAAGGTACAATTCACCAATGTGGAAACACTACAGACTGAGTTACACTCATAACTGAGCTTGAACACCTGCAGGCAATTTTGGCTACTATCTAGCTAGAAATTGAGACACAACAGTGATGGTGTCCATTACTAGAGCAGAAAGTGAAGTTTTGGGTTGTCCCTTTAGTTTCTGATTATTGCTTCAATTCAATACTTTATTTTTGATAAAGTATCCTCTTTTATGATTACAAAACAAAACAAAACCAAACAACCAGAAAGGAATAACAGACAAATCTAGTAGTTATGTTAGCAAACAGAAGCAGTAATCTAAATCAGGGATGGCCACTCTTTTCCAGTACTGGATTCTGAAATTAAGAGTTACTGATGTAAATAGTACAAGTGCTTCTGGGAAAAGCTCCTTTGAGGTCCTCTACATTTTATTCTTTTTCTGTAAGGTACTTTTTTTTTTTTTTTTTCTGCACACATCTTCTTGGCAGTCTGACATTTACACCACATGAGGACAACAGATTGTTATGCAGTATAGCTTGTGTCATTGTTAAACACAAATTTCCCATAGCTTAGAAAGAACAAAGCCATTTTTAGTGACTAGAGTTTGTTCAGTTTCCTATTGTTTAGGTAGAGCACAGCTAATATTGATCTTCCATTGTTTAAATATCTTTTTGAATAGAGTTTCCTGTTTCTTAGCTTTAGAACATGGAAACATTTTATTTAAGGGAATTTGTGTAGGCTCAGGCTTTCAAACTCATTCTGGTCTCCTTGAAAACTCGGTTTCAGAACTATCTACCAAGTACTGATTAAAAACTCTGTCCTATAAAGACGTAACTAAGTATGATTTTTAAGTGAGGAGCTTTATTAGTCTGATGAAACATGCCTATCAGAGTAAGTCAGCCAAAAAAAGTTATGTGGTGCCTTGAGTAATTCCAAAGATAACTGAGAAAATCTAACATATTTTTCCTTGCCAGTGTAAACTGTAATAACTGAAGTTATTATTCAGTGAATAAGACGTTTCAGAAATGGAAATTCTAGTGATTTAAAAAAAGAAAAATTAAAAGAATATTCAGTCCTGTTGGCAACAGAACTATTTTTAGGTGCAAGTTCTGCTTGCTCATGCCCATTGACTTAACATGGATACAGTGCTGCCCCTTAAGTTAATTTTAATGCAGATGCAAAACTGTCAGCATTATTCTTTTCCTAGACTTTTCCCATTAGAATTTGTTTTCTGAAGTTTTCAGTAATTAAAAAAAAAAATAATAAGTGCATGGTGGATACCATCTGCCACTCAGAATACTCTGAGTCAACAACTGTGCCAGGCATTTATGGTGGACTATTATGAAAGTGAGAAGTGTACTTGGAACGATGTACATGAGCTTCTTTAACAGTGGAGACTCCATCCCAGAAAATGCTGATTTTGACATGGAATAAAACAAAAAGGCACAGAAACAAACATTTTAATCACTGTGTTTTACAGAAATTCTTTGTTTAAGTCTTTTAACTCTTCCTGATAAACAGAAATGTAGGCAAAATGACAAGAGTGAGAGTTCTTATCCTTACCTTCTGTTCCTTTCTCTGACAGTCTAAAATATAGGCAGTTTTAATTTTGTGAGACATCATAAAGGATGCTTTCAATTTAGAAAATATCCATCTCTTTATCTGTGGAAATAGCCATGAAGATTATAATCTGTGAGAATTAAGTATGAGAGTAGTATTCTACTCCTTCAAATATGTCTGTGATCCTTTATAGACAAATAAATAAATAATTACATAATGAAAATCAGTAAAATGAAATACAATTTATTCCTAATTATAACATTATAAGAGTTGTTTGGGGGGTTTTTTTAGTATACTTGAATAATCCTTAATTTAAACACTTTTAGAAAGGCTTTATAAACATTTTAATAGTCTAATTGAGAGAAAAGCTGCAAAAGATACAGATAAGACATCACTCAGCTCAAATAAAAACACAATATAGAAATGTTAAAGCAACTTCTCATAAAATAATCAGATTATTATTTAGATTAGACCAAAGAACTGACAGGGTTTTATGTTCACAACATTGGCAAACATACACACATCATATATCATTTTCCCTGGCAAAGGATTAACTGTGTTTTTTTGAGGGAAAACAAATATCTGAAATCAAACATGTTCTCAGCCTTGCCAATGCCTTTGCTAGCTGTTTCTTTCTAAATGATAAATGCTTGTTGAAAGCACTGCACAGTCCAACCTTGTTGCCACTAATGTAAACAGCAGATAGCCCATTGACCAGCAAGAAGTTAGGATCTGTACCCTTATGTTAAAGATGTATTTGTATCAATTAATACATGCTAACTAATGAAAGAAAAAAAAAAAGAAAAAGCAGGATGGTATGCTGCGTATTCTCTTTGGAATGTATAAACCATATGCCAAGCTGTGGAAAACATTCCTTGAGCAGTAACATCTAACTGTTTTTCATGTTCCAGGGGGAGCAGTGCTGGCAGACTCCAAATTGCCCCTAGGGCTCTCATATGTTAAACAAGTTTACAGGCTGGTTTATGTTTTTAGATGATATAGACATGATTCTGACCCTATTTGTACTGTTTTCTCCTGATACAGCTCCACTATCTGCAATTGAATTACTACTCATTTTCTACTGTGTATGAGAAAGGAGATTCAAGCCTTTTATTTAATTTGCCTTTTTTAATCTGGAGAGATATACATGTTTCCATGTATTTGAAATTTGACTTCACAATTTATTTGAATGTTTTATACATCTTATGTCAAACCTTTAACATTTTTATCATTTATATCCTATCAAAGTCCTGAAATGTGGGGTTTTTTTTCCTTATTCACATCCGCTTTTCAACCATTTGTTTTAGTAAAGGTGTTAGGAAAAAACACGACCTTTTTGTTTTAAGAGAAGTTGTATTTTTTCACAGTAGAAGATTGCACATTACTTAATATTCTGAGATAGTGGATTATATCTATTCGTCACTGCCAGTATAGAAGTTTCTTCTGATTCTTCCCGGAATTTGTAATAACATTACCATCTAGTTAGATTCCTGATTCCTTTACACTCAGATGCAGGGGACATATTTCAGGACAGAATCCTAACAAAGAACTCACTTCGTAAGTTTAGTATTATGAATTTGCGTTTTTTCTTCATCATTTGACTAACATTATGGTTAAGAGCAAATATGTACAATCACACTCATATCCACAGTAAAGCCACTCTCATCTGGTTTGGAGCCAGTGAATTGTTAATCAAACCCACTTCAATTCAAGCCTACCATACATCACATTAAGCCAGTAGGTACTTTTATGTAACTCAGATTAATAGTATTTGCATACAAAGGTCAGGTCTCTGTGATTAATGGCCAACCTACCTATCTGATGTGTCATCATGGTTTTAGTTTGATATTCACATCACTGGTGTATCAGCTAAGCAGATATTTCCCACCTAAAGTCCTTGGTAATAAAGAATTTTTATTTTTTGTCTAACTAACTTTTTTATTTTTGTGATAGCCCATTTACAGTATGATTATTGTTATCCATACAAGGGATTATGCATAATAACTAGGGTGTGCAGGCCACCTTATTGCATTAGCACATCCCTTCACTTCAGGGTTACAGAAGGAAAAAAGTTTATCTTGTGCCTTTCAGATCTGTGACTGCAAGAGCAGAACATGTTTGAAAAGACACAAAATACCAATGTATGCCTGCATTACTGTTTAACATCTGATTTTCTTTTTAGCCATTATTACAGTGCCAGTGAAGTGTATTTTCAGCACTTTCACCCATTAACAGTTACATGATAAGTTATTTCCTCGTATCTGCAAATAAGGTTATGGTTTGCTTTGACGGATCATGTCAAAGCTATTATGTCCATATTGACATTTTCTGTGAAAAATAAAGAGGGGACTTACCAGGTCAAAATCTTTTTGTTTTGTTTCACTGTAAGAACACTTTGTATTCAGATTTCTGTTTTCAAGTCCTCCTGACCTTCGTGATGCCTATACGGCTCATAATACTCTGTACACATTTTTAAAAGGTAGTTACAACGTAAACATTATTTGTCTTACTGAACTAATTTTATGCCCTGGGAAAACTCTTCTAGTCACTATGTTATTCTTGCAGAGGTGAGTACCTGAAGCTCCAGAGACCTTTAATTATGTCTCTTTTGCTTTGTTTTATGATGCCGTATGTCCTCCCGTCTGTTTCTCTGTAAAAACAGGTTTACCACTTAGTGCTTGCATGCCTCACCAATACTAATTCCTCCACTAACCACCTTCCTATTTCTCTATACGCTAATATTGAGATTTTGTAGAAATTAACACCCTTTGAATCATAAATAAAAACCAGTCTAGTTTTATAATACATGTTTTTACATGTAAATTAACTAGTCAGTTTGTTATTTGCTCTTAGAGAATTAATCAGCTGTATGTGTTTTCCTGTCAAAATAAGTACTAATGTTGAAATAGTCATGTTGTTTCTTGACTTCAGCATTAACCAGAGGAATTTCTTCTGCTGTTTGTACTCCCCATCCAGGAGAATTCAATTAGGCTCAGGTAGTACATCTGGGTTCCGAGGCCCAAACTCCAATTTAAGAATTGCTGCCAAATAACCATAATAATCAAAGCCACTTAAAACAGCAATCTGCAAGCCAGCATGGTGGCTCTGAAGATTATTACTCCAGTCTGTTAGACAATCTGTTCGTGAGGACTTTGGTTTAAGCCCTGGCATCACTCATTTGTCTGCACTTTGCTCTTGATTTTGAGCCATGAGTTCCCTCTGCAACTCCAGAGAAGAATGGGAAAGAGATGAAAAGAGAGTTTCGTAAATGTTTTAATTGAACTAAAGAAAAAAAAAAAATCAGAGACTTTTCTTGGATGTAAGATACTGAGAAACAAACCCATAATGTAATAGATGATAGAAAATCGTACTTTTCTGAAAAATACTACTGTTCTTTCAAACTTTTTACCAAGTAGATAATAAAGTGTTTATGTGTTTAACTTACACTTGAGATACATCAGTCACAGGAGCTTTTTTGTCAAATAATGTTTGGTCAAAAATTCCAGACAGAAAAAAAGCCACAGAACAGAAACCATATACTTTTTTATTCAGATATCTAGGTCACAATGCCCCTTTCATATTGTTAGCAAATAAGATTACTTTCTCTATCACAAGTGATACCTTAGACACACTGACTTTCACAGTATCCCACAGAATAGAAGCAGTTTAGTAAGCTGCAAGGATTTGCTGAGAAAGGTATTTACTCTGTATGTGGCCACTATATATTCACCAGTCTGTCTAGAGCATACACATTATACATATACACATATACATATATAGATATATACATTTGTATATGTACAAATATATATATATACACACATACATACAAATTTATACATACTTATACACACATATAGAAATATTCAGCCTTATCACAGAACTAGCTGTGTAGAGCATGTGGCCTTGAAAGCTGAGGTCTGGCACAGCCTCTGAACATTTAGACTTAAGAGTTTGGACAGCAAATTAAAGTTTTCTCTCTTTTCTCTTCCAGCATTTAACACTTTTCACCAGAAGTATTAAAAGAAATGTCATTCTTGCGCTCTTTTTTTTTTTTTTTTTTTTTTTTTTTTAAACACTGCATCAGATGAAGCACAGAAAAAAAGTTCAGTGCTGCTTGCAGAAAACAGGTGTTGATAAGGTAAACTAAGTCAAGCCCTGTCAAGAGTAAATTAGTACAGTATAATCTTTATTCAGTTATGGAAGACTGTTTTTGTTATCTTACTTATCCATTTGAATTGAAATCTAAACCACATTTCAGTCACTTTCATCATTACAACATTAAGAGTTCAGTTTGTTTCTTCTTCAGAAAGAGTTTTCTTATGAAACAGTCAAAGAGTCAGAAATTAACTATTGTGAACTTCAAGTACTACCACAAATTCTCATAATAGGCAAAATAGGCAAAATAGGCAGAACTCATAATAAGCAAAATCAGGGTCACCCTCGGAAGGATCCCAGGCCATTTTGTCTGTCTCTGACAGATTGGATGGATGGAGGTTTCTTAGACTTCCAGGACTTATTTATACAGTAGTGAAATGTATCAGTGTTTTATACCAATAAATACAGGATACTCAAAGGATTTCCATTTAATCTTCACCTCTTTAATATTGACCCTCAAAGCTTTCCAGAAGACAGGCGAAGTGATGAATTTGACTTCAAGTATTGTGCTGCACCTGAACAATACTGAAGATGCAACAGCTGGGTCCTCAAAAACTCAATAGCATACTCCTGGTCAAACTGGGGCTATGACATCCCATCATATGTCTTTCTCTCAGATAAACAAAAGCTGTTAGCTTCATCTCTCAGTTTAGTCACCCTGTCACTACAGCACCAAAAAAAAAAAAATAAATTTCTAATTTGTCAACATCTTAACTATTTTCCTTCCTTATGAATACTTTGTGACCTGACAGCTATCAGAATGATTTTCACAGCATCAGTGGCTATGCTGATACTAGAAAATTCCAGTATATTTCTCTGAAAGTGAGGCCAAGCAGTACAGAATAACCCCTGTCAGTATCTTTAAGTTTCCTTATTTTCCAAAACCTGATGGGCAATTCCAAACTACCTTTTCCAAGTATTCCCTGGTATTGGTTAATTCCTTATCCTCGCTCAAGAACTGCCTGGGAGACTGAATGTTGGCCTGCCACACAAACATTTCAAAGGCCACTGTTACAGTTAAGCAGTATAGCAAATTTATATTCTATATCCAGGAATGTTCCCTGGCACTATTAAATTTATTAACATTTTTAATAATTTAACAATAAACTTTTAAAAATAAATTTTCATAAGATCAATTAGTTACATTGTTTGGCTCAACAATTACTAAAGTTAGCCTGGTTTCATTAGAAACCAGTTTCTAATCATTTTAACTTTTTAAGAGATTTGCAAACCATCCTCAAGCTTTCCTCATGTGTTTTCCATGTTCTCTGATAGCATTTAGAAGTTGACAGACTGCCTGTAGTTTCTAGCTGTAGCATCATTTCTCTTGGGTTATGTCTAAAAAGAAGATGTGGGAGCACTTCCTTACTGTCAGATCTCGGTGTTTACCCCAGGTATAGCTTACTTCCATTATAAGAACTAGACCTGAGAATACTT
Organism: Athene cunicularia; assembly: GCF_003259725.1. Lineage (NCBI taxonomy): Eukaryota > Metazoa > Chordata > Aves > Strigiformes > Strigidae > Athene > Athene cunicularia. Next base: position 36,910,820 of record NW_020799091.1, on the reverse strand, counting down.
TTTTATTTTTCTTCCCCATCTAATAAATGAAAACACATACCAAATAATGATTGTGATGCTCTCAGTCTAGATCTCTGTTTCAACTTGTAATCATGAACAATCTGGATGTAGCTTTAAGAACAGGGCAAATCAAAGCTATTTTCCTTCTTGGTTAGTTGTAAGCTACTACTTTCCTTTTTACTATCTTTTTCTTACCAGACATCTTCAAACAAGTTTGTGAAGAGCTGAAAGACTTAAAAGTCTCCTTAGCCAGTGTGGGGTTTACTTTTAAAAAATAATTTTTAAAAAAAATATTTGGAGATATTTAATAACCAAATATTGTAGATATTTAATAAGCAGATACTGTTAAGAAAGCAGAAGAAAATGGAACATTGAGAATCTAAATATACAGAGAAAGAAAAGCAAAACTCAAACTAAATAAAAAACCTAGCTCCTGTCACCACGAAAGATGTATTTCATATGCTTTAAAATACAACTCATTTGGAATTCGGACTAAAACAACTGACAGCTAAAAAAGTCCAAGTTCAAGAACAGCTCTGAAAACACTCAAGATCTTAGGAAGCAGATGTAAGCTAAAAATAAAACCAGTTAGAGCAAAGACAGATCCATGTTTGTGACACTGCAGAAAACAGGCAGTTTGCGCATTTGCCCTACAGCAACCTCCTCGTAATGACACTGGATACCTGCCAGTCTCTAATTATCCTTACACCAATAACCTTAAATTGCTGCTTCCTTCAACCTAATGTGTTATTTTTAGCTCAAAGGCTACTTCAAGCGGACCATCTTATCAGAATGACACAAATCTGATAATATAGTGTTCATCAGCATTGCAATGGCTTAAAGGGCTCCCGGGGTGTTAGGAAGAGCCTTTTCATTGTGAGGTGTAAGTAATCGATTTCATTATGACTTTACATGCTTCAATACATAGAAATAGGCGCTCTGGCATAGTCTGGGTTTTACATTTCTTTTACATTCTTATGCAAAGGAAATAAGAAGATTGCTAAAGCAAACTAAACACTAAGGAAGATAATTTCCATGTGTGTATGTTTATGTGTGTATGTGCCAAGAGTTAAAGAAGGCATGTAGTAGTTTAATAAGTACATGTATACAGTCATCATATATTACTTCTGTTTCATATATATGTGTTTCAGATGTTAAAGCCAAGTGTCCCTCTGTGTTGGTCATCTTTTATTCAGCTAATAATATATAAATACATTGTACATTCATATAGTAAGGAATATTTTTAGCCTTGAAGAGTTTATACCTTAAACAGTCATAGCAAGATAAACGTTAAAACGTAAGCAATCTGCAATATTCAGTTGTGAAGTCAAAGTTGTGCAAATATTTTTCAAAGTGAAAGGCTGAGAAAACACAATCACTTTTCTCAACACAATCAACTTTATGGTTATGAAAAAAACACTGAAATCGCACAAAACCTTTAAGAATAAAACTAATATATAATTCAGCAGAACATTTATTTCACTAACTGTAGTGGTATTAGTAATATTGTTTCACACCACTATTTTTTAAGCTGTACAACATCTGAGGTGGGATCCAGTAAACTGATTTCAAAGATGAGATGAATCTATCCAGATTTCTAGGTCAGTAAACAACTTGAACATTGTGCTGTTAAATTAGTACTTGTAAGAGGGTTTTTTTCTACATTTATATAGATTAAGATGCACATATTTACAGGACTAGCTCTTCTGAGTGAATATTATCAATGTCATCTGTGTTTCCATAAGATGGTGGATATTAGCTACAAGCGTGAAGACATTTCTTATTGCAAATAACTTTTTGTTCCACATTTTGTTTGGTAAATATATTTCTTTGAGCGCTACAGATGTAACAGGTTAGGATTGCCTAGCAGCTAATATTTAGTTGACTGATACATGTAGGTACACAGACAGGCTGAAGAACTTAGTCCTGGTTTGTCCTTTGTTGAAGATAATATATAAAAACATTTTAGAACTATTTTTAGGTTGGCACAGTATGGTTTTGTAGGTGTTTTCTTCCTCAGAATATGAAAGCATCACTCTTGAAAATACATTTTTGTGAGAGTATCTGCTGTGATAATTCGACTAAGGGTTTCTAGCACACACAAAATCCTAAAAAAATACTGTTTGCTAAAAATGACTATAATTCAATACAAACTGGACAGAATTTTTAAGTCATAAAATCTTTCTTTAGCTGGATCACTGGTTGCATTGTAAACATATTGTCTGATTTTTAAATTCAGAATAGTTAGCTACTTATCCCAAATCTGACATAATTAAATATTAAAGATAAATTTAAAGGAACAATAATATCATATTATAGCATCTGCATTTTTTTTCTTGAATATTCTCTTGTAAGAAGTGATTTCCTCCTTGAAAATAAGAATAAAATGATCCCAGAAAACAACTCCTCCATGCTAATACTCAGCTTCCATTGTGAAAGAGATCACACACTAGGAGCATACATTGTTGCATTTCATAAAAAAAAGCCAAGATATTACTGATAGTTCAGTAATATTTCACCAATAAGAACATTCTTGCAACTCACAGAAATGGAAACAGGAATTCTTATACTGGTACATCTTGAACTAATTAAGAAATTTCTTCATTACTTTAGTTAGTTTATTTAAATAGAACATCTATTAGTATTTCCAATCCACCACAAAAGATCCTGCAGAATCTCAGTATCATGTTGCAAAAAGCATTTATTGTCCTTGCAACAAACAGTAAAAGACAACATGAATCCACATGCTGCTTCTTAGGGTCATTTGATACAGAAGCAACTATTTTTTACAGAGGTAATGGCCATAGAGCTAATTGGACCTTACTTCCTCATCTCAACGCAGTTGAACTAAATGTCATACTTCAGGAATTTCTATGCACAAAGGAAGATTATGTCTGGTGAAAGAAAAGCGAAGAGTGAGGCACAGTTTTTGTATCCTCCTTTTTTTCTCCTAGTCCACTGAATTGAAAGCTTTGTCATAGCTCAAATGCACGATGACTTTTACAGAGGAACGATGTCCTGTGTATACTACACAAGCACCTTCTGTACTTTTCCATATATCGTCACTTACATACTAGGCCCACAAAAAAACCACCAAAACTAAAAAACAACAGCAAAACTCCCTTGTCTCGTGACAATAATTTGCAATAAATGTAATAGTATATGCTGGCTGCATCTTTGGAACCATATGAGGCACTGAGTTCAGATGTCAAAGGGTAAATGCTATATGTATAACCGACTGCTGTGCTTGCTGACTACACTGTAAATCATCAGGCACACTTGATGTTCAAATATCCCGAAGAAGATTTTCACTAGAGCTTTTAGTTTCTTTCCAAGGTGATTTACTTGGCCTTAACTGTTTTCTTAAAGAAACAATCTCTCTATTATTATTATTATTATTAAAACAAACAGACAAACAAAACCTGGTATTGTTCCAAGCTAAAAGTGAATGAACAGTGACACCCAGTGGCCAGGTAAACACTATAAATCTCACTAATATGGAAGGTGCTGAGACTTGCTAGTTAAAGGCATGAGGTTCTCAATGTATTTAGTCATCATTATCTCAAGGCCAGTCTGTTCCTAATTTTGGCAACATAGATTAATTAGACCTAAGATTTTTGTATGCTATGTTCAGTGCTTGTTTCTTGTTATTGTTTACTTTTGCTGACATCCCATAGTAGCTATATCAACAGATTGTAACTGCCTATATTAGAAATTACAAGTCCAAAATACAATAGAGCATTTATGCATCAGTTCTCAGAGCATAAGTCAAATCCAGTAAAGAAAAGAAAAAAAAAGAAAAGAGTCGAGGAAAAATTTACATTCTATTTTCTTTAAGACTCATTTCAGTAGACCTGACAAAAGCAAGGGGTTTCCAATATGTGGAAAATTAAAGTTTAGTCTTGAATTGGATAAAAGCCAACTTGTAGACATTTTAAATGCAATGAAATTTGGAAGAAGTCTCTACAAATGCTGTTCCTGAACTGATTTATGTTCTGAGAAATGTATTAAGATGTGCAGTGATTTCCCTATGCAGCTGAAGATCCCAGTGTCCTACTGCAGTTAGAGCTATAGCTTCCACACACTGATGTCAAAGCTCCAGCTGCAGCAAGCGACTCTTCCATGCCCTGACACACTGTATAAACTGGGACCCTGGAAGATTAAATGCTAAATTTGGCAAAAGCTGTAATATGAACCTATTTTAATGTGAAGATGCCAGAGATACTGAGTCTTTAGGCAGCCCAACCAGAGGCCAGAGAAGATAGTACAAAACTTATTCCCTACAGTCAGGAAAATTCATCAAATCCAGCACACTTTGTAAAAAAGCATTTGGGATTCAATTAGTTATCACTCTTGTGAGTGTGTGCATGTAAAGCAAAAGAACATCTTTTTTAAAGGCTAATATTAGATAGGAAGATAAGGGCTATACATACAAATGAAATACAGCATGTTTTTTTGCCTTATCATGGTGTATTGTATTTGGTTTATGTGGCAAAGTTTTGTTAACAGGGGGCGGCAAGGTGATTTCTGGGAGAAGACACCAGAAGCTGTCCCCATGTCAGACAACCTAAGACAGCTCCAGTACAGACCTCCCACTGCCAAAGCTGAGCACATCAGTGACATTGGTAAAAAAAAAAAAAAAAAAAAAAAAAAAAAAAGGCAAAACCACACTGCTCAGCAGCTATAAGAAAGGGAAGTGAGAATATAGGAGAGAAACAGCCCTGCAGACACAAGGTGGGTGAAGAAGAAGGTGGAGGAGGTTCTCCAGGCACCAGTAGAGATTCCCCTGCAGCCCATAGTAAAGCACACGGTGAGGCAGGCTGTACCCCAGCAGCCCATGGGGGAACCCACACTGGAGCAGGTGCATGCACCCGGAATGAATTGCAGCCCATGTAGAGCCCACAAAGGAGAAGGTTCCTGGCAAGAACTGTGGTTAATGAAGAGAAGCCCATGAAGGAGCAGGTTTTTTAGCAGGACCTGTAACCCGTGAAGGATCCACACTGGAGCAGTCTGTTCCTGAAAAACTGCACCCCGTGGCAAGGACCCATGCTGGAGAACCTTAAAGAACTGCAGCCTATGGGAAGGACCCTCACTAGAGCAGTCAGTGAAGGACAGTCTCACATGGGTGGGACCTGGATCTGGGGACGAACATGAAGAGGAAGGAGAGGCAGAGATAATGCATTATGAACTGACTGCAACCTCCATTTCCAATCTGCCTGCAATGCTCAGGGGGAGGAGGCAGAGGAATCAGGAGTGAAGTTCAGCCTAGGAAGAAGCAAGGGGGAAAGGTGCCTAGTTTTATTTTCGTTTCTCACTATCCTACCCTGTGATTAATTCACAACAAATTAAATTAACTTTCCCCACATCAAGTCTGTTTTTCCTGTGATGGTAACTGTTGAGAGCTCTTCCTATCCTGATACACAAACTTTTAAACGTTATTTCCTTCCCCTTTCTTGATGAGAAGGAGTGAGAGAGAAACTTTGTGGACACTTGGGAAACAGCAAAGGTCAACCCTCCACAAGTATTCACACGTATCTACCTCTTCACCACTTCTAAGTACCATTGAAGAGGGTCTGTTAATACAGACCACACGCTCCAGTTGGGTTTAACACACAGCATTTAAGTTGCTTGAAAGGCAGGTCAAGAACAAAGCAGCAGCCATTCAAATATAGTAGTCCCAAGAGCACTGGAAGCGGTTTTTGAGAGGCTGCCATTGCAATTTTCAGTCATTATGCAGGTGAAGTGAATCTCACTCTCAGAAATTAATGGGTATTTCATTCAGAGGTGTTATCATAACTGTGTGGTAAAGAAATGATTAATGGGGATTTTGTGTCCTCTTATTAGTATTAGAACTGTGTTATAATACCATATGGAAAGTAGTTTTCACAGCAACTATCCTCCTGTGCAATTTCACAGAAATGAAACTAAAACTTTACTTAAGATCTGTTGTTTATCATGACTCCTATGAGGCGGAGTCACTAGTAGATCTGAATTTTCCCTGAGGTCGTGGAAAGAATAACAATGACTATTCAAAAGACAGATTAAGTGTAAAGGGTGAAAGAAATACAAATTAAACAACTAAGTTAATTAAATAAAAGATTCTTTTTCTAGAAGCCAAAGAACATAGTATAAAACAGAAAAGCTTTGGGGAAGAAAAAAAAAAAAAAAAGTGTTTGAGATTAAAGAACCTCAGCAATTTAATTTTCTTTCAGTTTTTCCTCATTTTCATAACCTTCCCACTTGGTTGGAAAGCTTAAAATTAAAAAAAAAAAAAAAAAGAAAAGCTCTGCTTACAATCATAAATACTTCTGTTATGTACAGTCTTCTTTCTGAGAGGTTTGAATGAGTTAATGCATTCCACTGGTCTTCCCCAACATATGAGAAACAAACCAGTTATGTTTCATTTATTAGGAAAGATAACTTCTGAATCTATACTTCTAATCAAAATTTTAGAGTCTCTGTTTCTTCAAAGAGAATGTTCCTAACTCTTCTGAATATCAGGCCCTTTTGCAAGGTCCCCTATTGGATATCCAAAGTGAAAGGGCTCAAACAAATGAATTTCTGACAATTTTTGATTAAGACTACACTGTGATGCATGAAAGCTTTGCTTGTGTTTTGTTTCATTTGTTTCAAAGCTTTGCTTGTGTTTTGCTTTGTTTATTTCCCAAGGACACCTGACTCCTTGACTGTTTCCCTAGGACTCTTTGTTTAGACAAGATTAAAATGCTCTCTACGTAAATCACTGATAGCAGAGACTCAAAGCCTTCAGTGGGCACTTGGGCAACTCCTAGAATGGGCAAACTAGGGTAATGGGGACTCGAAGAAAAGGACATGGATACCTTATTATAGGGAGGATGATTTTGCTGATTTAGGAAAAAAGCACCTGGACTTTACTTCATAACACATGCTCTGGAAAAATGGTCAACTAGTGAACACCGAGAAGAAGACTACTTTCTTCTTCCCTCAACCACTGAAGACCCTCACTCTATTTTTACTACACATGTTCAGACTATGTAAATGAATTCTGGGAACTCATTATCATAAGACACCCCTTTCCAGGAAATCTAATGAATATATATTATTTGTGTGTATGTAAACTGATGTCCCTTGCTAATTCTTGGAAGCCTTTATGGTGGAGAATCCCCACGGTGACCCCAGCACTGCTAATAAAGAATACCTGCTTAGAGGAGCAATTGGAAATTGTTTAAACACAGAATAGTCAAGAGAAAAGAGAATGACAGCAGTGAAGGTGTCTTTTAAGTCCTAATGAAGGAAATATATCAGGGTTTGATGTTTTGGTAGGCAAATGTTTTTTACCGGATGGCATTGTGTGGAATTTTGGAAGTAGGGGGACCTACTACTGCACCTTTATCGCTGTGGTCTAAAGTGACCTATGTCTCTCAATATCCATTGCCAGCTGCTTCCAAATGGGGTATTTTAGAGGTGACTAATGATCTTCAAAAAAGAGATTATAAATTGTACACATTCCCGTTAAAATTCTCCCGTGTGGCCAGTCAGCAAACCAAACAAAAAGTGGCGATCACCAGTCGATTATGGGTGGATGAATGCCCATTGATGTCCTTTGTCAGCTGCAGTGCTGGCATGGCTTGGCGCAGCCCTGCAGGAGGGGGTCCAGGGTCTGGGACGGGCTCTTTTTGGTCCCTTTGCAGGAAGCAAACAGAGATTCTTTACTAGGGAAAATAAAGTGAAGGTATTAAAATGATGGTTTAGCTACGCTTCAACACCCAAATCAATTCAATTAGATAATGGGAGCCACTGTATTGCTGGCATGGCCCAGGAGTGGGCACACAAGACATACAGTGGGTTTTTCACATGACATACTACCCTCAAGCTAGTGTCATAATGAATTGATTGATCGAGAGACATGCCAGTGTCTCACAGCGTAACTGGGACATATGATTACTGCAAGTGGTTCTTATTGTTAGTAAGTGCTGGAGAAATGGGAACCCAAAGATACAAGCATTTTGCTCGGTGGGGTTATTGGTTGATGATACTCCTGTATTTGACAATCATAAGGGCCAGTTCTCATTGAAAATGTATGCAGATCAACCTGTCATGGTGAAGTTACCTTTGCCGTTGTGCCTATAACAGTAGTAAAACCTAAATATTTAAATGCTTAAGAGGCCTTATAAAGGTGGAAAAACTGTGTCAGTGCCTGATGGACAATCCCTGACTTTAACTTGATGCACAGGTTCTAATCTAAGGTCTAGTTCTGGGTTTTTTTTTATCTTGGAGAAACAGCTGGCTTCAGCATCCTCATTGGTGGTGGTGATCCATATGAATAATCAAGACTTGGATGACAAGGTGATGGTGAATGAATCTTGAGTTTAGTACCTTTCAGAAGAATGTGATTGAACTTGGTGCTAGTCTGTTAATGGTATTTTAGATCAAATAAAGAAAGTGCGAGAGACTTGAGGAAATTGTTGGTGTATTAAGCATTAATTGGTTGATTGAATATGTTTGAATCCTTTTTAGAATGGTTAATTAACTTCCTTCTATTTTGATTGTAAGTAGTACAGTCTGTATAAGAGTGTATGATTATCTAGGAAAGACAATCCACAATAAGTATTGAAACTCACCAGAACTGTACTCTTTTAATCTTGGAAACAAGAGGTTCAGGGAAACCAGCCAAATCCTGAGTGAGGTCATGGGGTGGATTGTGTGGCAGGTGCAACTGCCCAGTGAAAATAGGACTTCTCAGCTGCTGAAGTGTAGCAGCTTTTTTTTCTCAGGGCTTCATGGTAGTTGGAACCTTTGGCCAATGGGAGCTGCTATTGACTACAGATCAGATTCAGCCTGGGTATAAATGGAGTTCCCTGGGGGAGACATTTTGAGCTAGTCTCCTTGGAGTGACATATTGTGGTTGAGGATTCTTCCTTTGGGTTGGGATGCTGCCCAAAGAAATTCCCTGAGGTTACTTGAGTCAAGACACTGCCCTCAGAAGCTCCTCGAGGTTGAGAGCCCTCACTTGTTAGGTGAGTGATAGAGTGTTTTGGGCTGTCATTAAACCCTGGGAAGCAATAGGGTATTTTATATTGTCATTAAACCCTAAGGAGTGGTGCTTTGGTCTGCATTTTGGGTTGTCATTAAACTCCAGGAAGTTGTTTTGTTCTCCTCTTAAGAACATTTGAACCTGTAATTGAATGGTTGTGGAGGGTTAGTTAATTGTGTTGATAATAAATTTTTAATTATTGGTTGTTGTTTGTTTGTGAGCCTTTGTAACACCTAAATAATCATGACAAGCATTTTGTTGTCCACAAGAGTCTGTCTCTGTAGTTCATAATAATGCAAACTCTTCCACTTGATGGAAATGTGTCTGGAAAATCAAACCTAAAGAAAAAAGGGACTAAAGAAACATATGTTAGAGATATTAAAATGGAAAAAAACCACAAACTTATTTCTTACTCTTCTATATGGCCTGTAATCTGGTACAGACTGCTGAAACAAGTGTCTAAAGGGTAGCTAAGAACAGCTCTTCTGAGTAAGAGTTGATGGTTTGGGCTCTTAATCTATCAGGCACTACCACACCTTTATGCATATTAAATGGCCAAAGTCTATTTATTCAAAAAGACCTTATATTTAAAATACACTATTTAATCTCCAGAAGCAGAATAAATTGAAAGTATTGCAGATTGTTAAGGTGATTCATTTGCAAGGCCAACAATTATGTAGCCATTCAATTTTACAATTACCTATTACTACTAAAGTCACTGAAAAGGTTGTTAATTTTCATCTGAATACAGCATGCAAAAGCACTTGTAAAACATATCTATTCATTGTAAATGACCTTCAACTCTCAGACAGCCTGACACGGACGTAGCAGACCAAAACACACCCTTACAATTGTACACAATTTACGTATTGTAAAATGTAATACTAATGTTTATTATTCATTATTCAACTGCTTTTAAGTTTGAACAGCTTTTTACTTTTATCTTATACTTATGGTCTAGAAGATGAAAATGTAAAATAAGAAAGACCACATTTAACAAATACAAAAAAAAAGTCTGTGATATAAAAGCTGACCTTAGTGGAATGTGTTCTTTTTGTAAAGGAAATAATTTAAAAATAAATGTTCATAAGCAGTGGAAAACTATAGACAAGGCTGTGAAGAAGATGGGAACTTACACCAAGAATATTAAATCAATTTGCTTACCTTTTTCCTACAATATCCTGACTGAACCACATGTCTGAGTTGAATGTAAGAAGCTGATTGGAAACTCAATCCCAAGGGCTAAACATTGTCCTTAAGCCTCAGTTAAGGACATCTAGCTAGCACTGGATAGCTGCTAGCCTTCTTGATTTTTTTGTTTAAGAGCTTTCCTGGATCTTTAATACCAGAGAAATTAACTTTCTAAAGTAAGACAAAAGGCAGTATGTATTTGAAATAGTAGAGCAATGAGAGCATCTGATAGAGTGAAGGAGCAATGAAGATATAACAGCAAGGTGTCATTATACTGACTGATAGAACACACAAATTACAGGTTACAGACCTGTAGGAAATAGTAAGAGGAGCTATTTATTTATTAGCATTATATGCTGAAGGACCATTTGATTGGCTGAAAGGAAGCTATTTGATGAAAGTTTTGGGAGTCTCACATAATGGTCTAAAACTTTCTTAAATAAAGACATTGTATTGGAGCCTACAGTAAGGAATAATGGATATTGCTCAGAAGTCTTTACTTTGTCTAGCAGCAAAAGGCAATGGTGCCCCTTTTTGCCCTCCCTTTTTACCATAACTCTGGAACAAATCAGTCAAAGAATCCAACACAATAACAGAGTTGAAGGCATAAAAATATTGGACATCCTGGATAGAATTTCATTATACACTGTTGATGTCATTCTTTTTTTATCCAATCCGTATGAATCCCTTGGGGGCAGCAGCCAATGAATTAAAAAGTTTGAGGAAGTCTAACTGCAGAATCGTAATCAAAGAAAGTTCAAGATTCAGTGCATCAAACTTTCAACAACAATATATGAAGCCATACTAAATACGGATTCATTTGGACTAAACATTCAATTCGTACTTTTGAGTGCAATTACCCCATAGTACTGATAGTCATATGATCTCATTTTTGCTCAGCTATATAGGTCTATTGACCTTGAATAGCGTAACTATATAATGGATATAACAATAAAACTACTAAGCTTTTAGGGAGAACTTTTCACCCAAGGATCGCAAAGCATTTTAGAAAGGAGGTCAGGATCATTATCTGCATTGGCTGGGGGAAGAGGAGCCAAAGAAGAAAACTGACTTGACCAAAGTTGTCTATCAGACCTATGGCATAGCCAAAAAGAAAGACGACTCTTTTGTGTTACAGTGCCAGCATGAAGACACAAATTAAATCATAGTAAGATTAACATTTTCTCCAGTCTTGCCTTATTGCTCCATTTATTGTGATATTTGAAAGTGCTTCTGATGTGTATGTATGTTTGGCAAGACAAAGAAATCACCTTAATTTTGTAGCTTTCAAAGCTTTCTACATCACCATCAGCTTCATTTCAATAAGATAATAATAAATATCACATTCAAAACCCTATATATCAGCAGAAAAAGTTCCCCACAGTTGCGACTATCAGCAAAAACTAAGACTTTAAGGGTTTACACTGTGGATGAACGAGTTATGAGAAAAAAGGTGACAGTCAATGCGAAGGTGTGGGTTAGCCTAAGTAGACCTATGACAGGGCCTTGGCAGTGGGACAGTGGGGTTCATCAGTGTTTGCACATGGACTATCAGACTTGGAGTGAAAACTGAGGCACTCTGACACCCAGATCTTTTTACTGAAATATCTAACAGGAGCATGGTTATGCGATTAGAAAGTTAATTGTGTAACTGCCTGAAGGGAAGTTGCTACAAGTACACTTGAAATTGCTAATATACAGGGACCTGTAAAGTAGGACATTTAGTTTTAACGTTAACCATCACTTGTGTTTTATTAGCTTTTCTTTTCCCATATTTCACTGAAATGTATGTTATTTCATTTATACTTTTTTTCCGAACTACCCTTTATTATCATTACCCACTTGTAAGATGTTTTGAAACCTGTAACGCCTTGACTAGTGAAGATAAGACAGACCTTGGACAGTCTGAAAAACTCCCTGAGTACATCCCTCAACAGGAACCTAAAAATCAAGTGTCTATGAAGATGCCGGTGTCAAGATAAGTGACTGGAAGCCGATCTAAACTAACCCCCTTGGAACAAACAGGAGCTGAAGGACAGGCGAGGTAACTCTATGACCATGTATGGACACGGGAAACCTAAAGTTCGACTAACGGACAGTGGGGGGAAGACTATGTGGACCACTAAGGAGGGGAGCAAACCCTCACTCTATTTTTACTACACATGGTCAGACGACATAAATGAATTCTGAGAACCCATTAGCATAAGACGGCCTTTCCTAGGAAATCTCATTAATATGTATTGTGCAAGGTTTAATCCTTGCTGGGATGAGAGAGCACGTTGCCGTTGCCCCTCCTTCACCTGTGCCGGTCGGGTTGGAAGTTAAACACAGACCCCGGCTAAAATAACAAGAAATTTAATGCAACAGAGTGATAGAACAGTCTGAATAACAACAGTATCAATGGTAACAACAATAAACAGCAATAACAGTGAATAAGACAAAAGATATACAGAGAAATACCGCTGAATGATCAAGGAGCAAACCCGCCGCGTGTATGGCAAAAACCAAAACCAGAAGCGAAAGTAAAAAGGCTCTGCCCCTGGACCTGACGTCAGCATGGTATGAATAACCCGGCTGGAGATCCCTTCCCCCTCTCTCTCTGCTGGGGAAAACTTTACTCTATCCTGGCTGAACCAGGACATGTATGGTTTTTCTGTATATTAGTCAGAGTGTTTTGTTAGTAAGTGCAGCACTCATGGTGGAGCGATCCCTGGTGCTGCCCAGCACTGTGAATACCTGCTTAACAGCTCAATTCATGCCAAATATTCCAAAATGGTATTTTGGTAAAAAATATATAAATAAATAGAATTATGAGATAGTAATACAGCATACTGAGAAAATGTGGCTATTTGCCTTGCAAGATCTTCCCATACAAAATCTACAAGAAAGTGTGAATTTTACTAGGAACAAATAATCAAATCAATTGCTCATATGATTTAAGTTTACATCTAAGTTGTGTTAGCTTGTGTTAGCACAGACATCAGTGTTATGCAGTTGATTTTACTTATATATTTGTTAGTATTGTAGGCTTGCTAAGCTAACAAAATATGATCAGAAGAAAGAATATATATATATATATATATATATATAAATATATATATATATATAATAAAATATTATTCTGCTGTGGGTTTAGTTCTCAGTGAAGTCTTACCGTAGGATGCTTTCTATAAATATTGTGACAACCTTTACTGTTGTGATAGGTTTCTTATTTCAGAACAGAAATTTGATTAGTTGAAACCTACTGGTCTGAAAACTTGCTGAAAACCTAAGTTAGATTTACTGGGTGTCCATAGATTCAAAGCTTCATATACTGTTAAAAACCAAGAGCAATCATTAATGGTCTATATTTATATCTCCTGAAAAGTTTAAGTGTAAACCAGCACTTTTTTTGCCCCTAACAGTTCTAAAAACTGCTCTGCAGAAAAAAATGTAGAAGAATTGGAAGAAATTTCTATTGAACATATTGGCTGATCACAAGCTCTGGTCTCAGACAGAGGCATTAGGAAAAGGACTTTTGGGAGGATATCCAATCAGACAAAGCTTCAAGCTGGGTCTGCTTTATAGTATTTTCCTCAGTGAAGATCAAGAGGCCTAAAAATCAAGAAGTTGAGTTTTATTAGATTATATGTTAAAATATTTAACTTCTCAGGCAGAGAAAACTTGAAGAGTTTAAGGAAGATAGGGTAGAAACAGTAGTTCATACAACTCTAGCCATTCCCACTGTGTCTGCAATGTGGTTTCTCTTTTCAAGAGTTCCAAATGGCTCAGAGGACTTTTGAATAGTCACAAGCTCTGCACAGATGTCCCTGTTCCCTATAAAGCTTCTGTTTATGCCATCTCTGAAACCTGACGTTCTTCTCCTTGATACTCACTGAAGATGCTTAGCCTCTTCACAACCCATAGGTTCCTATACTCAGTGCTGTGACTCACTTTTTTCCCCATCTTTTGCTTATGTCTCTCAAAACTTTTGTCCTTGAAGAAGTACAGTTGCTTCCCATGTTAAGGTGAGGTATCCCCTCTCTTTTCGGAGGGTTTTGGCCTGGTCACTCCCCTACAAGGAACTTCCTACACAAAAAAAAAAAAAAAAAAAAAAAAAAAAAAAAATAAAAA
>NW_020799091.1:36880240-36896453 GCF_003259725.1 Athene cunicularia | reverse complement strand
AAAAAAAAAAAAAAAGAAAAAAAAAAGAAAAAAAAGAAAACAAACCAAATCAAATAAAAAGTTACTGTCTGGTGCAATCTGCCTCCCTACAACTCACCTAGAATCTCCCAAATAAGGATGATCAGTCTCCCAATAGTTAAAATAACTAGTACAGTCATCGAGTGTTGCTACCACTAAAGGAAACAGTCAGAATGTTGTATAACTGCCAGTACAACTTTATACACCCTTATGCATAATAAGTAGCCCTTGATGTTTCTATTTTAATATTTTAACTTTTAACTAAAAAGCTTGTGATTTGTTTGCCTCATAACTTTAATTTAAGGAACTGTCAATTTTTAATCCAGTGAAGATGTGGAAGAGTTAAGTTGACTGACATCCAGTCATTGACCCACAAATGAGTAACCTCCACAGTGAGGAATAAATACTGACTAAGGATTTGTTGAGTATTGTTCCCATAGAAGAAATGAATGTCAAGACAGTAAAGTATTTTTCAGTAAAGAATATGTATATATGTGGTTTTTCTTGTGTCCTTGTCACGCAGTATCTGGTGTAATATCTTCAAAACAGTATAGATAGCACAGTACGTTAAACCCAACTTTTGGAAATGTGTTACAGACACTATTCCCAAAGGCAACACAAGAAAGTGTGATGTTTCATCTACAGCTGCTTTAATAATAAAATGAAAAACTGCAGTCCACTTTTATTAAAAACTCTTAAAATGCCTTAGGGAAAAGTGAGATCATACTTTCAAAATTCTTTAGGCAACACAAAAAGTCAGTATCTTTTATCTAAAACTGCATCATGTTCTATAAAATACAATGAAGGCATATCTCAGCAACATACTTGCAAAAATAATAATATGCAAAAAAGCAGATATGATGTTATTTTTTCCCTCACGATATTTCAAAGTTGAGGTAATTAGAAATTTTGGGGATGAAATCTTGAAAGAAAGACATGTTTATCAGTTTTTGGGGAAAAAAATAGCAACAAACACACAAAAACAACCAACAAACAAAACCAAAAAGGAAACACAAACCCTGCTATTTTTTTCATATCATTCATGAGTATTCTGACATCCAGGATATGCTATACATTCTGGCTTTCTTTTCACTCCAGGGAACATTCAAAGACTCTAATTTCTAAGTATGTTTGTATCTGTGTGTGTTTTCATATGTGTCTGGTTTTCTGTCTTTGTATGTGAAATAGAAATTGTGACTTCCAGTTGGTCCTTGTTTGAGATTGTATTCAGCGGCAAAATTTACATCCCACCAAAAACTAAAATAAAAATGCCATATTTTCATTAGGCATCTAAGCCATGTATATAGCTGATTTATATTGTAAGCCACATTTGCGCTATCTAAAAAGCAATCTTTATGTATTTTTAAGGATATATGTCAAAGGCAACAGACTTCTCAAACTTCATGCAAAATAAAATGGCTATTATTGAATGTACTTTAGCTACCCATTTATGCAATCAGGAATAACAATCGTGACCACTGTCATTGCTGCTGTTTACAGGTTGCCTTAAATGTATGTCAGTATTGTCCATCTAATACCTTAATAACTTGTTTGGATGATGTCCATGTTTTGGATGGAATAAAGTTCATTTTCTTCCTAGTAGCTGGTATAGTGCTGTGTTTCAGATTTAGGGTGAGAATAATGTTGATAACACACTGATAGTTTAGTTGTTGCTAAGCAGTGCTTATGCTAAGCCAAGGACTTTTCAGCTTCTCCCCTGCCCTGCCACTGGAGGCTGGAGTGCACAAGTAGCTGTGAGGGGACACAGCCAGGACAGCTGACCCAAATGAGCTAAAGTATGATATAATTTATGTGTATGTTATATACACATGTATATTATATCATGACCAGTATGTCAGCTGAGGGGAGTTGGCCAGGGGATATCATGGCTTGGGGATTGGCTGGGCATTGGTCAGCAGGTGGTGAGTGATTGTATTATGCAACACTTGTTTTGTATATTCTATTATTGTTTTCCCTTCCTTTTCTGTCCTATTAAACTATCTTCATCTCAACCCACAAGTTTTACTTTTTTTTTTTTTTTTTTTTTTTTTTGGAAGGAAGTGAGCAAGTTGCTGTGTGGTACTTAATTGCTGGCTGGGATTAAACCATGACACATGATTTTGTCATTACCATAACATAACTAGTGTGGGCCACACAGTGCAACACTACAGGTATCCTCAAAACAGCAATAAGTGGTTGACTCAAAGTATACTTAACAAGTTTTTCTGTAAGAGAAAGAGGTCATCTACTATTCTGAAACATGGGAAGACACATATGTGGCTAATGTCTTCTACTGTGACAAGAAAGTCAAAGTATACAAGAACCCATGGATTTCCATTAAAAGAACTGATAGAATTTTTACTTGTTTCAAATCATTCATTCAGGTTGGACCTAACTGGACTTTTTGGTTTGGTTTGGGTTTTTTTTCTAAAATCAAAATACTGGACCGGGCCTCTACAGATATCTACATTTTCACCAAATTTAAATTTATTTTTTTTTTTTGACATATCATTCTTGAAAAAAAAACAAAAAAACACCCCAGTTTCTGTCATGTTAATGTTGCAATTAACATGAATTTTTACTGTGTAATCATATAATGGTTTGGATTGGAAGGAATCTTAAAGATCATCTAGTTCCATCCCCCCTGCCATGGCCAGGGACACTTTCCACTAGATCAAGTTGCTCAAAGCCCTGTCCAAGCTGGTCTTGAACACTTCCATGAAGGAGGGATCCAAAACTTCTCTGGGCAACTTGTTCCACTGTCTCATGACCCTCACAGTAAAGAATTTCTTCTTATAACTAACTTAAACCTACCCTCTTTCAGTTTAAAACCATCACCTATTGTCCTGCCACTACATTCCCTGTCTTCCCTGTAGGCCCCCTTTAGGTACTGGAAGACCACTGTAAGGTCTTCCTGGAACCTTCTCTTCTTCAGGTTGAACAATCCCAATTCTTCTAGCCTGTACTCATAGGGGAGGTGCTCCAGCCCCCTGATCATCTTCATGGGCTTCCGTTGGACTGCTTGAGCAGGTCCATGTCCTTCTTATACTGGGGGCCCCAGTGCTAGACACAGTACTCCAGGTGGGGTCTTGTGAGAGTGGAGTAGAGGGGCAGAATCTTGACCTTCTAGCCACACTTCTCTTGATGCAGCCCAAGATACAGTAGGATTTCTGGGCTGTGAGAGCACATTGTTGGCTCACAGTCAGTTTTTCATCCACCAATATCCCCAAGTCCTTCTCTACAGGGCTAATCTCAACCAGTACCCCCAAGTCCCTCTCTACAAAGCTGATCTCAGTCCACTCATTGCCCAACCTGTATCCGTGTTTGGGATTGCCTTGACCCATGTGCAGGACCTTGTTGAAATTTATGAGGTTTGCATGGGCCAGCTCTCAAGTCCGTCTGGATGGCAACCCTTCCCTCCAGTGTGTCAACCTCACCACATGGCTTGGTGTCATCTGCAAACTTGCTGAGGGTGCACTCAATCTCACTGTTCATGTCACCAGCAAAGATGTGTGTCACCAGTGACAATCCCAATACTGACACCTGAGGAATGCCACTCATCATTGGTCTTCACATGGACATCAAGCCCTTAACCACAAATCTGAATGCAACCATCCAGTCAATTCCTTATCCACTAAGTGGTCCATCCATCAAATCCATGATTTTCCAGTTTAGAGACAAGGCTGTTGTGTGGGACACTGTCAAATGCTTTGCACAAGACCAGGTAGATGACACCAGTCAGTTTTCCCTTATCCACCAATGCTGTAACCCCATCATAGAAGGCCACCAAATTTGTCAGGCATGATTTGCCCTCATTGAAGCCATGTTGACTGTCACCAATCACCTCCTTATTTTCCATGTGTCCTAGCATAGTTTTCAGGAAGATCCACTCCATGATCTTACCAGGCACAATGGTGAGATTGAGCAGGTTGTAGTTCCCTGGATCTTCCATTTTTTTCCCTTTTTAAAAATGGTGTTTATGATTCCCCTTTTCCAGTAAGTGGGAACTTCACCAGTTTGTCACAATTTTTCAGTTAGAATGGGTAGGGGGTAATGATAGATACTCAATGAAATATCAAACCTGATCATAAACAAAGACTTTTATTCAGAAAGAGTGTTATACATCTTTAATAACTTCTAAGTATTCTTAAATCTACTTTACTTTTTTTATGACATTTTGGAGAACTTAGTTTTGCTTAGAGTTGTGCCTTCTGTGAAATAATTTACAGGTGTTTGAAGTTACAGGTTATGACTTGCTAAAAATGAGAGATTGTAATGAAAGAAGAATTTAGGCATAATCAAACAGTCACTGAGACTGTCTCCTCAAAGGGCAAGACCTTTTCAGTAATATACTATTGTGTTATAAACATGATCTATAGCTCAGAATCTTTTTTTCCCCAAATGTCTTTCAGATATGAAGATCTGGAAAGGATCATGACTTTAAATGGATATGAGGATGTCCTGTCTAGCAAAAATGAGGAATGTTGGAATGAACTGTCAGACCCATAAACTGCATGACAGTGCATGTATCTGCCTACTCTAAAGATTTTTTCATTGAAAAGATCGTCTTCTAGAAGTACTTTTAGACAAAAATACTGATGGTGAGGGACTGTTCCACCAATGAATTTCCAATTGCATTGCTAATTTTTTTTTTTTTTTTTTTTTCCCCCCAAGGAAGGTAGAATATGGTTGTGCCGTGAATGCTGGTGTAACTCTAAAGTCAAAGAGGTTGTGCCCTTATGACACACTCTTACACGAATCTTACGGGATTAATTAAAAGGTTTATGCACACAATGACCCTGAAATATGTATTTGGGATGCACTTTTTGAGATGTGAAAACAAAACTGTTGTTCCTGACTCAAAATCCTTTATCTGACAATTCTCAGAACAATCTTCTTGAATCAAACTCAGGATTCTAAGCAAAATATTTTCAGTAAAAGAAATGGGGTGTGTGTGTGTGTGTGTGTGTGTGTGGTGGTGGTTAAGTTTATCAATTCTATTTAAGAATTAATTATGTTAAAAGATTATTTGGAAAGGTGGAAGACTTATTTAAACAGTAAATATACATTTATTGAAATAAAATTTGTCATTACTCCTTAATTGTATAAGGGATATTTCTGAAAAGGGAATGGAATTAAAAAAGTTATATTCAAATTTGTAAGATTTGAATTTAAGATTTGTAAGACATAAAGATTTCTTACTGCAAGGAAAGGCGGAGTTAAACAAATAAAAAGTATTCAAAAGTACTCCACGATTAGAAAGAAAACATGGCAAGATCACCTTACAAGTTACCAAGCCACTAATGGTGAAAGATAACTTTGACTCTACTTAATGATGGAAGAGATTAAATATACTTCCTTCAGAGATAAAATGTAACAGTAAGTTATGAAGTTCAAGTTCAGCAAACAATTCTACTTCTCTGTGTTCCAGTCATCAATTTTTCTAATACTCATGAAGTTTACCTTGTTTATTTTTACAAAATTCCACAGTTAGACTACAGAGTAGGAAAAGGTATTATTGGAGAAATTATTCAGAAGCATAGACACTGGTATCTAGTGTTATTTTTTATGTCATTTTTCTGAGGCATTTCACGAGGCTGAATAATATTATTTAAGACTATGGGAGACATGCTTCTTTTTATAACAACAATTGGAGGCCAGGGTGCTTATTCAAAGATACCTAAAATGAGACTACATATGCATGTTTAAGAAACTGAATCTTTCCCTACCATAACAGGACTGAAAGGCATCAACATCCAGTCTGAGTGATATCACCATCATTTTCTCCTGTTAAACTCTAAATAATTTAGAGCTCTTTTTTTTTTCTCAAAGACTCATAAATTCATATTTGAAAAATAGGCAGAGGAAAAGGGTATTTAATTCACAAGAAAACCTGTTGATATTAATTAATTTTCTCATTCACTGATACAGTAATTTCAAAATACCTTACTTAAAAGATATTTCCTTTGGCTTCATGGGATGTAACTGAGATTATCCACATTTTTTCCATTTATTGATAATGTATATTATCCCTGATTAAGCAAACAGCGTACACCAAGCCTTCAGTGAGCTTTATGTTAAAATAAGAAATAATTCACTACTCATTCAGATGACAAGTTATTTCAATTTACTTAAGATAAACTTCAACTTGTTGTATCTATACTATTAAGTAAAATCCAGTGTTGAGACAAGCTTGGACATTCATCCAGGACTATCCACACTCCTGATCTATTAGCAGTGTTAAAACTCTGTAACAGATTCGGGATGCTCAGTATAATTTAATAACACTTGACCACAGAGGTGGACTTTGTTTATTTTAGGCGTACAGATGTTGATGTAAGCAGCATGTCTAGGGAAGATATCTAAAGACATGCATACATTCAAGGAGTTGTTTGCCCACTGACCATGCACAACTGAGATCTGTGACTATGACACATCTTATTCTTAATCAAAATTGCTTCTCGACACTTGGTTCTGGAATACCTGCTTGGGAGCAAAATGTACAGAAAGGAATAAAATATCCTTTAATAAAGGGGAAAAAGGGAGGCAGCATAGCAGTTACGTGGTCAACTTTATGTTTTCATGCAAAAGCTTGCAATTAAATAATTATTTGATATTCATTGCAATAAATTTGTCAAAAGTTTCTATTTTAGAATATATTTTTTCTTGATTTTCATATTTGTATGCATTTCACAGCTTCTATTTTTTTATTACACAATAGAAATCTAAAATAAGGAATCACTGAGACACGGGGACTTTGGAAGAAGAGGGAAAACATTTTCACTCTGAGGTCAGTGCTTCAGATATATCCAGGATCTTCCAAGCAAATTCTCCAAGGTCCAATCAACAGTGATTTAAGCCTAGTCATTCACATTTAATTCACACCCAAAAATTAATTCAGAAACATTGTTCTAGAGATAAAATATAACTAATCTTGAAAGGTTAATACATAATTAATTGGTCAGTGCCCTCTGTAACATGAATCAATATGCCTCCATGGAGGCATATACTGCTCTCCATGGAGGAATGGCTAAACTGAGAAAACCAACAAAAAGGATTTGAGAGTTCACGGCTGATGCGCACTATTGTCAAAATGATTTCTGTATATCACATAAGAAATAGGCTGTTTGAAAAGAAGTGAATTACACCCTACCTTCCCTGGGACAGGCCCAACAGGCGGACAGGTCACATGACATGGAAGACTGACTGTCCTCTCTCCACTTGGTTGAACACAGTGACTTAAGGTATAGGGAGAATGGTGACAAGTTTCGTTCTGGCACAGCAGGCACGTCTCCTCTGACTATGCCACCTTCCCAAGTGCCCTTGACCAATAGGTGCAAAGCTCTGCAAGTGCAACGGGACAATGATGAGGATAATGGTTTATTCAGCTTAAAGATGTCACCGGGGTTAAATGGGCCTACACCTCACATCAAAATTGCTTCCATAAAGAAAAAAGGTTGGCTTACTATCATAGGAGACTTTCTCCTGAGGGGAACATACGTAGACCAGACCCACTTTTAGGGAAGTCTGCTGCCTCCCTTATTTATCCATTATTGATTTTTCAGGTAGACAGTAATGGAGTTGCTACAAGAAGTCCAACAACAATCGATAGAGTCTTCAGTCCTTGGGATGACTGGTTAAGGGATCAGGAGAAAAAGTGATATTGTCCTCTATTCTACCAGTTACCAGGAATTATGGAGGAAGAAACAGGAAGAGACAGTAAATCAATATCTGGCTCCAAGCCTGGTGTCACCATCAGAATCTAGGGGGTTTTTTGATTGTCGGTCAGTCTACATGACACTAGTACTGAAATGGATAGCTACAAACACTTAAGAAGCTATAGACAAGGAAGGAGAGGTAGTGGCATAGTCCCGTATATTAGGGAGGGTTTTGTCTGTCTAGAGCTTGATGGTGGTGATGATCTGGTTGAGTGTTTATGAGTAAAAACCAGGGGGAAGACCATCAGATACCATGGTGGGAGTCTGTTATAGAACACCAAACCAGGATGAAGAGGCAGATTAAACATTCTTCAAACAGCTGGGAAATGTCTCACAATTGCTGGCCCTTGTTTTCATGGGGTCTTCAACTTACCAAATGTCTTCTGGAAATACAGTACAGCAGAGAGGAAACAGTCCAGGAGGTTCCTGGAGCATGTGGAAGACACCTTCCTGACACAGCTGGTGAGTGAGCCAACTAGGGAGAGTGCCCCAGTGGATCTGTTTGCGAACAGACAAAGACTTGTGGGTGATGTGATGTTTGGAGGCCGTCTTGGGTATAGCAGTCATGAAATGACAGAGTTTTTGATTCTCAGAAAAGTAAGGAGGGGGGGTCAGCAGAACTGCTACCTTGGATTTCCACAGGGCAGAATGTGGTCTGTTAAAGGGCCTGTTTGACAGAGTCCCTTGGGAGTCAGTCCTGAAGGTCAAAGAAGTTCAGGAAGGTTGGACATTCTTCAAGAAGGAAATCTTAAAAGGACAGGAGCAAGCCATCCCTAAGTGCTGGAAGACGAGTCAGTGGGGGAGAAGATCAGCCTGGCTGAAGAGAGACCTTGGGCTGGAACTGAGGGAAAAAAGGACAGTTAATGACCTTTGGAAGAAGGGACAGACAGCTCAGGAAAACTACAAGAATGTTGTGAGGTTAGCAGAGAGAAAACTAGAAGGGCTGATGCCCAGCTAGAACTTAATCTGGCTACTGCCAGAAAAGACAATTTAAAAAATGTTTCTGTAAATACTTTAGTAATGAAAGGACGGCTAAGGAGAATCTCCATCCTTTTTTGGACATGGAGAAAACCATGGTAACAAAGGCTGAGGGAAAGGCTCAGGAATTTAATGCCGCCTTTGCCTCAGTCTTTAATGGTAAGAACAGTTGCTCTCCAGGTACCCAGCCCTCTCAGATGGAAGATGGGTGACAGGGACCAGAATGAAGGTCCCATAAGCCACGGAGAAATGATTAATGACCTGCTACACCATTTAGACACACATTATGGGGCCAAATGAGATCCTGTCACAAACTGTACATGAACTGTTTGCAAAGAGAATGTCTCAAACAACTTGAGTGGAACACCCTGGGGGGAGGAAGTGGACCCAGCTCTGCGGAGGCGAGTCCATGGGCCTTTTCTCTCCCTCTACCTCCTGTGGTTGCCCAAAGACAGAACTTGCCAAACTGCATAGGTACAAGCTAGAGAAAATGAGAACCTTCTGGAACAAACTATTTCAGATGCATTAGAAAGACTATATAAAGGCAACACCCCACATATGTCTTTGTCAACCCACCACCTATGGACCAAGCTGGCTACTCTGCAACAGTGCAGGATCCAAGAGTGGTGATTTTCTCTTTTCCTATCCCCTCCTCCTCTCTTTTTTCTTATTCTACTCTCTCTCTCTCTTACATGTATTCAGGTGTATAAGTTTTGTAGAAGTTGAATTGGGATCGGTTGTTTATTGATGGGTTATTAGGAAAATAGTCTCGGCACCAAAGTGCCTTTGTTCATTCTATGGACAGTTATTAGTTGATTGTTGCCAAATTGTCTCCATTCACTTACTAAAGTGGTCAGTTAATAAAGTCACCAGCAAAATTGTTAATCTGAGTCCTTGTGGTGACTCAGTCTGCCTTGCGGTTCTGCCAAGCAGAGATCGGCTCTTTCACTGGCACACAGGCTCTTGGGGAATTCAAAAGATTCACCCCCCTCATAACCCACTGTGTGGAAAAAGACAGATCCACCTGTTGCAGGAGGATAGAGGATTTGCACAACTCTATGAGAGATATCCAGCAAAGCCATTTATTTTTCCAATAGTACATATTTATGCTCTCACCAAAGCACTTACCTCATAATTAGCAAATCAGCAATTAGACAGTTATCAACCTTTTCTCGTATCAGCATAAGACCACTCTAAGATGCTCTGTGCAGACCGATCAACTTCTTGTTCATGTGGCAGTAACTTCTCACAGTTCAGTACTTTTCCACAGTTAAGTGTTGCAGCTGTCCATGTTTTTTCCTGTCACCTTGGCACAACTCAGCAGTTTCTTATCTTTCTCCCAAGGCCTATATCTCATCAAAGCCTTGCTGCTTCTCCGAGGCTGCGCAGAGCTGACAGGCTGATGTCTCCCATATCTACCCAAGGGTACTGAGGGAGCTGATGGAAGTGCTCAGCAAGCCACTTTCAATCAAAGGAGGATCCAGGGAACTACAGGCCTGTCAGACTCACCTCGGTGCTATGGAGCAGATCATCTTGAGTTCCACCATGAAAGATGTACAGGACAACCAGGTGATTGTAGTGCTAGGGCCTGAATAATAGCCCCTGAAACAAAGTTGATCTGTAGATGAACCTCACAATGAAATGTTATCCATTATTGGTATATGCTAATTAGTAAAATCATCTTACCATTAGCGTTTATTAATTAGTATCTGATTATTAATGAAATATGTATGTTCACTCGTGAAAGATGTAGCTGAGGCAAAATGTAAGCAGTAATGAAGATGAAATGTCGTGAGAATGTATCCAACTTCCCTTGTTTAGCCTTGTTCAAGGCTGAGAACCCAAGTGTTTGGCCTTGTTAGAAATTCCCTTGGTTCTCACCCTTGAGCCCTGCCCAGGCTTTGGGTGGAATCCAACAGGAGGATGAAACCAGATGTTTCTGCTCAAAGAAAAGTGCAAGTCATTCTGGCTTGCTGATTTTTGGTATATAAGGCTGGACCCTCTTGCCGCAACTTTGGATGCCTCACCTATGGATGGACACATCACGTAGGACTTCCCACTTGCAGGGAAAGGTACTCCAAATCCTCACTGCAACCAGGGCTCACCAGCCACTGCAGATATGGATGTTAGTCATGTATGTAAGTGGTGATGTGTCTTTTTTAATCATTATTCTCCCCATCATGTAGTAATGGTTAAGTGCCTTAACGTGCTTGTTCTTATTTTCTGTAATTAACTGTATGTAGTAATAATTAAGTGTACTATCCTGTATTTTTATTATTGCTTATTTTCTGTATTACTTGGTTGAATCATTTAATTATTAAGAGTAAAATAAGCCTACTCTTTTCACTCTTGTGTCTGAGTTTAACTGACATCCTTGATCAGCAGAATAATGACCAGGCCCAGTCAGCATGGGTTTATGAAAAGAAATAACCTAAATGCTACTTCTGCTCTTGTCACAATGAGCGAATCTTAAGAATCAGTGATGCTTGAGTTCTACTAATTCAGCTAATTCAGCTGATACCACAGTAATAGAGAGTTTTAATGATTGGTTCTTAAACCAATAACATGGTTCTTAATTAAAAAACAAAAACGTTTTAGTGCCACTTGGAAGTCACTATCTAGTAAATACATGTTATTTGTGGAATTCTAGAACTTGCTAAATTCTATTTACTTACCCATTTTCTTTCTCTATTTCTTTTGTAATTAGATATAATTCATTCTTACAGTTACATTACCTAGTTGACTGACCTTTAAATTTCCAATCTTCTTTAATCTGCTACTTCTCATTAGATATATAAAAATCTATCCTGCTTTTCTTTTGCTTATTTTTAGAATGTTTTTAGCATGTTTTTTGTTCTCAGAGAAATAAAAAAAAAAAAAGGAACTATGTATCATTCATAAAAATTACTCTGCAGTTATGAATCTGCTGAGATTCATAAGTAGTTATGAATCACTGTTTCTTTTTATTTCAAGAGAAATTGTTCCAGAATTTGAACAGATTGTTTTGTAAAATGGAATCTTAATCTATCTAGTTTTAAAACCTCAACCAGTTTTCTTTAGACTTAAATTATGAGTTTAAACATCCTCTAAATTAAGGGCATTAAGATTAGCTATTTTTATCCTGTTATGGGAAAAAAAAAAAAATCTAAAATAGTGTTTGGACATGGACAGAAACTTGAGTTTCTTAATGTTCCAAGTTTAACAAGTTTAAATTCAGTTGTTTTGTTGGGGGTTTTTTTGGTTGTTTTTTTGTTTTGTTTTTTTTTTTCTTCCCAGATGGCTCACTATTACATACTTTCCTCACATAATCAAATCAGTCTCTTTCAAAGATTAAGTAATCTAAATTTATCCAAAACTAGTTGGTTTAATCCAGGAATTTATTAAAATCTGATCATAGCTCCCATGTTGTCTTTCACAGTCACAAGGATATCCAAATCCGCCAGAATAATAAAGATACTGCAGAGACATCACATTCATCCGTAGTGAAGATATAACTAGTGCTGTTCTAAGACTTTATAGGTTAGCTGTTCTTCATAAACATACTACTGGAAAGTAACCAGATCTCTTCAGTTAAAAGTAGGGATATTAAAAATACTGCAAGAACAGTTTGTGTGCTTTAAATCGATTTAGTTCCCAGGAGAAGTTTTCCAAGAGGAAGTAGGATTTCCTGCAGATAGTTTTCCTGATATTAGAGCTTTTACTGAATGGATATTACACTGAGTTAAAAACAACTTTGGTTGTCAAAGATTAAGATAAGAATATACTATGTACGTAATCTAACAATGTGATCTTATGTAATGTGAGGGAATCATTATTGTTATATTGGACAGCATTACTGCCATATGACATATATTCTGTGAGTCAAAGTAATTTTTTTTAACTTAAAAATATAACAAATGTGTATGTTTGTCCAGGGTTTGAGTGAATGGCGAGTGTTTTTGGTAGCAGGTCTGTGGTGGTGCTGTGTGAGAAGCTTCTCGAAGCAGTCTGGGCTCCAAGCTGGACCTGCCTCTGCACAAAGGCTGGGCCAATTAGCTACATATCTGTGATAACCTATTTAAGAAGGGGAACCTTGGAGGAGGGGTTGCATTTATGAAGACAAATTGCAAGGAGAACATCTGTGTGAACACCGAGGTCAGTGGAAGAAAGAAGGAGAAAGGAGGAGAGGTGAGCCCATGAAGAGCCCCCCTACAGCCCATGGTGAGGTGGCCTGGCCACCCACTGCCATCCATGGAGGAGCAGATGTCAACCTGTGGCCTGTGAAGGACAACAGACCTGAGCAGGTGACTGCACCTGAAAGAATCTGGGACTCTGTGGGAAGAAGCCCCCACTGTTGTAGTTTGGCACTGGGAGGACTGCAGCATGTTGGGGGGACCCATGTTGGAGCGTCTTGGGAAGGATGCATCCCATGGGAAGGACTCATGTCAGAGAAAGTTTGTGGAGGACTGTCTCCCATGAGAGGGGAATTGCGCTGGAGCAGATGAAGAATGCCAGAAATTCCACCCCCCATTCAAGGTGGAAGAAGCAGCAGGACTGACCACATTCCCCATTCCCTTTCCCTAGAGGAGGTAGAGATGTTGGGAACAAACTTGAGCCCGGGAAGAAGGGAGGGGTGGGGGAAGGTGTTTTTAAGATGTGGTAATGCTTCTTATTGCCCTACTCTGTCTGTTAAGTGGTGTTATTTATAGTGTATTTATTAAATGTATGGGTTTTTTTCTTCCCCTAAGCAATTTGTCTTTTGTCTCTGACCATAAAGAGTGAGTCATCCCTCTCTGTTCTTATCTCGATTCCTGAGACTTTTTCTTTAATTTCTCCTTCCCAGCACTGGGGGTGAAGAGGGGAGTGAGTGGCTGTGTGATGCTAAGTTTTCCTCTGAGCTCAGACCAAATCAACTATATCTAACCCATATAGATATAGGTATAGATATAGATATAATTATGCTACATATAACCAATGCATATAATTTTATTATTTATGTATATATAATGTATAATATGTTTTTATATATTATTTTATATAACCAACATGAATGCTTAGTTCTCCTTTTAATACCTTTTGTATAGATATGATTCAAAAAGGAAAAAAACACCATACTGCAAGACCTATAAGTACATTAGTTTTTCTGAATTGTGTTCCTTGCAATTGTAAAAGCACATGAGGGAATATTAGTTAATTGATGATAAATGTTGAAGAGAGATGGAGAGGAAATAAAATTCTTTTAATAGTTAGTGAAAAGTTTTTTACCACAGTGATAATAACATCTAGTTAATGAATTACTGGGTATGATTGTAAACAACATTTAGATATGTTGGATAAATATGTAAATTCTGAAAGTTTCCAGATGGCAATTGATAACTGCCTCTGTAGTTTCTCTCTAGTGCAGGACATCTCTGTCAAATAGCATTAAAAAAAAAAAAAAAAAAAAAAAAAAAAAAAAAAATATAAAAAAGCAGGATATCATCGCAGTCTTATTCTAAAAATACTGCTCTCTCATGATCAATGAGTACTGCATAAGAAGAAAAAAATCATAGTATAGACTGATCATGTTACTGAAAATGGGATATATGGTCTTAGAAATAGAAATAGCATGTCTATAAATGTCCCCAAAAAAGTCTGTAAGTATGTTGAAGAGGTAAGTATTAAGAACCTAATAATTTTGCAAAAACTTTATCATTGTCTAATTTGAAAGCTCTGAAAGACCTTGGATCTGTGGGAAAATTAACTGTGCTATAAAACAAGAATTACAGAATAGACTTGAATTAGTCTGGAGGTCTAATAGTTAACTGAATGGTACACTGTCTGGATGAGATAAAGAGGAGGAAATTGAAAAGTATATTAATAGTAATAGAGCTGTAGAGAAAATCTGAATCACATAAAGATGTTAATGAAAAGTTGAAATACAAGCTGTTGATACAGTCTAGAGAACTTGAAACATGCACAAACAACAATATTAATATTAAAACATATCTGAAAATAACCAGAGGGATTTCTTCAGTCAGACCACAGGGATAAAAATAATATAATGATAAATAAACAAACTGTGCTTGACCTTTTTAAAAGATCTATGGGAAAAGAAGGCGTCATGTAAAATACGTTGAAAAGAAACTACTGAATGGGATGATGTTATTAATCAAAGTGATTACAATTTACAAAGCAGACTGAGAAAATTAGCTAATTGGTAAACACCAAAAAGGAATAGAATCCTTTCTATAAGCCCCACTCTCCAATAGTATTGGTCGGAGGGTGGGGCTAATTTATATTTGCAGCTTAAAATATATTTACTTCCCAAAAAGGTGAACAACCAAAAAAAAGGCAATTGAAAGGTATAGGTAGATCTTTCTTCTTCAGAAGAAGGAAGCGTGACTTCCTAAATGTAGACATGTAGATTTGTCTGTTGTCTGGTATATGCTCTCTGAAATTATGTCAATTGAATGTATTGAAACTAATTATGTGCTTTCTCAAGAGAAGGAAGGATTTTACAGTGCTGGGAAAAGGTCTATCTGATGATTGACAGGTGCAGCAAAAGTAAAAGTTTCAGTATGTAAACTGAGTAGGTTATCAGAAACAAACAAAAAGTTACATTTCTGATTATAAATGCACTTAAATTGGTAAAATGACATCCACTATTGGTAGAACTACTACAGACTGGCAAAGGAAAGAGCACATTATGCTTAAACAAGTTAAAACATTACAAACGAAATCAGACATGATGGGATTTTTTAAGGAGATTTTTATCCTGTCTCTGTTCTTTGTTTTGTCATTGTCTGCAATGCAGAGTATTGTCACTTAACTCTTTTTTTGCAAATCTGTTTCATATCCATGATCTGAAATTCTCAATTGTTAAAATGGGTAGATTTTCAGAAAGATAAGAGAATGGCATTCAGATAAATGGTTCTTTGTTTGAGTTTGTGCGGGTTTTTTTTTCTTCTTTTCTTAAAGAATCAAAACAGTAACAGGAAAATAGGATATAGTGAGATAGAGTTACATTTTATAAGTATGTAGAATTTTGTTGGAGGAAAAATTAAGACAACAGTAATGCAAGACAATTTTGAAACATTAACAAAACTCTAAAAACAAGACAATAATAAACTGAAATATTTACTTGCAAATACAGTTATATGATGTTCTACTGTCATAATGCATTGGACCAACTAATCTAAGAGAATTAGGCAAAAATGGCTTTCAGGAATTTAATTCCGTATGAAGTAAAATGTCATGGACAAGTTTTTCATTCCAGATAAGATGGAAATAAAAACACTAAGAGAAGTCAAAAGTACATTAAATGTAATGTTAGCAACCTCTTTGAAAGATAAGGGTGCAATTCACCAAACCAGATATAGTTACCTAACTTGTGTATTAACATAAGTGTTAGTCTGTGCCTCTTTAGTCAATAGAGAAAAATATGCATTTTTGGAGGGACCAAACTATTTAATTCGAAAGAAACATACATTTGTATTCTGATTCGTTCCCTGAAAATATATTTTCCTTATTCAATACTG